>NW_012267325.1:2303958-2373777 GCF_000151885.1 Dipodomys ordii
TAACCAGCCTCTTGTTGGAGTCTCTGGTCTGCTTGTGGTCCTGTGGCTTGGTTGGTTTCTTAAGTCAGTTTGTTCCAACAGGCAGTAAAATGCTCTGCTTTACCCAGGATTTGGCGATCCTCCTCCCAGGCTAGTTCATTGGGAGACAGATCTGCCTTGAGTATCACAAAAGAGGGGGATGCAGTGATGAGGCTAGGTTCTGGTAGCTTTTCCAGGGCTGGTTTGTGAAAATCTCACAGAGCCCAGCCTGGAGCCATTCTCAGGGTTTCTGTTTACTGATTTTCAATTGTTTGTCAAGGCTGCTAGAGGGAGGGGCAGCCTCTGGCTCTGATTACCCAGTGAAGAAACCCACTCCACGGGCTGGCGCCCGAGCTGGGTAACTTTTCCCTGGGTGGAGCTGAGTCTGGCAGGTCACGCCTCCGTTAAGTTCTTGTGACCTGCTAAATGACTCCTTTTATTCCAAGGTCTGAGCTGGAGCTAGCAGCTCCTCCGAGCTTTGTCGGTATCCAAGATGGAGATCACCGGTGCTGGAGGGGGAGGGGTGGCCTTCCCTCCTCTGCTCCCTGAGAAGGAGTGAGGATGTCGGGCTTCTACTCACGCTGAGTCTTGGTTCCTGGGTCGTCTCTGGTCTGGGAACTGCAGGATGAAGATGTCCGCTCCTTGTCGGTTCTTGCTCGTGTTGAGTAAAATCCGCTCGCCTGCTGCATCTGGCTCCTTCGTCCCGGACTCTCTGTTGCTCAGGTATGGCGGCTGGGCTCACCAGCCACCAGCACAGCTGCCGCCGCCGCGGCGGCTGCTGGCAAGGGCTCAGAAGTGTCTCCTTGCCTGGGTTTCCTTCTCTGGCCAAACTCTCTGTCCTGTGAGGATTCACTTGGTGTAATTCTCTGACTTAGGACTGTTCACTGGAACTCTGAAACTGCTTTCCATGCGAGAGCTTACTTAGACTCCAGCTTCTCCTCCGCCATCTTCCCCCAAAATCCCTTACCTTCTTTCTCAGAGGACATATTCTGTTATCTGAATTATACTTCAAAAGCAAAATTTTTCCTGCGATTATATCTATCGTTTCAGTATCTATTAGGTGGAAACACATAGTTTCCATAGTTGACAGTTTTTACCTACAAAAATAATTTCACATTGCACAAATACAATTTCTCAAGAACAGTGTTGTATACTATGCATATTAATGAACTCATTTTCCATCTTTGTATTTAAATTCTAACCTTTCGTAAAGTTAAAGTTTTTTTAAAATAAATTTATTCCTGTATATCAGGTGACTAATCTAAACAGACTTAGCAAATTACTGGCTTAACATACATCACCCAAGCAATTTTTCTTCTTCAATTACACAAAGATTACTTAAAATAATTATATGGTAGAACAATGTATTGCATAAGGAACTTGAAGCATAAATTTCACACAGGGATAGAACATTAAAATTCTAAATGAAGGAGGACGGTGCTGGTGGCTTATACCTATAATCCTAGCTGTTCAGGAAGATGATATTTTATATTTTTAGTCTTTTGTTTAGTTTTCTTATCCATATTGACAAGAACCTCTAGTACACTGTTGTATAGAAGCAACAGAAACAGACATTCTTTTCTTTGATAACCATTTCACTGGAGTATAAATGACATGCAAATAGCTGTCCATATTTAAAGAATGCAATTTGATGAATTTGTGTCTAATTATACACTCATGATACCATTACTGCCACCTGGCCATAGACATGTCCATGACATTTTCAAAGTATCCTCTTTACATTTTTATTATTATAATACATGTGTGTCTGAGCTTGGATGCATGTGCTAGCAACACTTATCCTTCAGCATCAAATATGCATATATATTGACACAAATATAAATATAAGCTAGGTGCTATGGCTCATACCTGTAATACTAGTTGCTGAAGAGGCTGAAATATTTATTCAAGGCCAGTACAGGTAGAAAAGTTTGCTAGACTCCATCAACAAAATAACCACCCGAAAGTGGGACTAGAAGTGTGGCTTAAGTGGTAGAACATCACCAATCAAATGCATAGCCCAAGTTCACACGCCAGTACTACCCCCCCCCAATAATATGCAGACATAAATAGAATTTTCATTGTGGGAAAGTTAGAAGGGATTAGCAGTGATGGAGGAAAGAGAACGTTAGATGATGAATAATACAAAAATACATTACATTTGTAAATAAAGGCAGAAAAATGAAAGTCACTAAAGGCTGCGAAGCAGTGGGGGTCATGGAGAATAAAGGAGAGGTCGATTAAGTACTGCATGTATTTAAGTACTGCATGTATATCTGTAAAATACCAAGGTGAAAACTCTTTGGACAATTGTCATATACTAAAAAAAAAAAAAAACAAAGAGAAAAATGTACACCATTTCCTCTCTGGGATGTAGGTACTTGTGGGATGGGGGACAGGTGAAGAGAGAGAATGAGGGAGGGTGACTAGGGCCAAATGCATTATGTACTTGTGTGGAAATGACAGCATGAAGCCTTTGAAGCTTCTTTTGGAATAGAGGGAGACAAGATGAAGGGGAATGATGGAAGGAGTAGTTTGACTAAAGTACATTATATGAATATAGATGTACATATGTACATACATACATATATATATATATATATATATATATATATACACACACACACAGAGAGAAAGATGTTAAAGTGAAACCTCCTTGTACAAGTATTTGATGCTAATGAAAATGTGTACAGAGGAAAGAACTACCATTATAAGACCTACATTCCTGGAAACTGTCATGTACCCAATGTAGTACATTTAGACATACATAGACACTGTGTTAGTCAGCTGTGTCACTATAACAAAATATCTGAGATAATTTCCTATAAGGAAAAGGTTTATTTTGTCTCACAGCTCTAGAGATTTTACTCCATGACACAATTTTGGCCTGTGGTTGTTAGGTTTTTTTAAAAAGAGGTAACCGAGTAAGACCTGCACCACGCATGTGGTATTCAGGTAAGGGGTAGGTTTATTCAGTAGACTTGCTGGGACCAGGCAAGGTTGGCACTCCACGTGACTGGGAAAGGCTTGGGAAAGAGAGAGTGCTGGGAGAGAGAGAGGAAAGAGCAAGAAAAGATCTAGAAAAGAGCTGAGAGAGAGCTAGAAAAGAGAAGGAAAGAGCTGAGAAAGAGCTAGAAAAGAGCAGACAGAGGGCGTCTGGGCCTGGGCCTTATCTAGGGTATGGGCGGAGAAAGGTGTAGCCATATCAAATTTAGATGTGACCTCAGCCAATGCAGATGTGACCTCTTTCAGGTGTGCCAGTTGCCTAGGTAACGCAGGTACTGGGTGGAGACTTTGCTGCAAGGAGGGTGGAATCTGCTAGCCATCCAGGAGTGGACCTTACAGTGGTCTGATGAGACATCATGGCAGCAGAATATGGAAGAGCAAAACCTTTTAGATAGGTCCTTATGTCAGAGGAGCAAAAGAAAGAAAGCATCTAGGTCCCTGAATTCTCTTTAGGAGCACACCCCTAAGTAACCTCTCACTAGGTTCCATCCACGAAAGTTTTTACAATCTCCCAATAATGCCATCCTAAAAGCCAAGTCTTTAATACATGAGCCTTGGGGGGAAATTCCAGGTCCAAATTATACTAGTATCGTGTGGTTGCTGCATAAAGAAAGAGATTTCCAAAACTTAATTACTTTGCATCTGAATCTTTGTGCCTTTTAATGCCCCTTCCTAGGTTCCCCATCTTAGATCAAGGTTTAACTTAAGTAGGATAGTTTAAAAAAAAGCATAATGAACTTGATAATGTTATACTTTTGTACAATCTGATAAATATATAGAGATATATACATTCATTTATCTTGGGAAGTAAAATTTTTTATTAATGTTTGCATTACAAATTTTCATATCATATAGCCTATTTCACATATGTTAAAGAACTCTAATTTCTCACAGTTTCTATGGTTAATTGAAAAGTTGATTCTCTGACTCATTTCTTCTCATTTTTATCCTTGTCTCTTATCCCTCTCCTTAGCTCCTCAGGAACATTCGCCAGTGCCTAAAGCCATGTACTTATCAATACTGGCATGTGTTGGCTAGTGGCCATTGATACAATACAAGCTTCTACTGTTGCCTCTCTACTACCTAAAGAGAACACTTGCTGTCCCAATTTTCTATAGCCCTATGGGAGAGAAGTTCTACATTCACTAATATATGAGTTTATCCTGCTTGTTTTATTCAATCATTCATTTAGTTCCTTCTTTCAAATGAATGTAACAAAGGGAAATACAGAGGTACATAATGCAGGATATGTAGATAATAATTTATCTAAGACATTAAGATCCCACCCGACTGGAGAACAACATGGCTTCCTGAGAAAGAAGTGTGACCAATTTGTACACTGCTTGGATCAATGACACCAGTACTTATTTGTGAATTCTGCTCATCACACCATGTCTCTCTACCTCAAGTTGAACAAAATGTTCTTCACCTTTAAAGTCTGGTTCTGAATTCTGTGGAAGAGAAAAATGCAGGTTTATTGTTCTAATTGTATCAAACACAGAATGGTGTGGGAGTGAGGACAAGAAAATGCGACCCTTTGTAATCAGAAAGTGCAGAAAATGTTTGGTTTAATAATAGGTTGCAAAATGATTTCTTAATCTAAAAACAATAAATCTTCTAAAAAGAACAAGCTGATATCTCAGCTAATGAACAAATAAGGCAATGTTTGTTCCTGTTGTAAAGCCTGATAAGGATCTAACAAGTAAACCCTTTTTTTGTCTACAATTAATCACATTTACATTTTGACAGTATACAATTCTCTCTTGTTTGTACTAGAAATGGTCATAGATCAAATCAAGAAGAAAGGAAACCCAAATTGCACAATATATCTTCATCTCAATAGTCAAATATATAATGTTCTCTGCCTGACTGCATTTGACTGAAAAATTATAAAGACCCAGAAAAGCTAAATATGTACAAATAGAAGTGAGTGTCACCCAGTATTTGTTACCTAGGTAACTGGCAGACCTGGAAGCAGTCACCTTCCCCTCCTGCTAGGTCACATCCTAGGCCTCCTCTGGTCACATGCCTCCCACCTGACCTTAGGAGGGTCCCAGACCCTGAGGTTACAGCCAGATCCATTGTGGCCACACCTTCCCCCCCCCCCCCCCCCCCCCCCCCCCCCCCCCCCCCCCCGCCATACCTCTTCCTGTCCCTGGCCTAGATGAGTCCTGGCCCAGGGATGGGTTCCCCTGCCTTTCCTTTTCAGTCATGTCTCTCCACCAGGCATGGCAGGGGCAGCAGTTCGATAAATAAACTTTGTCTGCCTAAAAAAAAGAAAAGTGAGTGTGTTTTCCATCATCAATTAGTAGCACATGTACTTCAGATATTTGCATAGATATGCACATAGGTATGGATACATGGTTTGTGTATGCTTATAGATTTATAGGTGGGTGTTTAGGTACAGTTTAAATATATGTAATAGCCCACAAAGTTCTGTTAAGGGCTCAGGCCTCAGAAAATTGTGAAGGACAGATGTTTGTGGACCTTCACAAGTTGAGTGTTTGTGAAAATCCTTAGGTTCCTGGGGAATAGTCATGAGAGGGATTGTAGAAATGCAATCCCATTCTCCAGAACCATGAGCTAAAATAAGCATTCTCTTCATAAGTATTTCAGATATTTTTGTTGACATTATGTGAGGCTTGACTTATATGCTTTTCTTATATAAATATACATATGCATGCATATATACACATACATAATTATGTGTATTATCCAAAACCACCAATGTAATGGAGAGGTACTTTCCCTATCTTTGCATTAAAGAGCCAATTAAGTGCCAGAATAAACCACTGTGCTATTTTTCTCCTCAATTTTCCTGATGATTCACCTAGAATATGACTGTCTGGAAACAGGTAAATTTAACAGAACAATTTAGAAAACCCATTGAGCTAAAGTTGGACAGTGCAAACTAAAAGAAGGGGAAGATGGGTGACTCGGGATGCTTAATGGCACTTTAAACCTTTTGCGTTCCTGCTTCCTCAATTTATGGATGAGGCACTGTTCTCATGGATACTGTCAAAGTGCTTTTTGGGACAAGTCATTCCTTCAAATTGAGGAAAGCAGAGAGCTGCTGTGGTGTCTCAGGACAGACTCAGGCTTACAAGCCAAGTTTACAGCTTGGGATTGCTTGTTTAGAAGTCGGTTTCTAGGGAATTCTTCTGGAACTGAAGGAGCCTGTGCAGCATTTGCTGCCCCTCCACTTGCCCTAAAACTTTCCTAGTACTAGCCAAGCCTATGCTATGGGCTCATGATGACATAAGGAAATAAGCAAAACAAGTCAAAGATTCTTTCCAGAAAGGGAAGCCTGGTCATGCACCAAACTCACACCCAAGAATTGTAGGCTGACAGCTGATCTGGGCAAGAACCATCATTTCTATGAGCAGTTTCCCCTAGAAAAGCCTTCCACTTCCAACTGCAGCATTCTAGGGGGCACAATACCTAGAGAGCAGCACAGCTGAAACTCTTGGGACCAGAAACAAAGAATACTTTATCTCCAAGAGATTATTTTAAGAATCAACACAAACCTTTCTGTCAAAAACCCAAACTCACTCTAGTCTTTCCCAGAACATCCCTAGACAATTCATGCCCATTGACCATTTAGGGAAAATGTTGATTCCAATTTGCTCAAGTTATGATAGAGACAGTCTCCCTTGAACTTTTCCCATGAATCACAAGTGAGCCTTGCAGCCAAGGTGACAAAGCTTGAGGAGCTTCTGGAGAGCTTTTTATAGAAGTTCTTGTTCACCATGTAGAAACTCCTCTCCCTGTGGAGTCTCTCCTGAGGGGCAATGGAGGTGTCATTCAAGGGGTAGAACACCAGCCTTGAGGACAAAAGCTAAGTAAGAGTGAGAGGAACTGAGTTCAAGCCACAATACTGGAACACACACACACACACACACACACACACACACACACACACAAACACACTCCTAATTCCTGTAATACTCCCTCTTTAATCAATAAAGTTAGAGACCCTACAAAGGCACCTGCTTCTCAATTATGTCTGTAATCTTCTCATTTCTTTAATATTTCTTTCTTTGCTTCTGTATCCCTCTCCCCACTTTCTTCTTTTCCTTCTCTCTCTACCTAGCAAGCGTGAAGCCCTGAGTCCTCTCTCCTCTCCATAGACCACCTGGCTTTTCTTGGCATTGCCCATGCACCCTCTTGCCATAGACCATCTACATAAGACACTCAAACCCCAAATATCCCTCTCTTCAAAATCTCTGTTTGGCACTCATCCAATCTTCTCAAGGAGGCTCTCTCTAATTTCTGATTTGATTTTGCAAATTTGAAATTACAATCCAGTCCACATTCTCATTCATCTTTTCACGCTCAGTAATTTATTTTTCTACAAACATCTACTACCTTCAAACGCAAAGGAAGATGACTTAGGTTTCTGTTTGTTGCCTTTCTTTCTCCAAGTTAAAACATGAGTCTCGTCAGCATTGTGTTCTTCAATAGTATAATTTAAGCTCCTTAGTCCAGTGTCTGACATCTAGTATGCAATAAATATACTTTTGTGGGATAAATATATTTATCTAGGAATTCTCTAATGATTTATGAATGAAATGTCAGAGATTGCCTCTTTGTCTCAGATGAATAAATTACATCCGTCAATCTTATCAGATATGTGTCTGCTGAGCTGTAATTTACTTTAAAACTAAAGGAAATGAAGGATATTTATATTTAACTCTTTGCATTTCCATATCTAATACATACCTCAAATAAATATTTACAATAACCTTCATCTGTACTACGCATATAGTAACTGAAAATTTCATTCACATAACCCTTCACCTCCAACAATGTCATGAGGTAAGTATTGTCATCCTCATTTCATTGTAAAAGAAAATGAAACAAAGAAAGTTTGGCAGAATAATTCACATGCAGAGTACCTAGCAAGTATGAGGCTTTGAGTTCAATAACATCATATCACATAAACAAACATTTTGCGAGTTGTATCTCTTGCCCAGCAAGATCAAGGACTTGAATTCAATCTCTAGCGCTTCCAAAAGAGGGGGGGGGGTTTGGGACAGACAGAAAGACAGAGAGAGAAAGAGAAGGAAACTCAGAAGGCTTACATGCTCACAGATAGGAAAGTTGAAAACCTCCAATCTTAGGAAGTTATTGGTAGTGTCCTGATGTAATTTTGTTTGGAGCTTTTCTTAATCTACTCCAACTCTCTTTACTGTGCATGGTCAAAGTGGACCTTTATCTTGACACTCACAATATTCAATGGAGGGAAGGATTAGCTCCATGCCCCTAAGATCATTTGTATATACTCTGGAAGTTTTTCTCAAGTCTGAGTCTGGCCCAAATTAAAGATTGAAGTCACCAAGCTCACTTCCCTACACCCTAGAAGTGCCCTTCATATCTAAGTCTAGATAGAATATAAGACCAAAGCTTCTTTGGTCCTAGCAGAACGAGAGAGTGCTTTCCATTGCTTCTTGCTGCTGGCTTGTTACTAGCAATGGAGAAAACAGAAAATAGAAGGAAAGAATATTCTTACTTCTAAAAGATGAAAACACGATATAGAACCACAATTATTGTACTTTTACTCTCTGAGACATAAATGCTCTGAATTAATCCAGACTTACCAACAATAAGAGCCAAAGAACTCTCTTTCATTTAATGTAATGGATTGAAACGGGTTGGATAAGGCTATGAAATCTAATTTTAGTCTAACACTAATAAGAACTCATTTCCTGAAACAATTATAGGAATAATTTCCAGGCCCTATCTTATGTATTGGATGTCTCCACTTACTTTCCAGTAAACCCATTTTGATTTATTGTAAATATAGTTCATTTACATATTAGTTCATTTATATATTAGTCCATTTAGTCCATTATTGAACATTTGCTATGCAAAAAACTGAGTATCAGGATAAAGAAATGAGTTTGATACACCTTCTGCCCTACAGGAACAATCTCATGAGAGAGCATTTACCTTCATAGGTAGCCATAATGCAGTGAGGCAAGTACAGAGATGAAGAGTAATATAAGGTGAAGTGACTGGCAAGATTCTTTTAAACCAGATCATTTCTTCTTCATATCAAAATAAATTAGAAGCTGGATTCTGGTGACTTGTACCTGTAATCCTATAGTTATTCACAAGATTAAGCTCTGGGGAGGTTCAAAGTCAGCCCGGGCAAAAAAGTCCAGGAGGCTCATATCTCCAATTAATCACAGACAAAGCCAAAAATGGCACTGTGCCTTTTGTGGTACAGCACTAGCCTTAAGCAAAAAGAGCTCAGGGATAGTGCCCAGGCCCAGAGTTCAATAGCATAAAAAAAGCAAATTAGAAATAGAACTGTTGGACCTACAGTGAAATAAAGAGCAATCACATATTAATCTCATTTATTTAAAAAAACCTTTAAAATTAAAACACCAAAATCACATAAAATTATTTAATAGATGCTATGGAACTTTATATAAGGTATTTCATTATTTTCCTTTTTCTTTTTATACTGGGAAAATACTCAGGGCCTCATTCAGGCTAAGCATCTTCTGTACCACTTAGGTATAACCATAGCCTTCATTTTCATTTGTAATGACCACATTCCAATCAATTTTATACTTCCAGTTCTTCTCAGCTCCTTCTTAATTCTTCTGCCTCTCTCTCTCTGAAATTTCTGAATTGGTACTTGCACTTATTTCTTCAAATGCAAGGTTGTTTGTTACTGCTTGCTTTTTAAGTGCTAATATATTAGTCATATCTGCCTTTCATTGTTAGTGACTGACAGACAATTCAAATCCTGGACCTGCAGCATGGCACCCTGGTGCCAGTTCTGTTCCAGTTGAGCAATGGCACATCAACACTCTACAACCAGAGTGCTAGGGGCCAAACCAGACAGCCAAGAGTTCCACTCTCAGGAAAAGAAGCTAATGACTTCCATTTTACTTACAGTATGTTGGAAAAATTAGAAAGGAAGGGGTGAGATTTTAAATCCGGGCAAATTCTTGGTAGGGATATGATTTAGATTTGTTCAGAACTTTTCTTAACCTTCTCAAATTGTCTTTGAATGTATGTAGTCAGAATGGGCTTTTATGTCTTTGCATAATGACGTATAGTCTTGATATTTCCAATACTCCTAGGAACAGAAGAGTTCAGAGCAATGAAAGATTTATGAAAGTCCAAAGAAACTAGAAGCAGATGAAGAGCATGGAAAGACAAACATGAAGGTGGGTTCAATAAAGTATTTTAAAGAATCAGATGCCATTAACACCTGCTTTGTAGTTTGGGGGAATACTGTTGTATAACTGCTTCAGATACCCACATGTCTATTAATAAAATTCTGTTACATAGAGGTATTTGTTTAAGAAATACCAAAGCAGAACAAACTGTAGTGCACATTAAGGCAATTTGGAAGCAAAGGAAAGATCAGCTCTAGGCAGAAACAGAAACACACATGAGGCTGAAAATTAAATGGAGAAAGAAATTCAAGCAAGAAATGACTGAGGAGAAATAATGACCTAGGACCTAAGAATTCTTGGACTGTATACAAGTACCGTGTGTGTGTGTGTGTGTGTGTGTGTGTGTGTGTGTGTGTGTGCACATGTGCGTGCGTTAGCTATGTTTGAGACAGTAGTAAAAGTGGCTGTGTCTCTTATAACATGAAATTGTGTGTACAACAATTAAACTTTAGAAAGTGCATGAGTAAAATAACACATAATTTTAAAGGATTATAGCATTCTGCAGAAAGTAATAGTTGGTTTGCACAGTGAACACTTTTCAGGTATTTGTCTTGAAAAATATTTACTGCTATGTGCATGTTGTAAAGATCAGAGAGCTCAATGGCTCAAGTCTACTCATACAGCCAAACTAATAGAGAGAATTATACCAAATGCTGTGCCTAGTAGGATTGTTTTAAACCATCTAATTTCTTCTACATGTGAAAGCAAATCAGAAATAGAAGCTGCCACATTGTTATGTACAGTTTACCACAACATCAAATGCATACCATACTTCAAATCTTTCTCAGTGCAAATGATTATATGCCAAAATCCGGGCTGCTGTCTGGCTAATACAGAACAAATCATTGCTTCTAGGCCCTTGCAAATGCTTCTTCTACCTGAACTTCCATATGACTTCCAGTGTCAAAACCTCAAGCAAAGAGATCAAGACACAGCAAAATGTTACTTCTCCACAGTTGTGCCCTAACCTGCTGCATTCTGTATAGATGACTTCAGTCATAGGTCAAGGAGTCACACGGAGGGCCCATCCACAATGAATAATGATGGGGTAATTAGCAGGGACTTTTAAGAAGACAGTTGATTTTATAGATGAATGAAATTTTTAACACTGTTCAGTTTTCTTTTGTTATATATGAATGAAATTATTAACATTGTTTAGTTTTCTTTTGTGGTGCATTATTGTCCTCATACTGTAAGACAGGCTTGCTGTTTATACTTTGAGTCACTGTGGATGTAAGAAACTCTACCCGCTCATGTTGTCCTTGAATCCTAGGTTTTTTCATTACAGGTAGACGTGTGTTATATTGGATAAATCAGGAAATTGGTGGATGGATGGATGGATGAATCGATAGGTACATGTCCTTTTTTAGTATTACAAAGGTGATATACAGAAAAGTTACCGTTACCTAAGTCAGGTAAAGAATACATTTCTTTTTGGCCACTGTCACCCCTCCCCTCAATCTCTCCCAGTTGACAGGCATTTCTTACCCTTGATTCATATATCTTTCTCCACAAAAGCAAAATTTTAATTGTGATTGTTATACTTTGCTTTTTTTCTGTGTAGAGAAGTAGTACATATCTGTGAGCTGAATTAAACCTGAAAAGGAACTGCTTAGAACAACTGTGTTGGACTGAAATATAACTTTTGTCCGCATCTAATAGTCATAAAGGAGAATAAGAAGATCCTGCATTGATTAATAACAACATGCCACCACAAAGAAAACAAATTAAACCAAAAGCTTAAAGGGGCACATTCGATCACTTTTGTAGTGGATAGAGCACTTAGTTTGCAAATGTAAGTCAGACTTATTTAATATGGACAGGTCTGTCTCTATCACTAATGAAATCCACTGCAAAATAGAATGCTGCGTCTAATGTTCAAAAATTGTCAAGAATTTCAAGACAGTGACAGTAGATCATTAAAACAATTGCAGAGTCTTTCTGAGTTCAGGTCCTCATGCAACTGATATAGCTCTTACAAAATAAAGTTGACCCTACGTATTGATTTCTTCCCTACAATCTTTTCATAAAATAAATCATTTCCTTAAACTATGATTTGCTCTCATGAATTCTTTCGCCATAAGATGCAGAATGTCAAGAATGCTGTTCTGTGGAAGACAAGATGTAAGACACCCTCTCGATCTCCAAAACACTAATTCTCTTGTGTTCTACTCTATCAAGTTCATTTAAGATAAGGTCCTTTCTTGTCATGTAATTAATGCTTGAGGAGTGTTTACCAGCAAAATAAATCTATGCTCTTTAGTTTTGATAAACTGTAGTTTCCTTCAAAATCCCTGGTTAATAACAATTAGGAAGACATAGGCAAGAGCGGGAAATTTACCATACAGCCTGCTTATGTATGTAAACCTTTGAATATGTCTAGTGTTTGGTTACAGCACTGAGAGCAACAAGTCCTCTGCTACTGTAGAAGTAACCAGTGAATGTCTATAGTGCCTTGTGACACCATACTCTATTTTACTGTCTTCTGCATTCAACGTATTCACCCTGTGTGTTCTAAACCAACTAAAACTTGAGCCATTCCAAGCCATTTGTACAAAATTAGCTTCGTGTTTGTAACATTTTCCCCCCACAACCTGGATACTTGCTTTACTCTTCTGCTGTATTTTAATAATTACCACAATCTATTTGACACCTATTGACTCAGTTTCCCTAGTGTCAATGATGCATTAGGAACTCTACCAAACACTGGCTCATATTTTACCTTGCAAAAGAAATAACTGTACAGCAAAGCAGAATATTGTCACAAAGAACTTGAATATTAAATGTATTGGGTAGGTGGTGAAAAAATTCTATCTAAATAAAGCTTACCAACTTTATCACTTATTGAGCATTGAAAGCCTGGATATCACATGAACCTGTCATTATACAAAAGCCTACTTTTGAGGCTGGGTGCCAATGGCTCATTCCTGTAATCCTAGCTACTCAGGAGGCTGAGATCTAAGAATCACAGCTCAAAGCCAAGGCAGGAATGTCTTTAAGACTCATATCTCCAATAAAGTACTCAGAAAAAGCTGGAAGTGGCCCCATGGTTCAAGTGGTAGAGTGCTAGCCTTGAACACAAAAAGGCTCGGCACAGTACTTAACCCTCAATTCAAGCCCCAGAACCATAAAAAAAAATCCTGTCTTTGTATGGTACTAGGGGAAAGTTAGAAGATTGAAGTCTAAGATGTAGTTTTCCTTTATTTGACTCTAGAAAAATATGTTGTAATATGGTCTTATGGCTTCTGGGCATAATTCGTTCTCTGCCACTTACATTTCTCCTCTTTTCAACTGGATTAGCAGGTAAAATTGACAGAAAGCCCTTGAGTAATTATCCTTAGTTAGGTTGATTTACTGGGACTTAGTTCAATCAGATCTCCTAAGGCCTCTCACTGCTAAATTTGTTTCAGGAGCTACTCCATTGATGTTGATTGCACTATTTTAACTTCAGAATTTGTAACATGTAAGAATTGTTATTTCACTGAAATTCTATGTATTTCTCTATAACCTAATTGGTATAAACCAAGAGAGACCAAGACAGAATCAATGACTACCGAAATGTGTTCACTTTCCTTTCTAGTTTACTTGGAAAGGTCATTTCAACACAGCAAGTGGCATATCCCACAGATCATTGCTCAGCAACACACACTGAGCACCTCAGCAGGTGATGGGTAAACTAAGTGATCCACTGCAGGAGTTACAGTGTCTTCCAGAAGAGAAAACACAAGTGAAACATAGATGTGTGACAAACAGAACTATCAGAATTAGCCACATAGGACTTCTGAGATGTCCTTGAGTAGGTTCTACATGTGCTACTAACAAGACAAACTACGTTAACCAGAAAACAGAAAACAGAAACTGCATTAGAGCTCAAGCCTATAATCATAGCAACTTGGAAGATGGGTGTTAGTGGATTATAGTTCAAGGCTAGTCTTGGTATAAAAAGTTCACAAGACTCTCATCTCAATCAATGGCTACCCATGTTGTCACACCCCTGTTATCCCAGTAAAACTAGGAAGCAAAATTGGATGAACCTTACTTTAAAAACAATCAACACAGCAATTGGCAGCCAGGCTCAAGAGGTAGACTACCTGCCTAGCAAGTATGAGGCCCTGAATTCAAACCCAGTGCCACCAAAAGGAAAACAGAAGAAGAGAAGCATGGAGGAAAGGAGGGAGGGCATGGAGATGTCACATTCCAAATTTTTTTAATCCAAAATTTCAGACTGAAAAAAACCAGCAAAGTAGACTTTTATAAATATGCTTATCTTTAAAATATTCTTCCAGGTTTCAAAAGCTGTATGTTGGTTCTTTTGTGGCATGATTCATTTAGAATAATGTGTTCCAAGTCCATCTATGTTTTTGGGCACAGAATTTCTTTAGCTCAGGATCTGGGCACTGTCCTTTAACTCTTTTGCTCAGGGCTAGTACTCTATCACTTGAGACACAGCTCCACTTCCAGATTTTATAAGGTAAATTGAAGATAAGAGTCTCATAGACTTTGCTACCCATCCTGGCTTCAAACTGGAATCCTCAGATCTCAGCCTCCTGAGTAGCTAGGATTAAAAGCATGAGTCCCTGGTGCCTTGCTTTATTTCTTTTTTAAACTTTAATAATAGCTCATTGTGTGTAGACAGTAGACCTATGGTATTTGCTGGTATCTGCTGATATTCCAAGGAGATCACCTTAGAGAAAAATCGGCAAAAGCTTGAATGTAGAGACTTCAGTAGTGTGCTGTGGATGCTTGGTTGGTTTGGGTTTTTTTTGTTGTTTTTTTTTTTAACACTGCCTATCTTCCTTTCAAACTATGCCATTTCTCCTTTAAACAAGTTCAAACTTTCACTTTATCATTTAAATTGGCCACATTCACATTTACCTTGACTTTTGAGCAACATTTGCTTTGTGAAAGGCACAGTTTCACCAAAGAGTGGGGGGAAGGTGGGCAGGCAAACATTCAGCAGATGACTCAATGATTTATTTAGTTTTCCTTGAATAAAAGTTCAGAGGCATATGTTCATTCATTTTACTTATTTTTATATTATCTTTAAGTACTTGTACAGAGGGATTTCAATTCAACTTGTCAGGTTGTGAGTCCAATGCCTTTTGATCAATGTCACTTATTTCATCATTTGCCCCATCTCTTCCAACCCTACCATCTCCTCAGATTTCCTAGCCCATTTTCACATCTATGATGTGAATATTATGGCTACACTCAAATTCCCAACATCAGGATTTAAACACAATGGACAATAACTTGGGACCAGAAATTTCTCCATAGCAACTGACTTACTTAATTCATACATGGAAGTTAGACATTTTTAGTTTGCAAATTTCTTTGTGTTTGACTATGTTTAGTGAAAACCCATGCAATACATCTGTGAGTGAATCAGGCTTGCTGAATGCCACATTCTATCCACCCATTAACCTGTTCAGGGACATCTGGGTTGTTTATACTTCTTGACTAGTGTGAATATGGTTGAAATGAACACAGTAATTTAGATTTCTCTTCAAGATCTGTTTTTTTCTTTTCAATGCAAATAGAAGTAGAATAACTACCTTGTATAGTCCTGGTTTTAGGTTTTTTGGTTGCTCCTTGCTACTCACTTTAGCTAATTGTGCCATTGTACATTCTCACCAAGAGTTTAGAAGAGTTTCAATTTCTCTACATCTTAGTATATCATAACAAATGGGAACAAAATTCCAGATTCTACCTGTATAAAGTATTTAAAATAGTCCAGCTTACAGAAGCAGAAAACAGATGAGTGATTGGCCAGGGATCAGAGAGGGGGATATTTTGTTCAATGGATATACATTTAAAATCTCAGAAGATGAGTAAGTTCTGTAGATCTGATGTAAAACACTTGTGTGTTTGTGGCTCACAATAGGGTAGGTGCACTTAACATTTTTATTAAGAGGACATATTTCCTTTTAACTATTCTTACCACTATAAACTAGAAGAAATGAGAGGACCATAGAGGAGGAAAAGAATGAGAAGGAAGAAGAAAAGAAGAAGAAGAGGAAGAAGAAGAGGAGGAAGAGGAGGAGGAGGAGGAAGGAGGAGGAGAAGGAGGAGGGAGGAGGAGAAGAAAAGGAAGAGGAGGCAGGGATAGAGGAGAAGGAGGTAGAGGAAGAAGTGATAGAGAAGGAAGGGGAGGGGGAAGGGAACAGGAGGGGGAGGGGGAAGGGAAGGAGGAGGGGAAGAGTGAGGAGAGGGAGAGGGAAAGAGTGTGGGAATGGGAGAGGGAGAGCAAGAGGAAGGAGGAGTGGGAGAGCTAGAGGAGGAAGAGGACAGAGAGGAAGAGGAGGAAGAGGAAAAGAAGGAAAGGGAGAGGGGGAAGAAGAAGAAGAAGGAGAGGAGAGGGGGAAGGGAAACAGGAAGAGGAGGGAGAGGAAGAGTGAGAAGGAGAAGAAAAGAAGGAGGAGTAGGAGGGGCAAAGTACAAAAGTCCAGGAATTTATTTATTATCTTGATTGTAGTGCTAGTACCACAGGTACATACATATACATAAATATATCTAATTCTATTCATTAAATATATGCAGGCTTTAAACATCCATCATAAGCCAGGTGCCTGTGGCTCACACCTGTAATCCTAGCTACTTAGGAGGTTGAGTTCTGAGGATCACTGTTCTAAGCCAACCCAGGCAGGAAAGTCCATGAGACTCTTATCTCCAATAAACCACTAGAAAACCGGAAGTGGTGCTGTGGCTCAAGCAGTAGAGCTCTCACCTTGAGCTGAAGAGCTGAGGGATAGCACCCAAGCCCAGAGTTCAAGTCCCACTACTGACAAAAAAGAAAAAAAAATCAATCATATCTCAACATAAGTGTAAAAGACGATGTTTTCAAAATAAAAGAGCAAGTAGATATCCAAACAATATTCAAAACAATAGAAAAAAACCTGTGTCCGGCTAGGAAATTGGCTCAGTGGTAGAGTGCTTCCCTAGCATTCATGAGGCCCTGGGTTCGATTCCTCAGCACCATACAAGCAGAAAAAAGCCAGCAGTGGCACTGTGGTTCAAGTGGCAGGGCACTATCCTTGAGCTGAAGAGCTGAGGGACAGTACCTAGGCCCAGAGTTCAGCCACCATGACCAAAAAAAAAAAAAGAAACCAGCCCATGTGTGATAAATATGTGTACAATCTAGCTGTAGCTACAGGTTGAGACTCTGATCTAGAGTACTGCAAGAGTTAATGCCTAGTCACCTGACATGGTGCTTCATGTGGTTCTCATGATCACAGATATCATCACAACATGATTGGAAACATCCAGGAATTTAAGAGAACTGGAGAAATAAAAAACCAATAGGAAGCTTAAAATGTAAAGACAACTTGATGCTGGTGGCTCACACCTGTAATCCTCGCTACTCAAGAAGCTGAGATCTGAGGATCACAGTTGAGTGAAAAAGCTCAGGGACAGTCCCACTACTGACAAGACATTAAAAACAAGAGAAGGCTATTGCACAAAAGAAGCAGGATCTCTACAAAAGGAAATCTTCCAACTTATAATAGAAAGGTAACTTTGGCCTTTGCTGAGGCTACACCTTTGAAAATGATGAGTGTTGTCACCTTCTTATACAAAGAGTGCTCCTCTTCAAAGGAAAAACACATGTGGGATAATTTGCTTGGGTGACTAATAAGTTTCACCAAGCCTCAAATTCTGGATGGTTTTATAATGTATCATTTGAGCATGTACACGAGCTCTAGAGACATCGATTTGTGATGTTCAAGAATACAAACAGAACAACAGCCTCATCAGTGCATTTTATTTCCTTTATACTCTACTGTCAGTTGAATCCCTGAGATCATCATATATCTGATAATAAAAACAAAAAGCTACCATCGTATTGGAAATCAGTTGATGTGACTGTATGAACTTTCTTGCGGAACACCTCAGTGATTATTATCTCAGTTCCCTAAACCCTGGGAACCAGAGCCCCTGCTCAGCTTTCCCACAACATGCCAGCACCCAGCACCAATGAGTAATTCTGCCACTTTGTTGGGCACTCTCAGGACTGATATAAATCCCTAGGAGGAAGAAGGATTCCAAGGGAAGAGATCCTATGCTGAAAGACTTAAGATTTGATCCATTCATATATATACACACAAGAGAATGCTATGTTTCTATCAGAAATAATGAAATTGACCTGTTTGTAAGGAAATGGAAAGACTTGAAAAAAATTATATTAAGCAAAGTAACCTAGATCCAAAGGAACGCAGGCTGCATGGTTTCTCTCATTTGTAATAAGTATAATATGTTGAGAATAATCTTGACAGAGGATCACAATGGCTCAATAGCTATGTGATGTGACCATATAAAATGATGCTCATTTAAATGTACTCCAAGATATGGAAACAACATTTTTTTAATGTACAGCTTGAAGTTATTTCTTATTTCTTCCTTTTGTCTTTTCTTTTCCCTTTTGGTTTATTTCCTGTTGACAGTGTTTTTGATTTCTGTGCCCACTGTCTTGTATATTAGTTTATGATTTGGGGAAGGAAAGGGGATTCATAGAAATGGTGGGACAAAGGGTAACCTAAACAACAGTGATGCTCACTAGATAGATAATATGTTGGAAATGAACTTTACAACCTGGGGGTGAGGGGAGTTGGGGGGGAGTGGGAGAAAATGAGGGAAGGGTAACACTGTTCAAAAAGAAATGTACTTATTACCTTACTAATGTAACTGTAACCCCTCTGTACATAATATAATATTAAAAATAAATAAAATTTGAAAATAGAATAAATTTTTATAAGACTTAAGATTTGGACATGCATTTCAAACTAAATTGCTTCCTTTGGCCAACAACAGTCTAACAGAACAGTGAAGATACAGAATTTTATATAGATCAACTGAGAAATTCTCAGAGCAGCTTTTGATGTGGAAGCTTCTCTCATTTCATTTCTTGCAACATTTTGTGCTAAGTGAGTTTGGATAGTGGAGTCTGTCTGATAAATGAATACGTTATACATGTGCCAGTGTGTAAGGTACAGAATTAGATGAGAATCATACATAGTTGTAAAAAAGTCTACCTCACAACTTTAAACTCCTTATCATCAAGGACAATTTCTCATCCATTGTATTCCCTAGAAGTCTTACCTAAATTGCACCTCCAATGCCTCATGAAACTCTTACATAAAAGTAGATGCCTCATAAATATTACAGGAATGGATACCTTTAGGAATATTTCTATTGTTTGTGGTATCTTATTATTTGTCCTTCTCCATGATTCTCCAGGATAACTGACAGTAGTTGATATACTCAGCCACTTTGTAAATGGTTAGACCCCCCACCACACACACACACACACACACACACACACACACACACACACACACACACACACACACACACACCTTAGTCCTGGGAATTCCTTTTCCAAGATTTATACAATGTAATACACTTCTGCTTTGGTATTGCTTTTCATTTACTTATTTTGTGCTGGTCTAGGGACTTGAACTCAGGGACTAGGCACTGTCCCTGAGCATTTTTGCTCAAGGTTAGGGTTCTAACACTTGAGCCAAAGCTCCACTTCTGGCTTCATGGTGATGATTAAGGTGGACCCATTGCAACTATGAAATGTACAAGAAGCTATGTCGAAAAATGAAATTTACAATTTTGGCAGGGGGCGGCAGACATGGGGGGAGATGAAAGGGCAGGGATGGGAAGGGGAAACAAAGGAGGAAGCAACAATGCTTGATAAGAAATGTACTCATTACCTTGCTCATGTAATTGTAACCCCTCTATGGTATTTTCACAATAAAAAACGTATTAATAATTTAAAAAAATGAAAAAAATAGAGTCACATGGACTTCCTTCCCTAGGTTGGCTTCAAACTATGATCCTCAGATCTGAGCTTCTTGATTTGCTAAAATTTCAACTACTGGTACACAATGGAAATGTTTTTAAATTAATAAATTTGATATACTGATATGAGTATTGAAAAAAGCTGTGTAAATACACACTCGGGTTAACAAGTTATCTCAGGAAATATGGAATATTTACTTTCTTAGTTTACATTTTTTTGCAAAGCATGGTTTATTTTACAAATATGCATTGCTTTTGTAAACAGAAAAAACAACACATACTTTTGAAATATTAAATTTGCCTGCACTCATATCAACTAAATGATCTCTTCTTGATGATATGTAGCAGATGCCTTTAACTCAGTGGCCATACTTTATTCATCAACATGGGTTACCTTTATGATTCACCCATATTTTGTACATATTTTCAGTAGATTTAAGTAGAATAGATTATATTTCTTTCCTTCAAGGGTTATATAATACGTGAAGCTCATCAATTTCATGTAACTCTCATGCATTTACAACAGCCCAGGAAATTTAGGAGAATCATAGATTCAAAATGACGCCAACTTGAAGTGATCCAAATTTCCTAGCCATGCTAGCTCTGTGTCAGCCTGTCTTGCTCCTCCAGGGAAGAAAAGTAAAGAGTTTCATAAAGAAGCTGGGAACTGGTAGCTCAAGTCTAATCCTAGCTACTCAATATAATTCCTACTCCCTTTTCATAAATTCATGCTTCATGTATCTACTCAATTCTCTTAAAACTCTTTCCACTGGTTTTTAAATGGAGAGAGAAAGTCTAAGAGAAAGAGACAGAGAGAGAGATAGAGAGATGAGGGAGAAGGGAGGAGGGAAGAGGAAGAATAGGGACGAGGGGTGAGCAGGGGGGGGAGAGGAGAAAGGAGAAGAGGAGAGGAGAGGAGGGTAAGGTAGGGGAACAGAGGGGATTTCATGTTTCTGGTTGAAGGCAATATAGGTCCTGTTTGCCTTTTCCAGCTTCTAGAGTTTACACGTCTGAGCTGGTGATTTCTTCCCCCATCTTAAAAGCCACTGCATTTGGGGTGAATCTTTCTTACATTGTATCCTACAGACACTAACTTTTCTGTCTCCCCCTTCCAAATTTGTGAAACTTCATGATTATGTTGGACCCACCTCGATAATCCAGCCTCATCTCTGTATTTTAAAGCCAGCTACTTAGAAACCTTCATTTCGTCCACAGTCCAGGACCTAGAGAACCATCGCAGCACATCATCACAGGTCTGGGAAGTAGGAACTGGACATTTTGATGCCCAATATTCTATGTGACACATGTGGGAATTGAAGACATTTGGCTAAAATAGCATGGTTTTAATTAATGAAACTAAAGATTTGAGAAAGGAAGTTATTAGACTGAATTTCTTACTGCTTTTCAAGAAGCCACACAAAAGAGCACCCAGCCTGTGACAGTATTGGCTAACCCTGTTAGGAAAGGACACTACAAACTGAAAGGACCCAGGAAAATAGAGGTATCTGAGGCTCTGGTATATAAAGATGACTTTGTTTACTGTGATTGTTCAGTTTTTTATTTACGCCCACTGGTGTGATGTCTGTTTCTCCCTTAGGCTATGAACAACATGAGAGGGTAGCTGTGACTTTTGTTCACAGCTATGGTCTCAGCACCTTCATCCATAATAGGTACTAAATATTTACTGACTGATTTAAACAATATTTACATTATTTTTCTGGATGATACTTTCTCTCATACAAATATTGCATGGCTTTCCTAATAATAAAACACCAAGGTATTACAATCACCTCCAAATCTTCACAGGTTTGAAAGCCTAAGCTCACCAGACTCAAGAGCCACCTTCAAACCCTATTCCAGCCATCAAGGCTCTCCTAGGCATCTTGTGACTGCACTCTCTGTCAGAGTCCAAATCCTGATTTCTCTATCCTCACTGTAAGGGTTGTGGAAAGGAACCTCCCACAGAGTTCAGGGGAAGACAAAGATGAGAAATGGAGGGCAGGGGAGGGAGAGAGGCAGAGAGGGAGAGAGGGAGAGAAGGACTGCTGAGAGGGAAAGGTGAGGAGGAGGGGGAAGAGGGAGAGAGGGGCAAAAGGGGAGATGGGGATTGGGGGAGATCTAACTGACAGCCACACAAGATGGAGGCTTGCAGGGCAAGAGAGTTTATGGCAGGAGGAGAGAGATTATATCAGGGAGAGCAGGGGAGGAGCTGTGGCCACAGCAGAGGCAGAGGTGACCTCAGAGGATGGGGATCAGATCCTGAGGGACCGCCCCCTGACCCCAGCCATGGCAGCTGCCTGGGTTACCAGTGCTGGTTGGATATTTCTAGGGTGCAAGGGAGAGAGAAACAAGGGAAGGGGCCATTTTTCCCCAGGCAGACAGAACATTCCAGCCTTTTGATAGTTTCCAAGGGTACCAAGGCTCTCTGGCTTCTTCCTCTTGACAAGGAGCATCAACACTAGAAATAGAAGGCAGCAGTATTGTCTGGTCCTGGAGAAGGCATTGGCAACAGTTCCTTGGTGGGAAATATCTATGTGGTTTTGGATGAAGAATCTTATGAACAGGGTCTTGGTAGGTAGGCAAGAGGGCAGGGTCTTGGTAGGGGGGCTAGAAGAGCAAGCATACCTTGGAGTCATCCAAGGCAAGAACAGTTTTTTCTTTTCAACTCTTTACCACTTTGAGCCACAGTACCACTTCCTTTTTATTACTCTTAAGAGAAAACACTGAGCCTCTCCATTGTGCTTAACTGTGATGGGAGAGGTCAGCAAGACCTAATGAGAGCCTGTCCACTTAGGATGTAAACCAGACAGATTAAGTACCTTGAGAAAGACTTGATCCCCTGGTAAAATTAAGGGCCTTCATGAGGCTAGGGGAGGCATTCATCAGCTTGTTGGCCTAACACATATCTAAGGAAAGTGAGAACAGGAAGAAAGCCTGTTAGTGGAGTCTCTGGATCTTCAGTAGGGAAATTTCCCAGGAGGATAGGTCTGTGAAAAGAGAATGTATGGGTTAGGCACTACTGGATGAATAGGGAGGCCTGTAGCATTAATAAAGCACAAGTACTGCACTAAGCGATAGGTTCTATTGGTTTTAATGACTGGTAGGACCGGGCTGCTAAAGGGGAGTTAGCAGGCATAAGATGTTGTTAATAAGTTGGAGGATGAAGTATTTTAAACCTTGCCTAGATCAAGGGGAAATGGGTAGGATCCTTAAGTTTAATGAGGACAGGAGTATGGCGTTGAGAAATCATAGGTATAGAAATATCCCAGGTGAGAAGATTAATAAGATCTGGAGGGAGGGGGAAGGGTCCTGTTGGGAGGATCTGAGCAGAGACGCATGGAAGGACAAAACTAAAATCGGTACTGGCTGTCGTGGAGTGTGGCATGAGAGAAAGTCTTGGTATTTAGAGAGTAAGTCTCTCCCTAGAAGGGCTGTGGGACAGTGGGGTAACATTAAAAAGGAATGGAAAAAAAATAGTTATCTATTCTACATGGGACCTGTCTGGTAGTTGCAGGGCAAAAGCAAGGTCTACAACCACCCCTGAGATCTACCAGGAAAACACAGGCCAGAATAGTCCCAATAATTGGCTCCTGTATCCAAAAGAAAGGATACAAGTTTGCCTGCAACCTGAAGAGATATCCTGCATGCCTCCATTGTGATGTTTGTGGGATCCAGCAGCCTGAGAGACAATCAGTCTTCCAACACTCAGCAAAATATCTTGGATAAGTTGGGCTCCTCCCTATGTGTGTGTGTGTGGGAAGGACTGGCCCACCTTGTAGAGATGAGGAGGGACAGTCAACTCCCCAGTGTCCCTGTTGTGCAGAGAGTGGTCACAGAGTAGGACAAGCTTTCCCCCAGTGATCTTCTTTGCCACACTTTAAGGCATGGTACTGGTGGCATATATTGGGTGCTTCTTCCAGGAGCTTGTAGGGCAGCAAACAGGAGCTGGCAATTTTTCCTATCATGATCAGCTTTATCATTTTTTTCTATTCCTTCTGATTGTTGAAAACCTTAAAGGCCATGCTCACCAGATCTTGTTGGGGGGGAGGGGAATTTGAGGGCCTTTTACAACTTTAATTTTGGGAGTTGAATAGGAGATAATGGGTGTTAAGGACCACTATACCATTCTTTGACTCTGGGTCCAGCTTAGTATAAGGCTGAGTGCCACCATGAGGCGATCAGCAATTCCGCCAGGTTTTCAGTGGGTCGCTGGTAACCTCCTTTAGTTTATCATAGTTAATCGGGTAGCAGGCTGCCTTCTGGAGGCTGGCCACCAGGGAGGTTACCCTCCTATTTCTGTTTCCCCTCCAGGAGCATTATTTTGGTAATCCCAATTGGGCTCTTTCCTGGACACAGCCATCACCTCTACTGAGAAGTTATTGTCTCGACAGTGAGTCTTATAAGCATGTGCCTAGGCTCCTGCCCAAACCCTTTCCTTATCCTCAGGAGTAAGACTAGAGGATAGCACTGCACACAGAGCATGCCAAGTAAGATCATGGGCCTGAACAAGGTATTTAAACTCTTTGCTGTAATTATTAGGGTCACTTCTCCCAAGGTCATTGTAAAATGGCATGAACACCAATAACTCCCTTCAGCCCTACCACCTCCCACAGAGGGTATAAGTGCACTGGAGGAGACCATGAGCCATCAGTACAGGATCAGATATGAGCTACTGGAAGTGAATAAAAAGGAGCTGAAGCAGGGCTGGGAAGGTGGCTCAGTGGTAGAGCACTTGCCTTGCGTGCTTGAGGCCCTGGGTTCGATTCCTCAGCACCACATAAGTAAAAAGAAAAAAGCCAGAAGTGGCGCTGTGGCTCAAGTGGTAGAGCGCTAGCCTTGAGCTGAAGAGCTGAGGGACAGCGCCCAGGCCCAGAGTTCAGGCCCCACGACCAGACCCCCCCCTCCAAAAACAAAGGAGCTGAAGCAGTGAGAGAAGGCACAGAGGGTTTAGAATGGGAAGGAGGACCGGAGTCCTCAATGTCGAATAGGGGATAGGGTATTTCGGATTCAGGAAGAGGCTCCAGGCTCTTAGGTGTTTTGGCAGAGACAGGCTGCCCCTATGCCAGGAGGATAGGGAAAGTTGGGCTAGATTGGCAGAGAGAAGGACAAGCACAGAAGCAAAGAAAGCCTGAACTCTGGCCATTTACCAATGGTCAGCAGCAACTGTCCAAATTTCTGAGAATATTATAATATAGTCCCATCTGGGGGCTAATGAGATCAAATATCTAGCTCATATTGTGGCTAGACTACATTGCAATAAATGATAAGGCAGTCTGCTTTACAGAATCCTTGAGTAAAAGGGTAATGACAGAGTGCAAAGACATCATAAGTGGTATCCCAGATAGGGAGAAATTCATGGGACCCCCTTGGAATAAGAAACATGAAGAGGAGTCTGGTGAGGATGTGGAGGAGGAGTCAGTGAGGACACAGGGGAAGAGTCGGTGAGGATTTGGGGGGCGGAAGTCAATGAGGACAAGGAAGAGAGAGGAGTCAGTGAAGACATAGGGGGAGCAATCAGTGGGGACATGCTGGCTGGAGTCAGTGAGCATGTGGAGGGGAGGAGTCAGTGAGGACATGGGTGGAGTCAATGAGGATGTGGAGGGGGGAGGAGTCAGTGAAGAGTTTGGTGGTGGATCAGAGAGGACTTAGGGGATGGAACCAGCAAGGACATCGGAGGTGGAGTCAGTGAGGGCATAGGGGGCAGAGGTAGCGAGGACATAACGGGAGGAGTTAGTTAAGCTATGTGGGGAGGAGTCAGTGAGGATGTGGAGGGGATAGGAGTCAGTAAGGACATGGGAGGCAGAGTCCGTGAAGATGTGGGGGGAGAAGTCAGTGAGAACATGGGGGGCAGAGCCAGTGAGGATGTGGAGGGGAGCAGTCCAGTGAAGTCATAAGGGGAGGATGTGGAGAGCAGAAGAGGCAGTGAAGCCATGCGCGGTGGAGTCGGTGAGGATGTGGAGGGAAAGGAGTCCAGTGTGGAGGGAGAGGAGTCCAGTGAAGTTGTAGGGGGAGGAGTCAGTGAGGATGTGGAGGGGAGGAGTCCAGTGAAGTCGCAGGGGGAGGAGTCAGTGAGGATGTGGAAGGAGAGGAGTCCAGTGAAGTCACAGGGGGAGGAGTCAGTGAGGATGTGGAAGGAGAGGAGTCCAGTGTGGAGGGAGAGGAGTCCAGTGTGGAGGGAGAGGAGTCCAGTGAAGTCACAGGGGGAGGAGTCAGTGAGGATGTGGAGGGGAGGAGTCCAGTGAAGTCGTAGGGGGAGGAGTCAGTGAGGATGTGGAGGGGAGGAGTCCAGTGTGGAGGGGAGGAGTCCAGTGAAGTCGCAGGGGGAGGAGTCAGTGAGGATGTAGGCGGGGCCAGCGAAGATGGAGGGGCAGTGAGGATGTGGGAAATCAGGTGAGGATCTACGGGGCAGAGTCAGTGAGGACTTAGGCCAGCTGTTGAGGGTGGGAAGGCCAGGGAAGGGCTCAGGTCTGAGCAGAGACGACTGTAGGGACTGGGGGGACCTGAAAGAGACCAACTGTAGGCACTTAGGTTAAGAGTCGCTCACCGGAAGTAGACAGGAAACCGGAAGCGGTGTCGCAGCCAGCAGAGGTGCAGGCAGAGGTCGGGGTGGGGTTCGCTCCTCCAGCAGTTTGGGCTCCAGGGGGAGGAGGCAGGAGGCAGACCGACCCTCGGGAAGGGAAGCCCGGGACCCAGCGACCCTCTCCTCATCGGAGTCCCCGCACAAGACATAAGGCTGCCCTGGAGGAAGCTGCCACATGTTTCAGGCCGAAGTCGGTTTCCGGAGGGGTGTGGCCAAACCGCTGCCAGCACAAGATGGAGGACAACAAGGGGCGGGGCGTGTGGTGGGAGGAGCCTATCTGGGGGTGTGGCCACACGGAGGCGGAGCTGACCTCAGCGGATGGGGAGCTCAGAGCCTGAGGGCCCGCCCACTGCCCCAGGCAGGGCAGCTGCCTGGTTTACAGGTGCAGGGCAGGGACTTCCAGGGTGCACCGGGGAAAATCCAGGAAGGGGCCTTGTCTCCCCGTGGACCTAACACTCATCTGGGATGCTTTCTTCTAAACCATTCAGCAGTTTGAGTTTGCCAGGCTCCCTTCTCTCTGTGTGCACGCCCATCCTGCGCCTGAATTCAGACCTGGGCATGGTGCCTGAGCTCTTTTGCTCAAGTCTACACTCCACCACGTGAGACACAGCTGCTGGCTTTTTGGTACACAATTGGAGCTGAGCCTCACAGACTGTCCTGCCTGAGCTGGCTTTGACCTGGGATCCTCAGCTCTCAGCCTTCGGAGTAGCTAGCATTATAGGTGTGAGCCACCGGCATCCAGCTGCGACTGATATTGTTAAAACGATTCTATTAGCTTGGCACCAATTAGTCTCCAATGAACTACCAAAATGCCAGAAGTGAAGCTGTGTCTCAAGTGGTACTGCCCTAGCCTGGAGGGAAAAAGCTCAGGGACAGCACCAGGTCCTAAATTCAAGCCCCAGGGCCCTCACGGGAACAAAAATAAGTTTTACTAAAGTAAGACTGATATAAAACACACACACTTAAATGATATATTTTTGGAATGTGAGGTAGGAGGAAGGAGACGCCTTTAGAGGGAGGCGGAGAGGGAATGCTCTTGACGTGGTGGCTGAGGGCTCTTCATTTCCAGGACTTTCTGTCGGCCCTTCCAGGGCCTTGGAGGAGTAGAGGAGCCCGGGGCCGGGTGGGCGGCGGGGCAGGTGAGCAGGCCTGGGCCCTGAAGGGGCTGTGTGGAGCGGCTCTCTGGCTTGGGCTGCGGCCAGTGGTTTGGTGGCTGAGGCGGGCCGAGCCTCCTCCTTCAAGGTGGTGCTGCTCCGAGAAGGCTGCTTGGGGAAGACGTCGCTGGTGCTGCGCTGTTGCGAGAACAAGTTCAAGGACAAGCACATCACCACTCTGCAGGCGTCTTTCTTAACAACGAAGTTACATATCGGTGGGAAAAGAGTTAATCTTGCTATATGGGATACAGTGGGTCAAGAGAGATTCCATGCATTAGGTCCTCTTTACTACAGAGATTCAAATGGAGCTATTTTAGTTTATTATAGAGCAGATGAAGATTCTTTTCAGAAGGTAAAAAACTGGGTCAAAGAATTACAGAAAATGTTGGGAAATGAAATCTGTTTATGTATAGTGGGTAATAAAATAGATTTGGAAAAAGAGAGACATGTGTCCATTCAAGAAGCGGAATCATGTGCAGAGTCTGTGGGAGAAAAACATTATCCTACTTCAGCCAAACAAAGGAATTGAGGAGCTCTTTCTTGACCTTTGTAAACGAAAGATAGAGACAGCCCAAGTGGATGAGAGGGCAAAAGGCAATGGCTCTAGTCAACCAGAAGCTGCCAGGAGAGGTGTACAGATGATTGATGATGACCTCAAGCCCAGAGTGGTGGACGAGGGTGCTGTTCTTCTGGATAACTGTTCATGCCTAAGAAATTTAAAAACAAAACTGTGGATCATTGTTGTCAACATGAAGACTGCCATATTCCAAGTCACATTATTTTACCAATGGAGTTACAGAATTAACAGTATTTTAAATTAAGTTGATAACACTGCAGAGACCTTAAGTGCTAAACTTAGTGGAGTTTGTGACCAGAGAATTGGCATTTTCTACAAATGTTAACAAAGCAATTACCAATGGCCTTTTTACATTTTTTTCTTTAATGAGGAATAATATGCATGTAGAAAAGACATAGAGGCTTCATTTATTTTCTTTTAAATCAAATCTTTATTTAATAACATATATGTTGTTGGTATGGTATACATTTTTTGCAGTTCTTTGTATTTTGTGGTAGTTTGAATTGTATCACTCCTAAACTGCAAATTTTTATTTTTGGCTTTTGATTAGCAGATACCTGAAGTACTATTTTTGCAGGGTTTGCACAGACCCCTAACTGTCTACTACTTTGATATAATCTATATTCATCCTGTATGCTAAGCTGGTTGTAAATTACATATTAAATATTTTATCTGCTTTTACCAAAAATAAATAAATGGTATATTTTGATGAATCTGATATATGCAAGTATCTGTGAAATCAGCACAATCAAGGTAGCAAACATACTTCCAAAAGTTTCCTCTTAACTCTTAGATTTTTTTTTCTTTTTTTAATGGTATAAGAATACATAATGTGGGCTGGGTAGGTGGCTCAGTGGTAGAGCGCTTGCCTTGCATGCCTGAGGCCCTGGGTTCGATTCCTCAGCACCACATAAGCAAAAAGAAAAAAGCTGGAAGTGGCACTGTGGCTTAGGTGGTAGAATGCTAGCCTTGAGCTGAAAAGCTGAGGGACAGCGCCCAGGCCCAGAGTTCAGGCCCCACGACCGGACCCGCCCCCCCCCCAGAAAAAGAATACATAATGTGAGAACCATCCAGTAAAAAATGCTATATTGCTAACAGTGTCTAGCACCAGATTTTATAGAGACTTCTTGAAAGGTCTTCTTCCCTGTAGAGGCTGTAACTTGGCTTTGTGGCCATGAAGTGGCCATTGCAGTGTTTCTGAATCAGCCATTTGTCCCCAGGCCCACTTATATTTCTTTGCATGGTAAAGTCATCTTGAAAAGGTGGAGGTCGATGACTCCAGAGTGGCGCTTAAGAACCTGTTTCATCCACAACAACCAGTTACCTCATCTTAAATTCCAGACACAGTACTGTGTGCCACCTGGCCACGACCCTAGCAATTCAAATTACAGTGGACTTGGATTACGTAATTCTGAGCTCAACATTTCCTTCAGTTATGAAATTGGCTCTTCTGATTCATTGAGACCAGGACACTTTCTAAGGGTTGTTTTTCTGTTTGGAATGATTGATTTGTGCTAATCTTTCTTTTGTGCTCAACAGAAAAAAAAATTCTTAGACTAAATTGAGGTAAAGAGTACAGTGTAATGATCAAAAAGAACAAAGGGTAATTTATCTTTTTTGAGTGGCCCTTGAATCATATAAGAAATGTTAAGGGTTTAAGTAGTTTGAGATTTAAAATACACAATATCCCTTTCCTCTGTTCATTAGAAAGCAGCTTCATTCACAATCACATAATACAGGAGCCTATGAATCATAAACTGTTTAGGAAAAATAATCAGTTCACAATTTCACCTAGGAAGAAAATTTGCAAAAACTGACAGATTTATTAGAGATAGATATTAGCTATGCCAGAAAGAATACTGTTTTGTTATATAAACAGTTTATCTTTCATCTTTTCTTATTTACTTTCAGTACTGGGGGTAAACCCAGCTCCCCCACAAATCATAAGCATGAACTCTACCAATGATTTATAGCCCTAGTCCCCAAGAGTTAACCTACTTTGATAAGAAAAGGACTGTGCCATGATTAGCAAATGAGCCAAGGGAAAGAATGCTCAAGTAGCAGAGCAAAAATCCAACTGGTTAGTCAAATATTAAAAAAAAAAAGTTTCACCTTGAACGAATCAAAGAAATAAACATTTAAATAAAATCCTATACTAACTTCCTAATGTACTTACTCAGTAGATGACTTTTTCATGTCTCCTTTATTAAGTAGGCATGTAGAAAATGAGGATTTAGCTACTAGACTTTGAGAATCCCTGTCTTCTCTAAGATGTCAACTTCTGGTAGGAGCTATTTGAATCAAATCATACTCAGATAGAAAAAAAATTAAAAAAATACAAGGATGGTAAATATACCTCGGAGAAGAACTTGTCTCAGAACTATTTCCTATCATTTATAATACCATCATCAATAAGGATGTGGCACAAATGAGCTTCTTACATTCTGCAAGCAGGAGTCAACATTGTTACCACCCTTTTGAAAAGCAAATTGTCAAATTATTTAAAGAACTCTAAAATAGTCTCACTCTTTGACCCAGTTATTCTTTTTCTGGGTGTCTAGTCAAAAGAAATAATTTCATGTCCAGAAAGAAACTTACAAAGGTTTTCATAATATCAGGAAAGATTATTACAAGGAACAAAAGTCTGGGAGAATTCGAAATAACCAAACTATAGAGGAACTATGATTCTTTAGTGAAAATTATATAGCTTTTGAATATAATTATAAGAAAAGAAACATTATGGAAGCAAATATTTCAAACCTAAAATTACATATTCACAAAACCAAAAGTATTTCATAAATTTGACTGGCCAAAACCATTTCTGAATTAAAATGTTCTACAGTGGTACTTCGATAAGCAATTGTGCAATGTTATTGTTGTTAATAATGGTAGAAGAGATATGATTTCCTATCCCATTGTTTCTAGACTTCACACCCCAACTTATTTTGGCCAGTGAAATGTAAATAGATGCACCAGGCTGTCCAACTTGGAAGCTTTAAGTACAATGGCATGTGAATTTTTAACAACTTGCACTTCTGTGCTCTTCTAACATGCTCTTTATTATTATCATGTTAATTTTGGTTTCTTTTTTCTGTATTTTATTCTTCAATTTATTTATTGTTATTGTAAAGTTGTTGTACAGATGAGTTACATAAGTAAGATAGAGTGCATTTCTTTTTGAACAATGTCATCCCTTACTTACTCAGTCTCTCCCAGTTTTCCCCTTCCATCCCCATCTACAAGTTGTATAGTTCTCATCAAATGAAAATATTCAGGTCTAGCTAACTACTATCTTTAGACCATATGACTTCTTAGTTGGGTGTCAATGGATCATGCCTATAATCTTAGTTTCTTAGGATGCTCCAATCTAGAGGGTAATAATTTGAAGCAAGCTCTGATGGGAAACTCCAGAAAAGTCACTAAAACTCCATTCTAAAATAACAAGCAAAGAGCAGGGCTGGTGGTATGGCTCATAACCAGGAGCAAGAAATCTGAAAGTGCACAAAGCCCTGATTTCAAGCTCCCATACTGGCAAAAAATAAAACTAAAATCTCATTGTCCATTAATAAGTTAGATGTCTAGGACTCCAGTAATATCATCTGGATCTGCAAGGCCAATGACATGTTTATTCTTGTGTGATAAATTCACAGAAATCACTTCATACTGTGATCCTCCTACCAAGTTATCTGTCCTGTCCACAGATACCTTCTTCAAACTTCTACCAGAATCAGTGAGGCTTTGAGCCATTTTGTTAGTTCAACATTCATGTAGTTCGAAGAGCAAGAATAGCACCAGAGAAACTACAGTAGTCAATGATAAGATAAAGTTGTTAGACTGGAATAGCAATAAGTTGGAATTCCCTAGAATATTGCTCTAAGCTTGATCATGGAACTGTCATGATTAAAAAGGGCAGAGAAAAGTCAACCATAGACTGTGTCTTCAGAGTGTAAAGGTTTGTACAGCCAGGCAACATTGAAAAAAATTTCAAAAATGAAGACTTAGGCCAAATCTCAATCAAAGGTTTCATAAAACTGTGAATTGATCTTTTCTGATATGTGAATGGTCTTGGCATTTAAGTTAATGGTTAGTTGTTCAGCACTGAGTTTCTATCATGTGCTGTTACATATATTTCCTCATGTTTGGCCTAATCACATGAATCCTTCTAAACCACCAACTCCCATTATTATTGTGAATGCATCATGAATATTCCTCTTATGCTATTGCTACCATTTTCAGCCACATAATTATGAAATTAGTTCTTTAATATCCATTTATTTCACTAGACATGATTTGCGCAGTACTATACTCTATCTAGTGTCTGATGCTTACTAGTGTCTGTCAAGCACACAATAAACATTTGTATGTGCATCAGGTGATTTATTGTATGAATTAGCAAGTTGTAGTACAAGAATATAAAGTGTGTGGTTTTATCAAAGTATATATTTCTTTAGGGAATGCATGATACATGATCCATTAGGATCTTCTACTTCACAGGCTAGATATATCCTGTGCATCAAAATGCAGACAAATTAAATAGATTTCTGCAGATCACACCATAGTAGTTATGAGCATCAATTCTGGAGGACAAGCCCTGTCTCAGGATTCTCATGGATAAAATAAGAATATAATAGGACATAGCTCATGGGATTGTTTTAGAGTTTAAATTCTTTGGAGATGTCTAGTACACAATCCATGCTACCTAAATGATAGGTGTTATTATTACAAAATTGAAAATTTAATTATTGGGATTATAAATTCAATTTGGTATTCATGGATTCCTAAGTGACAAAAAGAAGAGCAGAACTTTATTTCCAGCAGATAAAACTCTGTGTACAGGTTAGCTTCCTCTAGAGATAATTGAGAGACTTAGTATGGCAGACTGGATTCCCCATTTCTTCTTGGAAAATTGTCACATATTTGAATACAGGTTCTGGGTGACATACCAAAACAACTCTTATGGACACAAGGTACAATTTTGTACATTCTCTAATCTGATCTGATTTTCCAATAGAGATGAGGGTCTCCTGTAGCATTCTATATCCCAATAAGAACCAAAACCATTCCATAGACTTCCTAAAGTGTGGACTCTTTCATGCTCCCTCTTTTTTCACCAAGGACTGAGGACTTGGTCAATTGGGGGTTCCTTTCTGTCTGTAGGGAAACCATCTTTGAATCTCAGGCTCAAAGTCTCCCATCTCAGAGCCTGAGTCCAGGCTGTTGCTATTTTTTGACTGGGACTCATTAACTTCATGATGCTGGGGTGATCTCTCCTTTCCTTTGATTATAGAACCAGATTCCTTCAGGAGCCTCCATTAGGAGACCTGAGTCTCAAGGACATACTCAGATCTTAGCCCTGGTGTCCTTTGTCTTTCTAGTTTAGGGGAAATTCAGATGTCTTTCTAATCCAGTCAATTCCTTCTCCCCCTCCTTTAAGGTGTGTGTGTGTGTGTGTGTGTGTGTGTGTGTGTGTGTGTGTGTGTGTGTTCTAACAGTATCCTGTCCTCTCTGGTGCAGCTTCACAGTCTCTAGGACTGTAATGGAACCCTTCTTTGTTGAAGAATGCAGAGTGGTCATGCTCCCAGCAGTTAGGCTAATTTCTTAGCAAATATCTTCTGTTCAAGCCTCCTATGTCTCTTTAGGAACCAAAATCTAGAGTTTTACAAGCCAATAAAAGAGAGAAAAAGACTTGGGCTTAATTTGTAATTAGGAAACGTGACATGGTTTGTACACTGAGGTTTCTGGTAAGTGAGCAATCAGGACCCTGAGGAAGGTACCATTTAAGCTGTTGGAGGCTCTGTTATGCATGGGATCTTAAGCTGGGATAATCCATAGTTTGTATGGGAGGCTCAGGTGGTTTCACATTTCTTTCCTCCGTTCTTCACAGTTGATGGCCTTCTTCTATCATCCATTGAGCAAGAAAACTGTCAGAAGCCCTTCTTCCTTCCACTAGAACTATCCAACTCACACCCATCTCTCCTGAGGGTTGGTTCTCCCCCCAATTCCTGAATCTCTCTACTTCTTTTTCATCATCTGAGTGGTTTTGCTGACATCCTGTAGTTACGCTTTCATTTTTTTGCATCATGAATTTTTTTCCTCAAGATCATTCCCATGACCCTACTTACCCCTCCAGCCGTAAACACAGTTAATGCTGTTCTGTATCATCTACTCCTCCTGGCCTCTCTCATCTCCTCTACCATGGCTTCTTTCTGAAATGATTGCCTACTCCCATCCCTTCTTTTGGTCTTAACACACCTGTCTCCTAATCATCTCACCAAAAATTAGAACTTTCTCTCGGTCTTCTTCTTAAAGAATTTTTCCATTTTTCCCAGTGTATGTACTGTTCTTACTTACACATTTCTCTTTCTTTTCCTTTTCATTTGATGGTAGCTGTTTGGTTGTTACTTCACCAAAATATAAACATTGTGCATAGAAGAACCATATCCAACTTGCTGAGTAGTGTAGGATTTTTGTAGATAATCAAGTTTCAGAATATTATGTGATGACAAATGCAACAGATGAAATTGAAGTGCCATTTTGAACAAATATTTGGTTGTAATATCTAAAATATCCTGGATCATGACATGATTTTTTTTATTTAATTTTATTATTCAGTGTCTTGATTGAACTGATTTGAATGTTTACATGGCAAATTGTAGTGATATTAAGTTGTTGATTGTATGGTCAATACAATACTGAATATACGTAGGTAACATTCCTATATATGTTTTTTTTAAACATACTATTTCTCAGATATATCTAAGGAACCTGTGTCTAGTCCTCAACTTTAAGAATTCTGAGACCAAATAATTTACAGCCCTATGTGAGGTACATTTTCCCATGTTCTACACTTTTGTAATTAATCTTGGGCCCTGTAGAGAGTTTCACACTGCAGAAAAGATAAGCAATCATTTTATATAATATATGATATTGTTATTTCCAAACTGTCTACCATTTAATTTTATTAAACATCCCTTTTAATCAATGCTCTTTCAGTTTTCAAGGACCACTAACAAATTCAAATGAGCTGTTACAAAGTGTTTTCCAAATGCCTGTTTAAACATAACATGCTTATTTCTCACTGTATATTTGACATCATCTGATGATAACTATCAGAGCATTTTTATATAAATCAAGACTCTCCCTTTTAGTTGGAATACTCTTCCAGTCTTATTTATACACGTTTATCATGACCATTGTCTATGACATTGCAATCCTTATTCATGCAATGTAACCACTGTGTTTGGCTTTTAACCAAAAGGCAATATGGCTCAACATTCTAAGAGCAAAAATTATCTTTGCTCTAATACACACACACACACACAAACACACATTGGGCTTAGTTTTACATGTCATTCCAATGTTCTTTTACTTTGAGAAATCTTTTTAGTGTCAGAACATATTGAACCAAAAACTTGAGAATGTTAAAATTAATACCTTTGGAATTAAAAGTGTACATGTATGTTTTGATAATCATATATCAACTGCTCAAAGGAGTTTCATGGTGATTATTTCCATATGTGCCTGCTTTTGATTGAATTCACTCCCACACTACTCTTCCTTCTTTTTGGACATTATCACAGTTTTCATTATTCTATTTTCATACATATATGAAGTACTTTAATCATATTCATCCCACTTTTGTCCTCTCATTTTGCCTTCCCCCTTCCCATTGGTCTCTGGCTTTTATTTATTAAGTTCTAGGTTCTGTACCTAAAAGGGCACATATCACATCTACCTGCACTGTGGCTTATTTTGCTTAATATGATGATGTCTAGTTCATCCATTTTCCTGCAAATGATATAATTCCACTCCTCGTTATGGAGTGTTCCCGTGGTATTTGTTCTTTATTTGTTCATTGGATAATGGGCAGTTGGATGATCCTCAGGTCTGGCCATTGTGAATAGTGATGCTATATAATTAAACGTACAGGTGTCTTGATGTATGCTGACTCACATTCCTTCTGATATGAGCCCGGGACTGGTATCACAGTTTTACTTTTCTGAGGCAGTCTCATACTGGGGATTTCCATATTTGTTGTAATAACTTACATCCCACCAACAGTGTACAAGCATCCCTCTGCATGCCATCCTTGCTAACATGTGCATTTGGTGTTTATTTTCTTGATGATAACCATTCTGATAGGTTAAAGATGATTTTTTAAATAATTGCTAATTTCCTGAGTAGAAAGATTTGCCCACATAATTAAAGAAATCTTAAACATCCATTTCATGTGCATGCATGTATATGTGCATGTGTGACTCCGTGTGTGTATGTTTCCTACCAACCAGTAATGTACTTGTTATGTATGTAATAAATTACTGGCTCTTTATTCTCGATAGAGATGATCATTTTTTCTGACTCCTGTGATCATTTGATACAATGCCTCATGCTAACAAAGGTGGGGAGGGAATGTCATCAAGATGGCCTTTCTGTGCTGATGCTTAAAAACCACAACTTCAAAAATAATTTCATACACTGTAGCTTACTGCCCCACTGCCATTTTAGGATTATAGTTAAAATCCCTAACATAAAAGAAATATAACCTTGTACTGATGTTAAGTGCTAACCGTGTATGTGTGTGTGTGTTGTGTGTGTGTGTGTGTGTGTGTGTTTCTCAACATAATTGAATTGTTTGCCTTATTTTAAGTCTACCCTGAACTGCTGACCTGAGAAACCAACATTAATAGGGTGTGAATTGGTTTACATGTCTGGAATCCTGTTAGTACCATAATCTTTAAATAGGAAGACAGCATACTTTGGGCTCACAGGCAATACACTGTCACTTAGTAAGCTTGTAGAAACATCCAGGCTGCCCAGTGTAGTATCCTTGCAGTGACCAATAGAAAATACTGCCACTCCCCTAGCCTCTCACCTTGCTAATTTTCCAGGGGTCATTTCAGATTTGTAAACGCCAAATATCAGGTTCTATGCTTTGGTGGAAAAATATCTAATTTAATGAGTATCTATACTCTGTTAGTCTACATTCTAACTGGTAGGACATACAGCTACTGAGTTTCAAACAATATCACATAGAATTATTATTTTAGTGGTACTGGAGATGTAATTCAGGCCCTCACATCTACTAGGCAAACACCTTATCACTGAGTGATATCCCCAGTCCCAACAGTGGAATTTTAATTGCAGTATTAAGAGGGATGTTTAAATTTCCTCATTTTTTCAATTACCAATATTCATGATAGCATTTTCAAATTGTGCAGTAAAGTACAATTGATTGTAATATACTTATCACTATTAGGGACATTGTGAAGAAGAGCTTCATTTTCAAATATCCTTTGAGTTCACAAGTATAAAAAGCTATTAGGGATAAAAGAAATAACTTGTTAATGTCTAGTGCTGTTTTCTAATTGTTTCTTCACTGTTAGTATAACAACAGTTATAGAAGACTAAATTTGTCTTGTAGTTTTAAATTGTGTCCCCAATTTTCTTTTAACAATTAATCCCTTGAATGTTGTATTTGTCTCCCATTGTGTATGAACTAGACTAAGAGGATTGCTCCTAAAATAAGAAAAGTTTTCATAGTTGATTATTTATTTATATACTTACTTACTTATTTACTTATTTATTTATACAGGAATTAAATTCATTGCCTCATTCTCTCACTTGGCTTTTTTGCTCATGGTTGGCATTTTATGACTTAAGTCACACCTCTAGTACACTGTTTTGCTGGTTAATTGGAGATAGAAACTCTGAGACTTTTGTGCCTGGGCTGGTTTCAAATCATGAACCTCAGATCTCAGTTTCCTGCTCAGCTCGGATTATAGATGGGAGCCAGGGATGGGCAACACCATAACGAAATTCTAAGGCTAAGTCGTAAGAGGAATTGTGATATTCTTCTTCTTTGTTGTCTTGGATTTTTCTAATCTGAGGGAAAGCAGCAGCCATGTTATAAAGACACATAGTTGGCTGGGTTATAAAGACACATAATCAGCCGTGTGGAGTGGCTTACATGGTAAAGAATTGAAGGCTCTCAGAAACAATGGTATGACTCTGCCACTATGGAAGCAGATCTTTTAGTCTGAATCAAAGTTGATGAGAACATCATTTGTCCTTTCTCTTAGATAAGTAACAAGTTTATGAACATTTAACCATTAGCTCCCACTAACTGGTATTTTCCAGGAAGTCCTTGGGAGAAAATACCTAGGAGTAGTCTTGCTGTAGGTGAATCTTTCCCAAAGTGGTTTCACCATTCCAAGCAAAACACAAAAACACTTCTATTTGTGCCACACATTCACAAATATTTGATGTTGAATATAGAGGTTGAATTGTGTCCGCTAGATGTTGAGGTCCTAACTACTAATACTTTCTAATGGGCAAAGAGGAGCTGCATGTGTATTCAGACAAGGTAACAGGTCTTTAACCCAATACGACTCTGCTCCTACATAAAACAATAATCTGGGCACACAGAAAGACACGTGTCACAGTCAAAATCACTTGTAAACTTGAAGACAGAAATGGTAATGATTGATCTACAAGCCAAGGAATACCAGAAATTGTCAACAAAGTTCCAAATATTGGACTAATGTTCCTCCTGGATTTACAAGGAATCAAACTTGCTGAGAACTTGATCTCATACTTCTAGTCTCAAGAACTCTTCTTTTGAATTTGGACAACCTAATAAATATTTTATACTTATGTTATTTGTAAGTTTTTTATTGCAAAAATGCTGTACTGAGGGGTTACAGTTATATGAGCACTTTCTTATTGATAAAGTACATTTCTTATCAAGCTATATTTGTACATTTCTTGACAAGCTACATTTGTGATATTTTGTTATTTCAGCCTTAAAAACCTAACATAGTGTTGTTAGTCATTTTAATTTTCCCATTGTAATACATACAGTTGTATCAGATTATGCATTTAGTTTATATTTTCCTGGTGGTTGAAGACACTGAGCACTTTTTCATATGCCTTTTGGCAATTTGTATATGGAGTATGTTCCAACATCTAATCTATAGCTTATCTTTGGTCATTTTCTTACTGATAGTCTTAAATGAACATTTTTTTTTAATTTGGGGGAAGAAAATTCATTACTTCACATAACAGAAAAGCTCAAGAATAAATAAATCTGTCTTCTTACTTTGTTGTTTTGTATACATATTAGTATAACATTTGTTTTCTTACAGTTCTGGAAGCTGGAAGTTCAAGATTGAGTATGACTAATAGGATCAGCACCTGTTGAGAGCTTGTTCTGATTCTAAGACCATACCTTGTAGATGTGTCCTCACATGGCAGGAAGGGGAAAAGGAAAAAAGGAAGCTCGTTTTCCCAAGCTCTTTAATGAGGGTGAAGCCTTGACAATTTAATAAGTCCCCCAAAGTCCCAACTCATATCATTCTTAAATTTCATTGGTCCTTAAATTTCAATGAAAGAATTGGAGTGGGGCATAAATTCTTAAAGCAGAATGTTGTGCTATCTGATAATTTCCCAAGCCCTTCTTGTTTTCCTGCTTATTCTAATTGTGATATTTTGATCCATGAATGGAAATGTTAGCAAAGAGGAGGGAAAAACACTTTGTCATCATAATAAAATATCATGTCAGCAATTTAAAAATATTCAAGTGGTTAAATTACATACAAAAACTCAGAATTAAAAGAAGTACATTGCTAGAATAATAGCAAGGCATTAATAAAGCAGATGCACAAGTATTGTTCTGTTGTTATTAAATCAGTGAATTATGGTAGATGCATAGGTGGCTGAAACTAACAATTGAAGGTTGAAAGGTCTTGGGTCATTCACTGAGCAAATAAAATCTCACCATCTCCAACCACTATTATCCTTACTTAATCATTGCCCTTCCTTTCAAACAAGTGATATACTGGTCAATGACAACAACTGGAGAAAGACTCAGATTTGTAGTACTTGCCAATTTCAATATAATAAATATACTACTTATAGCCGGGTGCCCATGCCTCATGCCTGTAATCCTAGATACTCAGGAGGCTGAGATCTAAGGATCACAGTTCAAAGCCAGTATGGGTAGGAAAGTCTGCAAGATTCTTACACCAATAAACCACCAGAAAGCCAGAAGTGGCGCTGTGGCTCAAGTGGTACAGTGCTTGCCTTGAGCTGAAGATCTCAGCAACAGCGCCCAGGCCCAGAATTCAAGCCCCACCACGGACCAAAAAAAAGAAGCTATTTATATGATGTCAATAAATGCCAAATCATACACAATTTGTCTTTCAAGGCTGTATGTGTGGATTTCAGCATATTCTGTGTTCAACTTAGTCTGGAGATATCACTGTCTTGCATCAATAATACAACATTTTTCTCACCACTTAACTTCCAAATTTGGTAAACAGAATAATAATATTTTTTGTGCCAATCCTGGGGCATGAACTCAGGTCCTAGGTGCTGTCCCTGAGTAGTTTTGCTCAATGCTGACACTTGGCCACTTGAGCCACAGCTTCCCATCTGGTTCTTTCAACTCATATTGGCTGCAATTTGTGATGCTCAGATCTTACCCTCCTGAATAACTAGTATTACAGGTGTGATCCACCAATGCCTGGTAAAATAATGCTTAGTAGATTATTACCACGCTACCTTATTTATTTTTCCTATGTTATCTGAACCATTTTACAAATTTAGTAAATTTAATAATACCTTTTTAGTCAACCAGACAGTCCAGCTTTAGTATTACCATTTACAATTTTTCTTTTGAACATTTTATCAGCATATATTAGTTGTATAAAGAGATTTCATTGTGACATTTTCATGAATACAAACAATATAGCTTGATTGAATTTTCCATCATTCTCTCCCTTTTCTTAAAACGTCAACAGATTTCTTTGTTCTATTTTATATCTGTGTGTCTGTGTTGTGTGTGAAGCGTTTGACCACATTCATCCTCCTTCACCTTCCACTGCTCACCCTCTCCACTACTATTAGTAGTCACCTCCAGATTAGAACTGAATATTCTTACCAGTGAGCGGGCATTCAGGCCTACTACATCGCATGTCCTCAATGACAACTAATGCACACAGCACCATCTTTTAGAGCAATTTACTGCAAATATTATTCTTTTTAACTTTTCCCTGTTCTTTAACTCCAGTAATTGGCTGGTTATGGACTATGATAGCTTAATACAGGCTCCTATCTGATTTCCGCATCAATCGCATAGCTCAATGAAAAGAAATGAAATATTAAACAACAGTTTTCTGGTTGTGCTTGACAAATTGTTGAGCTCTGCTCATTATTAACTGACAACCTTTATCACATTGTGAAGATATTATCTTTTATTAAGGAAATTTCAAACATTTATAAATAAAATGGAAAACTATAATAAACTCTCCTTTCTTATTACCGTATTCCAAGAATTATTAACTCTTATTTAAAACTTTTTTGTGCCTGATTAGTAAAGGCCACCTATAATTGCATGTAACATGCAACTCAATATAAATTCCATAAATATGTCTAATCTGTCATTCTCTGGTAAAAAGACACTGAAGAGAAAAGGAATTCTACTGTGATCTTTATTGGATTTATTGTCCACCTGAAGCCAAGTACATAGCTTATTAGTTGGTAAAGGTGTCCTCCCCTTAATCTACAAATGAAATGGAAGCATAATAATTAGATCCTTGTAACTATGCCATACATAGGCAGGTAATTAAACATTTTAATCCTTTCAACAAAGTGTTAACAATCTAGACACATACTGAAAACATTCGCTAAATTAAATCTTACAAAAGTTGGTATTTCTGTGTTCTCTAGAGATAAATATTTAATCATTGAACACTCATTATTGTCCATATATAAACACTTTTTAGTGTGTTTGCAGACAAAGATGATTTTGTTTTTCAAAAGCTTACTGAAAAACATCAATTTCCTTGATGAGTATTTTATGGAAAGTATGATCTGGACTTTTAAATCGTTCCATAACCTTCTCTCAAGAGATTTTCTTACCTTTTCTCCAATCTCAAGGTTCATACATTTTTTTTCTCGATTGCTAATAATGAGCTTTTTTGACTGTTTTATTCTAGTCTGGTCTGTTTTAAGTTGTTCTTTTCCATTGTTCATGCTGAGTTTTTCTGACTAATCTATTCTCTTGTTAGTGGCATCATCATCATTTTTCCTCAAGACATGACACTTTTTGTTTTGTTTCGGTTTTTTTTTTTTGGTCCATCATGGGGCTTGAACTCTGGGCTTGGGCGCTGTCCCTGCGCTCTTCAGCTCAAGGTGAGCGCTCTACCACTTGAGCCACAGCACCACTTCAGGTTTTCTGGTGGTTCATTGGAGATAAGAGTCTCGTGGACTTTTCTGCCCAGGCTGGCTTTCAACAGTGATCCTTAGATCTCAGCCTCCTCAGTAGCTGGGACTTTTAAACATTATTTAGGACTTTGTGTTATATTTAACTTTAGAGTATTGGGTACTTGATTAAGAGAGATCATGAATGTTACAACATATATTATGTGATATAGCTAAATTTATCAGCAGATATTACCTCACTTTATTTTTAGACTTGTAATGCTTCCCAATATTAAAATCTATTATTATTAAAGACATTCCCAAAAGCATGAACCAAAACCATGAAATTATAATGAAGAAAAGAACAACAGATGCTGGGAGGGTGGCTCAGTGGTAGAGTGCTTACTAATCCAATGCATGTTTCTGTGCATATATGCATGAGTTTTTAGAGATCTCAAATAAAATATGGGGCACTTAATATTGAATTTTAGAGAGATGTAAATAGCTTTATATGGGAAATATAAATACTTCGTGTTTATAGTAGAATTGATTTGTGATTTCTCTGTAATTAAATTTTACTAGGTAACTCATATTTTTATTTGCGAAATCCAGCACTCTGAGGGTAGACTAAGCCACAGGGAATACACAGTTTCAGCCCTTTGGGTGTCAAAATGTTTTCTAAAATAGGTGAAACAGGTTTCTACATGCTGCCCAACCACCAGGAGACTGAATTCTCACTATTATATATATTCAATGTTACAGACTTAGCTCTGCACCCCAACTTCATACATTGCAGCACTAACCACCAATATGAGTGTCTTAGGAGATAGTCCTTTAGTAAGGTGGGTTAAATGAGATAGTGAGGATGGGACCCTAATCCAATGGGATTGGTGCTCTATAGGAAGACAAGTAGACACAGAGAACTCTCTTTTCACATGTCCATAGGAAGAGAAGATCCTGTGAAGACCTAATGGATATTCCTGTAAACCAGGAGGAAAGGGCTCACTAGAACTAGTCCTGATAATAGCTTAACTTTTGAGTTTTTAGCTTCTAGAACTGTAACATGTAAATCTCTCTCGCGTGCTCTCTCTCTCTCTCCTTTAACATTTTGTTATAGTTGCCCTACCAAATGCATACACTTACCAACAACTGGTTTATCAGACATTTTCATCTTTGTGAATATGCTGGTAGTAAATATGTTTTGTAACCTTAATGTATATTCCTGATTGGATCATCTTTTCAAATGTTATTGGCTGTTCCTGGTCTCTCCTGTGTCCAGCACATAGCAAGTACTTTGCCTATTTTCCTTTGAAGTTATTTGACTTTTTACTATTGAATCACTAGTCAATTGTAGACTTTGGTTAATTATAGTCACTTCTAATATTTTTTGCACTTTTCAACTTATTTTTATGTTCTTTATGACTTGTTTGATGACAACAATTTATTCTGCTGAAATTGAACTTATTCATCTTTTCCTTTCCATTTGTGTTTATTTCTCTTGAGAAACCCTATCCAAACTTTATGTAAAAATGTTTAGTTTTCTTTTTGTTTGAAGTTTTTCCATTCATATTTCACCTTTATTCTACCCATAATTGCCTTTTGTGTATGGTAGGACACACACACAAAACATGAACATCATTTTCTGAATTAAGTAGTCTCTTTGACAAGGCTCTCCAAATTCTGTTTTCTCATTAAGTCAAGTTGAAATCTATGATTTAACCTGTTTCTGAGGCTTTTGTTCTGTTTCATTGACAAATACTCTACTGCTGTCTCACGCTGGACAATTTTCTGAGTCTGTTTTTTCTCTCTGATTGATAGATGTTCTACTAATTAAGACATGATTCCAGCACTTCTTGTTCTGGTTATTTTTGCAGATAAATCCTTGATGGGATAACATTCAGCTTTCTTTGCGATGTATATCTCACAAATAGTTTGCCTTAGTTTCCCTCTATCCACCATCCTCCCAATCTATCTCCAGAGTAGTTAGGATTATAGGCATGAGCCACTGCACCTACTTTGAATGTTTGACAATTACTACTACTTTACAATTTTGATTTTTTTTTTTGCTGGTCATGGGACTTGAACTCAGTCTATTCTGCACTGTCCCTGAGCTTCTTTGGGCTCAATGTTAGCACTCTACCTCTTGAGCCACAGTGCCATTCCAGGCTTTTTTTTTTTCTGAGCAGTTTATTGAAGATAAACTTTCTTCCCTAGCCTGAATTCAAACCATAATCCTCATATCTCAGAGTCCTGAGTATCTAAGATTACAGGTGTGAGCCACCAGCACCCAGCTAATCTTGTTATCTTTTCAAGCAAGGCCCTTCCTCCTATATTTAAGGCATTTATGCTCTTTAGGTATTTGTTCTATGGATTTTCAAATAATCTGGAAGATTTTCTAAAAATTGCCTTTTCGAATTTTCATTGCTTTGAATCTATATGTCACTTTGTGAAATTCTTACTATCTGGACTACTCATATTAATGAATATAAGCTAAAATGCTACTCATTAAGTTCTTTTCAAAGTACATTGAATAACATCATGTAGTTTTCCTGTTTTGTTGTATGTATAGTTTTTATTAGGTTTGTGTTACTGTAATTCCTATTTTTTTATTTTAACCCTAGAACTCTTTATTTGATCATGCAGCAAAACTCTGGTACAGCATTAGTGGAGACATGCAAGAAAAGAATTATCATTCCTATTTTTAAATGTAATAAGTGATGTCACTTTGGTTCATAAAATTTTCCAGCCGTTTTTTTTTTCACAAAGGAACAAGAGATGAACGGTGTATAAATTACAGTGAATGTTATAAGAAATAGAGAAATACACTTCTGTGAACATGTCCTTTGCCTCTATTTTTTCTTTGTTCTAGTGCTGTGGTTTGGACATAATTTGAATGAATGCCAAAAATTCGTGTACTAGAATCTGGTACACATTGCAGCAGTGTTGAGGTAGTAGATGCCCACCATAAGACTTGATATCACTTGTATAACATACAACATCCACTATAGCCAATTTTTCAGAATTACATTTTCTGTTTGTTGATGGCAGACAATTACATTTTCTGTTTGTTGATCCTATATGAAGCTGTTTACCAGATATCCATTTTGGTTGTGCATGTATTTGTGTGTGACTCACACATATTTAGTCTGTGCTAAACCACGGAGCTATTTAGATTTTGATTTGTTTGTAATAGATCATTCTGTCATAATTTTACATTCACAAAAGATTACTCAGGGCCTTTCACATATTTAGTATGTGCTATACAGCTGAGCTACATAAATAAGTATTTCATTTGTATTTTTGTCAGTCGTGGGGCCTGAACTCTGGGCCTGGGCGCTGTCCCTCAGCTCTTCAGCTCAAGGTAGCGCTCTCCCACTAGAACCACAGAGCCACTTTTGGCTTATTCTGCTTATGTCATGCTGAGGAATCGAACCCAAGGCCTCATGTATGTATGGCAAGCACTCTACCACTGAGCCACCTTCCCAGCCCATTGCTGTATTATTTTTGAAATGCCATTTTTCTAGCAATTGTAAATTCACAAAAAAATGAGTTCTCATACTCCTTACCACCCATTGTCAATATTTTTATCCAAATAGTACATTTGTTATATCACTGAATTTATACTGATGTATCACTATTGCCCAAAGTCTATAGATGTCATTTTGGTTCACTCCTATCACTGTGCAGTTGGAGTTTGTGATAGATTTTGTACTGACTTGTAGCCAACATGATAGCATCACACAAACTATTTTCATTGCCTTAAAGATTTTTCATGCTCTGCTTTTTAATCCCTCTCTCCCACCTAACCCATTGCATCACTGGATATCATATATCACCTTTTTTGTGAATATTGTGTTCAAACTTTTTCAATTAAGTTTTCTTTGCTTTTCAGTTTTGGAATTTGTATTGACATGTTCTCAGGTACAGAGATTATTTTATCAACTTTATCTTTCCTGCTAATGAGTCCATAACGGCATTCTTGATCTTTGAGATAGCATTTTTATTCTTGTTTTTTTCTTTTGGCTTCTTCCTTAAAATATTCATATCTCTATTCATTAATCATTTGGTTGGTGGAGTCATCAAAAGCAAAACATAAAAAAACAACCTAACTAGAGTCTGGGAAGGGTGGTGAAGTGCTTGCATGAGGCCCTTGGTTTAATTCCTCAGTACCACATAAACAGAAAAACCTAGAAGTAGTGCTGTGCCTCAAGTGGTAGAGCACTAGCCTTGAGCTGAAGAGCTGAGGGACAGCGCCCAGCCCCAGATTTCGGTCCCCACAACTGACCCAAAACCCCCCAAAAAAGAAAACCAAAAAACAACCTAACTTGCAAGGCACTGGTTGCTCACACTTGTAATCCTAGCTACTCAGGAGGCTAAGATCTGAGGATAATGGTTTGAGCCAGTCTGGGGCAGAAGAGTCTGTGAGACCTTTATCTTCAATAAACTACTCAAAAAAAAAAAAAAGCCAGAAGTGGTACTGTGGTTCAAGTGGTAGAGTTCTAGCCTTGAGCACAAAGAGGCTCAGCACCCACGCCCTGAGTTCCAGTGCTAAGACTGGCAAAAAAAAAACCCACAACAACACTTAGCGAAATGAGCTCCCTCCCCATAGCTTAGTCCACTCCTTCCCATAGCTTAGTCCACTGCTTCCCACAGCTTAGTCCACTCCTTCCCTTCTCCACAGCTTAGCATGCCCCTTTCCTAGGCAACACTAGGCCCATGTACTAGAGGCAGTAAATAATCAACCTCCAACCCCCTTTACACCTTGGGATGGCACTTCTCTGGGGCAGCTACCACCAGCAACAAGAGCCCCTTCAGGTCTGGTCAGTTGCAGGACCCTTATCTACTATTTGGATAGCAGCCATAAATCCTCATCCACTATGATGAAGCCAAGCCCCTGGCCCTCATATCCACACCAGGGTCTCTGCCTCCTAGTCCCTTCTAGTCCCTCCTCAACCTCCTAGGTTATATAGGCCACCCAGACAATAGCTATTGATTCTTCTCATTCTTCCAAGTGAGAAGGAGTCTTGCTGGCCCCCCTTTCCTGGCAATAAACCTTTCTTTGTTCTCTGTACCTGGATGTCTGCATAGTTCTCTGGCAAAATCTAATTGATCTTATTTAAGGTTACAAAAACAAAACCCCAAAAACAAAACAAAAAAAACCCTTTGCTATTAATTCTGTATCTTTTGTATGCCACATAGACATGACATCTGTGTACTGACATTTTTAATTACAGTATTTTTTTTCTTAGAGATCTATTATCTCACCTACCATTTCAAGTTCCCTTTTGTAGTTCCACATGGCTACTTTGCCTTCTGCCTCAAGGAATCTTTTAGGAAGTGGGAAGCTGAAGTCAGTTTTTGGCAACTTCCTGCTGGCATGGAGCATAGATCTAAGTCAGGAAACTCTTGCCCTGCTCTGGTGTTGATAGAGACACTTGGGCTTCTAGGGATTCCCTGCAAAAGAAGCATAATATTTGGAAACTCTAATCAGCAGTTGTGTTCATGGAGATGGAACCATGCTATGAGTTTGGTATGAATAGCTCTTGAACAGATTCATTTGTAGTTTTATAGCCTGGTGACAAGTGAAAACAATTTTGGTTAAAATACTGTAAGGTCCTGCCAGGTGCCAGTGTCTCACACCTATAATCCTAGCTACTCAGAAGGCTGAGATCTAGGTCAAAGTCAGCCTTGTCTGTAACATCCCTGAGAATCTTATCTCCAATCAGCTACCAGAAAAACCAGAAATGACACTGTGGCTCAAGTAGTAGAGCGCTAGCCTTGAACTTAAGAGCTGAGGCACAGCACCCAGGCCCAGAGTACCATGAGGGACCAAATATCTGCCTGTCTGTCTATCTATAATCTATCTATCTATCTATCAATTTATCTAGTAAGGTCCAATCAGAAATAAAGTCAATTGAACTTTAGTGGAGCTATAGAAATATTAGGTGATACAAATTCAAGAATCCAACCTCTGTCAAGTTGGAAGATAAACAAGCATGGGTTTTAGCATCAGGAAGCCATACTTATTAACCATTTATTTTTAACCTCTCAGCCTTATCTACTTTTGAAAGGATTGGCACCAGTAACTCCAATTCAACTCCAATAACTTTTCCTCTCATCTGAACAGTTTTCTTTCAAACTATTTCTGAATGTTCCCTCATCACCAAGATAAGTTGTATTTCCATCTTATCAGAAAAAAATGTGCTCATTGCTTTGATTTCAACCCTCATTGGAAGGGAAGGACAGATAGGTCAGAAGGGAGTCAATGCCAATAAGATGGTTTTTGTCCAAATTTAAGCAACAAAGACATTCAGAAGGAGTTGCTCCTAACCAGGGCTTACCTGGAGTCCATTAGGTTTTGACAAATAAATGTTTTAAGTGTTCAGTGGCCCTTACTGCAAATGCTCCACTGGACAATCAAATCTACAATGACAAAAGACAATCACAGCTATTAAAATTTTGAAACAGAAACTAGAAGATTTCCTTTTCTTACATCTTGTAGTTTTGGTGAAAGCCAGTTATGATGTAGTCAGGTGATATGCCTTTAGTCATATGATGGTTAGATGTCCCAGGAAAGATTAATCCTGGTGAAAGTATGCTGAGGTCTAACTATAAGGAGCTCAGAAAGTGTTATCGGAGTTTATATAAAGCTATGGACTGATATGTTCAATTTAAAGGGCTCCTGCTAATTTGAAAGTATGCCATTATATAACAAAAAAGGGGTTTAAATGAAAGGAGCCAGATGCAATCATTGTTTTTCCATCAAAACCTTAGTAATATCTGCTCCCTGATTCCATGACTTATATTTGGAAGCTCTTTTCCATCTACCAGTTCAGCAACTTATTTCCTAAAGTCATTTTTATCAGCATTTAAGCCAGGAAGCCTCTTCTAATTGTAGTTAAATAATGCTATTTAAACAGCCAGTGTCTTGAAAGTGTCACCCTAGAATAGAGTGGAATCCCTTTTATTCAGAAAGGTCAAATTAGAGCATTGTTGGTGAACTTCTCCAACACAGGAAAGCCATGGTGTTTCAGAAAACATCTTTCAGAGAGTAAAAATAAGAAAGCAAGAAATAAAGAAAAGTCATTGATTATTTCAGAATAAAACTACCCCCAGTTTCATCAATAAGTATTCTTTTACACTGTACATGGAAGACATAAATAGCATGTGTTTTCAGATTCTGAGAAGGTCTTCCTTAAAATATGGAACTAAACCAGGCACCTGTGGCTCAGGCCTGTAATAATATCTCTGCAGGAGGCTGAGATCAGAGGATCAAAATTCAAAACCAACCTACGCAGAAAGATCCGTGAAACTTTTATCTGCAATTAACCAGCAAAAAGCCAGAAGTGAAGGGATAGATCATGTGGGAGACTGAAAACACTAAGAAGAAAAGCCAAGACAATGAGAGGCCTTGAGTTCAAACCCCAATACCACATGCACACACCTAAAAGAAAGAACTATATTTCATTGATTTGTCATAACTATATATATAGATATATTTTACTACATTGAGATTTGTATGTTTTGGTGACAGAGATTTGGTCATGAGACTTTCCAGGATTAGGGATCCCTAGAGTGAACCTCTTTATGAAAATGAGCAAGGAGGTGTAGATAGGTGGGTTTACCAGACTTTGCATGCATAGATCAAATCATAATTTTTTTAAAATCCTACAACTTGGCCTTACTATCTAGTAGTAGTAATTAAATTCTACAAAAGGGACACATGAAATCCTGAGAAGTGAAGCCCAGTGGTTAATTATTTATGCAAGTATTGTCCCAAATACCTTACTCTGAGCCTGGTACTGAGCAGTTGTTCAATTGACAATTGTTTAATTTCTTGGATCTGATTAGTGCACTCACCAGCTAGAGTAAGACAAAAATGTCACTTCCTAAACACACCATTTAATCAGCTCGTTCTCCTGTTCAATAGAATCTTGAATACAAATGTCTCTAATAATATTTAAAATCCATGTCAAAGCCAGGTGAAAATATGCCATAAGGTCTTCTGTTATCTATGTAACCAATGACATTGTCATCATTTAAAATAATTGTTCCCATAAATCCACTATTTTCTAAATGTTACACAGGTTAGCTATAAAAGAAAAGTTTTTTTCAGCAGTCTTTTAGGTGATAATCAATAGCATTTATGAAGCTCCAATTGAGTTAGTTAATAATTAAACAGTAGAATTTGAGTTATCTAGAATCCTTGGGAATATGTGAACCAAGAGCAGAATTTCTGGATGACTGGTCATTATTGCATAGCTCTAAAACTCATAAAACCTATGGAAACCAATAGCCTTTGGATATAGTCTTTTCCTCACTAAATTCTATGTTTAATTACTTACCTTTAAAACCATATAACTCTAACTTTTTATTTCTTCAAAATAAGTTCATCATTACAGAATCAATTGAATAATCAGGCTATTTGCTCCTATTTTAGCCACCCAAAAGTATTCTTTGAAAACCTTATGTCTGATTCTTTTCTTTTTCTTTTTATCAGCACTTTAGATGCTGAATTTAGACTGAGTTTAGTATGAGTTTATGCCATTATAATGAAATTTGCAAGACAGGATAACTTTATAAAGAAAAGAGGTTCATTTAGTTCCCACTTTCAGCTGTCAAGAGCAAAAGCTCACTTCCAGCAATAGCTTCTTGGTGGCAACTTAGCACAGAACATCATCTGGCACGTGGACACACCACAGGGAATGAACATTCTGTCCATCTGTGTCTGGTATCTCCCCCTCTTTTTATAAAACCACCAGGATTCAATCTTGGGGTCTCCACATTAATGGCCATTATAAAGCTAATCACTTTCCAAAAGTCTACCTGTGAGGACTACCACTGACTTCAGTCTTTGGGAACTGAATCCAGCATGAATCCTTATAAGTGTGCACTAACCTCCTTGCTTCAACTCTGTTTGTCTCGACCTGCTTGCTGATTTCAATTTGCTGTGGAAGCCAGGCACTTGGGCTTACTAGATACCAGTTGCAAGTGAGCAGAGATATATCTATATTAGGTGCCCCTGAAACACTCATAAGCATTGATGTTTGAATAGGATGACACACATTTGGGTTTTTCAGTGGTTTTCCTCAGTTTATTTTCTGTCTCATAGTTATGCATCCGGAAGTCTGGTTTTCCAAATGCTTTAAGAAGTGCAAAAAATTCCCATGCTCCCTCCTGGGAGGGCTAACATCGTGAAAATGACAATACTGCCAAAAGCAATCTACAAATTCAATGCAATACCTATCCAAATCCCAAGAACATTCTCTAATTAAATAGAAGAAGCAGTCCAAAAATTCATTTTGAAAAATAGAAGACTACAAATAACAAAAAAAATCCTTAGCAGGAAGAATCATGCCGGAGGAATATCAATACCAAACTTCAAACTCTATTATAAAGCCGTAGTTGTAAAGACAGCTTGGTACTGGCACATGAGGACGAATAGAATAAAATAGAAGACCAAGAACCCACAGAACTATGGCCATTACGCTTTGAAAAAGGAGCCAAAAACCCAGCATGGAAGAAAGACAGCCTCTTCAACAAATGGTGCTCGCAGAACTGGGTATGCACATGCAGAAAACTGAAATGAGATCCTTATATATCACCTTGACAGGTAAGGGAATAATCCACTAGTTAATAATAAAAAGTGCAGGATTTTGTAGAAAACTAAAGCTAGCTCATTATATATCACCCTGCATTAGAATCAACTCCAAATGGATCAAAGAACTTGGAGTCAAAGCAGACACCCTGAAACCATTACAGGAAGGAATAGGAGAAACCCTAGAGCTCCTTGGCACGGGCCAAAATTTTCTTAATAAAGATCCAGAAACATAACAAATCGCAAAAAGGGTTGGATAAATGAGATTGCAAGAAACTGCAAAGCTTATACCTGACAAGATCAATCAAAAGCTCACAGATTGGGAGAAGATCTTCACTAGCCATACAATAGACAAGGGTCTGGTATCTAAAATATATTTGGAACTCAAAAAATTAAATCCCCAACAACAAATCCTCAAAGAATCAACTGCCCAATGAATAAGTGGGCTAAAGACTTAAAGAGAAACTTCTCTGAAGAGGAAATAAGAATGGCCAATGGACACATGAAGAAATGCTCAATTTATCTACCCATTAAAGAAATGCAAATCAAAACAATATGGAGATTTCACCTCACCCCACTTAGAATAGCTATACTCAAGAACTCTAATAACAACATAAGTTGGAGGGGATGTGGACAGAAGGGAACCTTACAGCACTGTTGGTGGGATGTCAACCACTTTGGAAAGCAGTATGGAGGTTCCTCAAAAGACTCCATACAGAGCTCCTCTATGACCCAGCAATCCACTTTGGGGCATTTACCTGAATGATTACAAACAATACCACACTAAAGCTACCAGCACAACTATGTTTATTGCAGCATTATTCACCATAGCTAAGATATGGAACCAACCCAGATACCCCTCAGTAGATGAATGGATCAAGAAAATGTGATATATATACACAATGGAATTATATGCCTCCATCACAAAAATGACATTGCCCCATTTGTTAGGAAATGGAAAGACTTGGAGCAAATTATATTAATTGAAGTAAGCCAGGCCCAAAGAAACATAGGTCCCATGTTTTCCCTTATTTGCAATAACTAGTATATGTCTAAGACAAGCAGAAAATATCAAAAGCTATGTACATATGATGATATAAGATGATGTTAAGTGAAATGAATCCCAAGATAAGGACACAAACATATATTTTTCTTTCTTGCTATTGTTTCTAATGTATTCACAATGTACCATGTGATTTTTTTGTTTCTTTCTATGTTACTCCCCCACGGTATAAACCCTGTTGTCAATGTATTTGATTCTTGTGGCCTGCATCTTGTCTAATTTGGGGAGGGGAAGGGAAAAAACAAAATGCTGAAATAGGGAGACAGGTTGACCCATTGTAACAATGAGATATACACGACACTATGTTGAAAACAAACTTTACAACTTCAGCAGGAAGTGGGGGGAGTAGTTGTGGAGGTACAGGGGAAGGGATGGTAGGAGAAAACAAAGGAGGGGCAACAATGCTCCATAGGACATGTACTCATTACCTTGCTCAGGTAACTGTAACCCCTTTGTACAGTATTTTCACAATAAAAAACATACAAAAAAGTTCAGGTTTGTGTGCATTACCTCCCCTTCTTTGTACCTGCTTTTCTCTACCATAAGAATACTCTCATTTCGAAGAGCTTACAATCTTGTTGAACTATACAAGGCCCAAATGAAGAAGACTGAGAACATTTGCAAATGAGATCTTCTCAATAGAACGTTTATGGGAGCTTTAATGGAATCAGACATAGATGAAGAAGTACTTGTACCTAGGGCTCTGAAGAAAAATTAAAATAAGCTGGGCTACATTGAAATTATGTAAATGGGCCATACTGATCAAGATTCATTGTATTTATATACTACTTGGTCGAATGGCAACTCTTTTGCACAACTACTTAAAGATTACAAAAAGAATGACATAATGGAGGTTAGGAGGCCAGTAGTCCTAGGTACTTGGGGATAGAGATCTAGCGATCACAGTTCAAGAGCAGCCTGCATAAAAGTTCACAATAGTCCATCTTACTCAATGGAGAGAGGCATATGTTTGTTAGCCCAGCTACCTGGCAAACACAATGGCAGGGTCAGTGGATCATGACTTCCATTACAAGTGACATAGGGAAACACAAGTAGGAAGATCACTGCCCTGGTAGCCTAGGCATAAAGTGAGACACTACATCAAAATTAAGCAATAACCAAAGGCAGGGTCTTCTGGTACACCAGCTAGCTGCCTTATATACATGAGTCTCTGAAATCAATCAATGCTGAGGTTAGTTTACCATGGCTAGCCCCTCCCACAGCCTACCATGTCCTATAATTTCCTCTTGAAACATTTTAATCATTTCCACATACAAAGCCAAAGTGTTGTAGAGGAGTACTAGATGTGTTTAAATTTGACACTTGCTTATCACTCCATTCATATTGTATACTTCATATTGTATACTTCATACTGAATTGATAGTTTACCAGAAAACTTCTTTTATAGTGACATCCAAATTTAATAACACACCATTATCTGTTGCATTTTATGATAGCATTGACTTCATTTCCTTTCATTGCTTTTCATTTTTCACTTTTAATTCAAATGTCTTTCTCTCCAAAGAAGCCAATGCTGTGGTTTTCCTAAAAGACCAACCCCTAGGTTAGTTCATTCTATAAGTTCTCCATTACAGTAATTACTTTGAAATAAACAAAAATGAATATATTTAGACAGATAAAAGATGTTTGAAAAAGTATTAATAATGATAGACAGGATATTTTGCTGTAATAGTGTCCCTGTATGGAGCCTTGAACTTATCATTTAATTTCCCACTTTTTGTTCTTTATGCTGAAGGGGTATAGAGAGGCAGTGGTCATGAGAACACAGAAGCAGGTCACTAAAACACAGATGGGAATTAGACAATCGCTGGCAAGTGCATTCTAGAGATTCAACTGAGTATTTTAAAATACAGTTCTAGGTTTAGTTATCCATCAAGGATAACTTCTTAGACTGTGACCTGCGGTGCTGATAAAGAGCATACAGGAAAAGTCAGGCAAAGCAGGGAAAGGAGAGGGCAGCAGTCTAGGTAGACAGAGGGTAGGAGTAAGTGTAGAGAATTGAGCAGGGGCAGGGAGTTGGCTGGGACCTTTGCAGTTTGTGCTTGACCCTGAGTCAATTTGAAATCACAGAGAGAAGCATCGCCTCATCTGTTCTGGTCAGGAATTTAGCTCTATCTTAAGTGACAAAGAAGACTAAGTATGGAAAAACGTCATATTTATGCTGAACTAATTTCTCTTTTGGTTCTCGGGAGGATCTATTTGAGGTATGAGAGTGGCAAGCAGATACAGCTGGGTGAAAGAGTAAACGAGAGATGAGAAAGCCCAAAGAAGAAAGCGCTATGATATCGTGATGTTCGTTTAGAAACTCAGCTGGTTAGGAAAGGGGGAAGTTATAACTGCAGGATCAAAGTGCAGGGTGGTTGTTGTGGGGAGAGATGTCCGGATGAGTTTGAAGGTCATTATTTTTGTTGACATTTCCCCCTCCCACCCCATGCATTCCTACACATCCTTTCAGAGTTACAAGGAAACCTGGATTGTAGACTCCTAACATATGGTCCCTAAGTCCTATTTAACCTGTATATACTCAGTGTTTGGTGTATGCTGGGCACTATGTAACTAAATCAGTCCATAACGAATAAATGAACAAATGGTCAAATTTTATTGAAAGCAATCTAACTCTTTCCCAAATACCACCTACCACTCCAAATGCTCCTACCTCATTCTACCTCTAGCTCTGGGTCCCTTTGGTCTACCTTATCTTAAATTTCAACTCCACGCTACTATTTGTTTTGCATTTACTGTGTTTCATTATTCTCTGGTGACTTACAAACATGGATGCTTAGGTTTTGCTCCTGGGGATTTTGATTGCTCTGGTGGTAATTCTTTTAAAAATGCCCATGAAATCCTTCGTAGACCTCACATCAAGAACTATGCTTTCCTTCCTTGCGTTGACAAATGGGATTTTATTTTTGTGTCCCTGTCCTCCATCTCTTCTCCTCAGGCATTATCAAAATCTGTGTATGCCAATCATAAGCAGGCCAAATGACAGCCTTTTCTCTTCATTTATCTAACTGTATATCAATCTTTTATTCTACTGAGAATTGAACCTAGATCTTCCTGTACCTGAAATAAGTGCAATTATATTGTGTGCTCATTAGATACTTCCATCAGCATCCCAGGGTTTCCACTTTCCTTAATTCAGATTGCCTGAGATCCTCTTTTCTACAACTCATCCTCCCCTACATTACAGCTGCCTAAAGGATTCCATAAGACCACACAAAACAGGACATTGCCTCCTTTTATTTGTCTCCTCCTACAATGGAGAGTGATCCCAACACTTGCCTTATGTCTAGCTAGTTCTTTCCTAACCTTGGTCTCTCACCACCCTTGTTCCTTGGATGCAGATGTTCCATACAAGTATTTAGATTGTAAAGCTGGTTTTGTGTTACAAAGAGAAATGTTTACTTCAGGACACTCCCAAATCTCAGCTGTAGGTATTAGGAAGAGCGTTTACCTTACAGCTGCAGTACTTCTGCCACCTGCTGGTCATTTTCAGAATAGCAGGTTTTCCATATTGGGTTTTTTTAAATTTTAATTTTAATTTTTTTGTGAACATACTGTACAGAGGGGTTACAATTACATGGGCAGGATAATGCGTACATTTCTTATCAAGCATTGCAGTCTCTTCCTTTGTTTACCCTTCACATCCCTTCCCAGCCTTCCCCACCCCCATCCAATCCTTCCCCCCCCCACCAACGTTGTAAAGCTCGTTTTCGACATGACAACTTGTACTTCTCATTGTTGCAACAGGTCCACCTGTATCCTTAAACGACTTGTTTTTCCCCATCTCCTCCACAAATTATACCGACATCAAATATAGTGAAAGCAGGGGTTATACTGTGGGGGAGGGACATACAAAGCAACAAAGAAATCATCTTATAAATGCGTTAGAAACAAATGCATGAAAGAAAAAAAACATTAAAATACATATCTAAGGGTTCATTTTCCTAACATCACATGGGTTTTGTTTCTATAATCCTTGGACATTGTTTCCTACACTGCTTTACTCTTCCTTCTTCTTTATCTTCTTTCTTATTCTCATGACAACATTCCTAGGATGCAACCAATTCTTTAATATCTATTACAGATTTGTATTGCAAAACCCAGGATGTATTTTCAGAACATAGAGCTGGCAAAGTAATTAAAAATTGAAGAAACCAAGTAGAACATGCATTTATGCGTGCATGAACGCGCGCACGCGCGCGCGCACACACACACACACACACACACACACACACACACAGAGCCATATTCATACCCCCAGTGGTTAAACAGACAGTGGGTATCCACAGACAATGCATTCCATGCATCAGCATGTTTAGGTCAGCCAGTCTGCACCATGTCTTGGCCAACATCTCCAGAGTAACTATAGCTGGGAATCAAAAGCATTAGCAGATACCATAAAAATGAGATAGTCATTGCATTTTTATCTCATCTAAGTTAGTGCTATGATAGCTTTTAATGCTTTATTCTTTAACTACTGTTTGCTTATCAGTACAGTCTAACCAAAAAGCAAAATAACAATAAATTTGTGGCACTAAGAGAGAATCTGAGAGCATCAGGAGCAAGATTCGAAATTTCCATTAAAAGTTTAAGATTAATACACTTAAAATAATTGATCAAGTTTAAAGCCACAAAATAGCATGGAGTCATTTTGACATGAGGCAGAATATTCCCATTTGTTGGCAAAGCCATTTGCTTCCTCTAGCATTGCATTCTCCACTAACCGTGGTTGTTATCACATTGGCTAAGTATTATAGGTACAAAGTCACTAAAAAGAGAACTATCTTCTGTGTAGCACAAATACATGTATTAGAGGGCTGTAGCAGCTATGACACCGAAGAATGAAGGTACTGAAAGAAGGATGTAGGAAGGATGTAGTCAGAGGCTTTATACAGGTGAGTAATGAGGAAGAAATCTAGAAAAGCGAAGAGTGGACATGACATTTGGAAGGCTCACCACTAGACAGTGTCTTTTTTGTGGAGGTGGGGTCCGGTTGTGGGGCCTGAACTGTGGGCCTGGGCTCTGTCCCTCAGTTCTTCAGCTCAAGGCTAGCGCTCTACCACTTGAGCCACAGTGCCACTTCCGGCTTTTTTTCTTTTTGCTTATGTGGCGCTGAGGAATCGAACCCAGGGCCTCAGGCATGCAAGGCAAGTGCTCTACCACTGAGCCACATTCCCAGCCCGTGGGATAAATAACTTTTGATCATAGTGCATGACATTTTTATTAGTTGTTGAATTCATTTGGCCAGAATTTTACTAAGAAGTTTTGCATCTATATTTAGCTAAGAGGTAGGCCTGTAGTTCTCTTTTTTTGATGGGTCCCTAACTGGTTATGGGTTGAGTGTAATGCTGGCTTCATAGAATGAGTTTGCTAGTGATTTTTCAGACTGAGAACTAGGCTACACAGATTTCCAAACTAATCAGCAGAAGAACCAAGTTTTTCCTGTTGATATGCCTTTGAGACCATAGTGAGCATTTGTTTGGCTTAAGACATGAATTGTCATTTGCAACTCTAAAGTTTTCCTGTGATATGACTACATGGTAACCTATTAAACCTGGAGGGTTTGTAGAAAATCTGGGTCACTAAGCAATGTTCCCAGATATGTATTACTATTATTTGACTGTCCATCAATGGTTACTGGAGATCACACAAATGTCAACCCCACAGAGATGACAAACTCAGAAATAGATATTTTTCACTCACCAAGAAGAAACTTCTTCACGGATATAGACCTGAGCCACTTCTAATCAAAAGAGACTCAGCCTTAGTAGTCAACAAGTTTGTATTTTATTTGGTCATAATCTGCTAGAGTGGAGTACAATTCCATGGAGATAGGCCCAATGCCTAATGTTGCCCAGGTGCTTAGATATAAACCTGGTGAACCTCATGGGGGAGACACTTGTGAGTTTCTAGGCCTAAGTTTTGTTATGATACTCGTTACATGCTATCACATAGATATTTGTCCCTAGAACCATTTTCTTTGACCCCAGATCTTCAATCTTACAAACAATTAGCTTCTAGTCTTTATTCTTTCATTCTAAAAGAGGTAATGAATCATACTAGGTTACCTGGTTTGTGACAAGAGACTGAATCTTTCAGAAAACATGATATATCATGTATAGCAAAGAATGAATTAAGAGTCCTAGAGTCAATGTTTCTCATGCATAAGAATACCAAAAGAAAGAAAAAAAAGCAAGAAGAAAGTAAAATCTTTAAATTGGGACTGATTTCTAAATCAGAGCAGATGGTAAACTAAGGGGAAAAGATGACTCACCACATCTATTTAGAGCAAGTCAGTGAACAGACTGCTACCCATGATTTTGTTTGCCTGTGAACAAGACTAAGAAATCTACCAAATTTATTAAATTGTCCTAGCATTAAAATGACTTATTGCAAATTAAATTGTTAGACAATCACAAATGTACTACTTGTCGTTATAATACAAAGCAACATACACCTACCAAACTATGGCCCTTGGAAGAAGAAAACTCTAGTAGTCATTTGATTCATTGTAGATTGCCCATTTGATTATGTAACACAGTCACTGAAGTAGCCTCATTCAAAAAAGCTGATGATTTCAGCCCATGACAATCAATGCCTAGAATTCCACCCAATTTGTTTCTACCACAGCCCAAGCACACTAGTAATCAATGATACCTTGTGTCAAGTAATTAATGTTTTTACTTTGTGTAGTGTCCTGAAATTCCTTTTAGATGGCTCCCTTTCCCAAGTCACCACTTCTTATGATAATTCACATACTGTACAGCCCTGCCTACCAAATATCTAATGTGTAGTCTATCTAGTTGTCTTATTTTTCTCCTAACATTCAGTTGTAATCCAAAGCAGTTCATCTGTCCCATTGCTTTATGGGTATTCACACCAATATCCACAAGGCATTCAATATTCCATCTAGAATATCCACTCTTTTTTTTATTGTGAAAATACTGTACAGAGGGGTTACAATTACATGAGCAAGATAATGAGTACATTTCTTATCAAGCATTGCAGCCTCCTCCTTTGTTTCCCCTTCCCATCCCATCCTCCCCTCACCACCCCCCATTCAGCCCTCCCCCCCACCAAAGTTGTAAAGTTTGTTTTCGACATAACGACTTGTACGACTTGTACATCTCTTTGTTGCAATGGGTCCATCTGTATCCCTATTTAAACGATTTGTTTTTCCCTTGCCCTCCACAAATTATAGTAAAAGCAGGGGTTATACTGTGGGGGAGGGATATACAAAGCAACAAAGAAATAATCTTATAAATGTGTTAGAAACAATCGTATGAAAGAAAAAAAAACATTTGAATACATATCTTAGGGTTGATTTCTCTAACATCAACTTATCTGAACTTTTCTGCTTGACTCAGACATATACTAGTTATTATCCACTCTTTTCAGAAAGATCCATGTGTCATAATCTTACTATGTTTCTCTTAAAAATATTGACTTATATAATTAATTTCTCCAGAATGTTTACCAAGTCTTAGCCATACTGTTAAAATCTGTTTTTTGCCCTCATGTACAGAAGCTAAGTATTGCTACATATACTTCCAATGACAAAATGTTCACATCCCATTAATGCATCATCATGTAGAAAGGGTGCATAGTGGAAGCTGGAATGAAGATAATAAGAAGTTACATCTTTTTACCTACAAGAACCTAGAGATGAATAGGAATGACATAGGAAAACAGCCTGGACATTGATCAGATTGAAACAAGGATAACTATAGATAGATAGATAGATAGATAGATAGATAGATAGATAGATAGATAGATAGATAGATAGATAGATAGATAGATAGATAAATTCATGCATAATCCAGGTCTACTTTGTACATACATGATTGTGTATATCACACCCTGTATCCAGACAGCTTCCAGAGAGGGCACTTCTGGGGGGCCACTCCCATAGCCCAGAAATTGGTGGTGCCTGTTAGTGGGAGGCCTCTCCGAAAGGCTGTCCAAATGTCCTTACAATGCTAACTTGGGGTTTCCCAGATTTATCCAAGTGATGAAGGCAGAAGCTTGAATGCCTTTACAATCTCATCTTGGAATTCACCTCCGCTACCTCTACTGGTGATGACACAGCCCTGGCTCATATGGGAGGAATGGCACGTGACCATGAAGATGAAGTTTACTGTGAAGTTTATCTTGGATGCTGACAGTTGTTTCACTCATATTTGCTCAATATGGAAGCTTCTTTAACCTGGCTATTATACCCTTTTGAAATGTCTTACGCACTCTTCAAGAACTTTCTTTTCTTTTTTTGATTATCATCAAGGTGATGCACAGAGGAGTTAACAATTACATAAGTAAGACGATAAGTACATCTCTTGTCAAATTTGTTACCCCTTCTCTCACTTTCCCCTACTTTCCCTCCACACCACCCCCTCACTCTTCAAGAACTTTCTTACAATAAGAAATTTCAATTGCGTCTTCCCCTTCCTTTCCCCAATCCTAGAACAAACTGTGTCTTTAGGACTCCTTTCAATAGACAATAGTTTTGACAAACTAAGATGTAGGCTTTATCTGTGTTCATTAGTAGTGGAAAACCATCATTTCTAAAAACTCCTCTGGTGACACAGCTAGGAAGGAAATATGTGTATAAAATATATATTTCTATATCTATATCTACAGTCATAACTTTATACTGATACTCCCATCTCAAACCCAACACTACACTACCCATTCCATGCTTCCTTCATTTGTATATTTTTATTTTCTTATTACCCATAAGTAGTTATATAAAGGGGTTTTAATTCAGCATTTAATTCAGTTGGTGAGTACAATGCATATTGATCAATATCACCCACTTAAAATCATTCTTCCCTCTCCAGCAATGAGAGTTCCAGTTACATTTTCCTTAATGTATGAAACAAATTCTCAATTCAAGAAAATACTAAAAGTCATTTCAAAATTGTTTGCCCACACCAGAGGGAAACAAATCTATAAGATTAATATTTGTTTAGTAAATTTTATTTAGCCTTATGTCATTAAGATATATAATCAAAATTACTTAGCTCTTTCCCCCTAAAATGTGACATTAGTCATCTAAAATACAATTGGATTCATTTGATTCAGAATATATTGCATTATAGCTTTCTCTTCATTTCCTTTTCATTTTGTTATTTTTGGTATGACAGTTACAAAAAGGGTCCCAAATGCCAAAGATATATGGTAACTATTAACATTATTTTGCTCCTAGCCATCTTACTATTCCTGCAGGAAACAAAACTCACCAGGTTTTCAACTTCCTGCATTTCCTTCTTGCTAAAAGAAATAGAGATACATAAACGTTCTTATTTCTTCTTGCATTTCATGGAAGTTTTTACCTGAGGATCTCGAGTACATTTGTCTCCTTAAATTTTGTGCCTCCTTTGTTTTATCACAAACCACAAGCTGTCAACAAATAGTTGATGAAAGAAGAAAAAACAACTTGTGTTTGGTTTACAAAAAGATATACAAGATATCTTGGATTAGACAGCATTGAACTCATTCAGGAAGGGCCTAAAAGACACTAGGAAAGGAAAATTCTCCTACCATGCATGTCTAGCAGCTCATCCAAATGTTCACTTTGTGCCTGGATGAAGAGATGGCCACTGGTCTTTATTGACTCAGTCTTGGTGCTGATAAGTTGTCCATATGGACATAATTAGAAAGAATAAAGCACTATGTGTATAAATCTTGTGAACTGATGTGGATGTATGCATAAAATCACTATGTTTGATTCGGTTTCTCTCCAAGATGGACTATACAGGTCCAGAGATAAAAGTATGAGCATTGAAATGTTGTGTCTAACTATTCTATCTTTGGAATGTCATTTACAAAATTGTTGTTTCCCATCTGTATATCATTGAAATATTGCACATTCTCACAGAACACAGCAAATAGCAGTTGTTTCTCAGCTAGAAGCTGGGTCAATGCATGGTCATTTAGCTCTCATCATTCTAACAGGAGGTCACTCCTAACTAATTCTGTTGATCCCAAATGGCAAAAGGACACGTGCTGACTGCTACACAGGAAGGAAGTTGTGGGACTGAGGCTGAAGGGATTCTGTGGATTGACTGCTGTGGTGGTTTCATGTGTGATTTAGATTCTTAGGTACAGAATCACCAGGTAAGATAGTGAGGAAACTGAATTGCTGCTATCTGGAGATGAATACAGTGATTGCTGGATGTTTATATCCCAGTTTATTCTGGAGAAAGGATAAATATATCTGCATTTGTACAAGGAATAATTGCTTGGCTGCTGCTAGCATTGCCAAGGCTTAGTTGAGAATAGAAGGAGTGCTTAAATAATGTACAAATGGGCGGGCAGCACCAGCTATTTCCTTTTGGGTCTCCTCCTCCACATGTTTTACTCTTTGAAATGTAGTACTGAGTTTAGGAATGTGAAAACTACATTTCCCAGATGCCTCTGTCCACTGGCTTCCTGTTTAATTCTGTCAAATGCGAGACATTAGGAGGAGACAACACAGTATAAACTCTATCATACTTATTCTGTCAGGAGTGGCAATAGCTGTCAATGTGTATAACCCAAAGGGGTCAGGCTGTTGTGACTTCTGTTGCCCAGAATGTCCCATACCTCTGGACAGTCTATCAACTACCTAAAGGACCCACTGTGATCTACATTTGTACAAAAAACAGTCTTACTAAAACTACCAACAGCTATGTTTATTGCAGCATTACTCACCATAGCTAAGCTATGGAACCAACCTTGATACCCCTCAGTAGATGAATGGATCAAAAAATACTACATATATGTGTATATATATACATATATATATATGTAAATATGAATTGTATGCTTCCATCAGAAAGAATGACATCACCCCATTTGTAAGGAAATGGAAAGACTTGGGAAAAAGTCCTATTAACTAAAGTAAGCCAGAACCAAAGAAACATAGGTCCCATGGTTTCCCTCATTTGCAATAACTGGTATACATCTAGGATAATTTTATCAGATGAGCAGAAAAAACTAAAAGCTATCGTCATGTGACCATATAGGATGATGCTAGTGAAATGAACCCCTGCGCAACAAATCAACCTTATTAAGGTCAATAACAACAAAAAATTAAGGGAGTGGGTAGGTTTCTCCACAATTGATTGAGAGGGAAAACACTGTAAAGTGGTTAGTTGCGGTTGTGTAGTGGTTAAGGACTATGGCAAAGAGTCTCAGGCCAAGGATGTCAAAACATGAACAAATAAATTCAAAAAGTTGAAAAAAACAGTCTTGTGTCATTTCTTTTACTGGTACCTAAAGAGCTGCTCATGACATAAGAACTGCTGAGGTTGCCACCAGCTTTCTGATCTCTTACAGAAATAATCACTTCCCCCTTTATAAGCGCCTCCAGCATCTCCTCATCCTTTTAGCACCTCAACCTCCTCACCATGCTGTATACCTTTTACAATTTTACTTCCATTGTAAATACTTAGTGAGAGTTACGTTTTCCTGACTAGAACAAGACCATTTGGGAAAACAGGACATTTAAAACTTCTCCCAGATTCCTACTTTAAATATCTTAGAAATGCACAAAACTATTGTGTTATGGCCTGCAAGTGCTCTCTAGAACACTACTAAGCACAAAGTGGAAGCTTGCTAACATTTAGAAATTAGAATGGGCTTCATAGGTATTTCTAAGAAAAAGCAATGCAACCAATACAGAATCTAGAAATTCCAGCAATGTGAAACATAGTAAATTTGTGACTAAAAAAATTCCATTACATAGTACAATGGACTTTAGCTAACATGTGTACCTTTAGTATAACTATTTGCCTACTGAACAGGGAATTCATCAACGTCTGCAGTAGCTTATTTGCCTGTCAGCACAATGTTTATTGATCTTTCTAAATCTTCTGCTCCTTCTCTGTTCCTTTTTATGTTATGTAATTGTTATAATGTTTCAAATGTATTAAGTGCACAAAAAATGAATGAAAGTGCTCACCTAGAGATGCTTATTAACCTGTTAAGTCTTCATTGGCTGTAACCACACCTTTCCTACTGCAAACATGTGACCTTCTTTCTGGCCCTCAAACATGTCAAATGAGCTCTCATCTCAGAATCCTTTCCTCTGCCTGGAAATCTCCTCCCTTGTATCTTCAACCACCTCACTCATTCTCATCATAATAGTCTTTGCTCAAATGCTCACTTTTCAGAAGGCATTTCTCTTTCTACCCTTGTTGGTAAATATTGACATTTCTGGTACCACCCCTGCCATAAGGCCAGGTTCACATTTCTTCCCAGCAGATATTCCCCTTGAAATTACATTCTGTATGTATTTATCTTTCACTGTCTCTCACTGAGATCAGGACTCTTGCCTTCATTCACTGTTTTTATCTTGTGCCTAGAACATTGGGCACTCAACACCTTCCAAGTCATCGTAATTATCTGTTAAGTCTGGGTTCTGGTCCATATATATTCATTAGCATACCTAGTCTATTTCTTTTCCTATGTCAATTTTCAATATGTAACATGAATTTTCAGCATTCACTAGGCTACACGTTGCCTGGATTAGTCCAACATTATTTAGAGTATTTTGGTAAGAATGTTTCTGAATGATTATGAATACTTAGATCAGTAAGGTGAATGAAGCTGATATGGATGAGCTTCATCCAATCCATTCATGATGTATATAGACCCAAATAGGCCTGCATGAATAAGGAGCTTCTTTCTGCCTTACTGCCTTTGAGCTGGGAAATTGGTTTTCCCCTCCCTTGGGACTAGCACTGAAACACTGGTTCTTAGTCATTGGGTCCTGAGCCTTCTTTTCTCCAGACTACAACTTATTCCTCAGGTTCTCCTGAGTCTCAAGCTATAGGACAGGGGCTAGAACTACACCATTGGTTTTTCTGGTTCTCCTGGTAGCTGACTTCAGATCATGAAGTTTGTCAGCTTCCATAATTATGTGAGCCAATTCCATGGAGGACCTTGGCCAAGGCACACATAATTTCCATTAATGAAGCACTGCACAGGTCAACAAATGTTCTCAAAGGAATCACCCAAGTAGATTTTCTGGAGAATGTGTATAGATGTTGTTGTTCTAGACACACATAGCAAAAGTTTTTTTCTGAATCATGGCTCACTTTCATTCAAATGGGTATATAAGGGTCAACATGATCGAATTCAACTGGACAGCATTTCACAATACTACCTTACAAGACAAACAAAAATTCGTGTTTTTAATTGTACAAAGGTGTTCTAAATTATACATGGTGTCAATTATGCCACTTTTAAGCCATGTTTTCCAAAGATGATCAAAATTTGTTTAATGCGTTGTTTTTAATTTTTAAAATATACTTATTTCTCACATTTGAATCTCTTATATTGATTTATTTTCACCATTTAGGGATTTAGATTTTTAGGCATTCTAGACATTATATATATATATATATACATATATTTATATATATATATGTATGTATGTATGTATATATATAGTCAGTCATGGGGCCTGAACTCTGGGCCTGGATGCTGTCCCTGAGCTCTTCAGCTCAAGGCAAGCACTCTACCAGTTGAGCCACAGAATCACTTCTGCCTTTTTCTGCTTATGTGGTGCTAAGGAATCAAACCCAGGCCCTTATGCATGCAAGACAAGCATTCTACCACTCATCCACTTCTGCAGCTCAAAATATTTTTGATACTCTTCTCTAAAATAGTTCTGGCTATAGAATGCTAAAAACTTGGAATTTTAATTACAAATATCAATTTGCCTTTTGCAACATTTTTCCCCATCACAAAAGAATATAAAATATGTATTCTGCTTATGTTAATTAGATGTTAATTAGAACATAAGTGATTAAATTATAATTCAAATATATTTCATTGTCTTATTTTTTATACACAATGTTAATTATAATTCAGACTTTAAAAGAAGAACAGAAAAGATGGACACAGAATCCTTTAGTAGTTTTCCAAATAAAAACTGCTCTTGGATAAAATGGCAGGAACTCCTGAATACCCCTCAGTCCTATCTCTCAACATTAACGGACTTAACTCTCCTTAAATTAAGTGACATAGACTGACTAATTGGATTAAAAAGCAAGATCTTTCTATCTGCCTTCAGGAGTCATACCTTGCCCATAAAAACATATTTTGAATGTGAAAGTCTGGAACAAGCAAATGGCCCCCATAACAGGCAGGAGTTGCAATCCTAATATCAGATAAAATAGACTTCAAATTAAAATTAGTTGGAAGAGATAAAGAAGGTCTCTACATACTAATTAAGGGATCTCTCCTTCAGGAGGCTATTACAATTCTAAATATTTATTCGCCAAACAATGGAGCACCCAAATTTATCAAAGAAACACTACTTTCCCACAAATCTGACATAGACCCAAAGACATTAAATTGTTGGGGACTTTAACAAACCACTATCCCCACTAGATAGATCAACTCAGCAAAAAATCAATAGAGAAACTGCAGATCTAAACAGCTGCATAGATCAACTAGATTTAACAGACATCTACCAAATATTTCACCCAGCAGCATCAGAATACACGTTTTTCTCAGCAGCATGTGGAACAATTTCCAAAATAGACCACATTTTAGGTCACAAAGCAAACTTGTCCAAATTCAGAAATATTGAAGTTATACATTGCATTCTCTCAGACCACATGGGAATAAAATTAGAACTCAACACCAAAAGCCACCAAAGAAAGTCCTGCAACACATGAAGGCTGAACAACACACTGTTGAATGACCAGTGGGTCGTTGAAGAGAGTAGAAATGAAATTCAAATGTTCATGATATTCAACAAAAATGGGCACACAAATTACCAGCTCTTCTGGGACCCAGCAAAGGCAGTACTCAGAGGCAAGTTTATAACTCTGAGTTCGTACATCAACAAATTGGAGAGATCTGAAACCAACAATTTAATGAGACAGCTGAGCATCCTTGAAAAAGAGGAGCAAGATAAACCCTAATCCAGTAGTTGGAAAGAAATAATCAAAATTAAATCAGAATTAAATGAATTAGAATCCAAAAAACCTCCATAGAATGAATCAACAAAATAAAGAGTTGATTCTTCAAAAAATTAACAAAATTGACAGACCCTTAGCAAATCTTATCAGAAAAAGAAGAGAACACACCCAAATAAATAAACTCAGAGATGAGAATGGAAACATCACCACAGAAACAACCAAGATTCAGAACATTATAAGGGAATACTCAAACCTTTATGCTAATAAGTTTGAGAACTTGGCAGAAATGGACCTTTTCCTAGCAAATATTGACATGCCAAAACTAAATCGAGATGAGTTAAACCATCTTAAAAGGCCCATATCAAGCAGTGAAATAGAAACATCAATAAGAGAACCGCCATCTAAAAAAAGGGAAGGACCCAGAATTCTACTACAAGGCCTTCAAAGCAGAGCTCACACCAATACTCCTCCAACTCTTCAATGGAATTGAAAGTTCACCACTGAACTCATTCTATGAAGCCATCATAACCCTAATCCCAAAACCAGGCAAAGACTCATCAAAGAAAGAGAACCATAGACCCATTTCTTTGATGAACATTGATGCAAAGCTTTTCAACAAAATATTGGTCAACCAACTTCAACAATTCATCCAAAAAATCATACACCACGATCAAACAGGATTCATTTCAGGGACGCAAAGCTGGTTCAATATACACAAATTGATTAATATAATTCATCATATAAACAAGAGCAAGGATGAGAATCACATGGTTATCTCAATAGATGCAGAAAAGACATTTGACAAGATCCAACAGTTCTTTATGATGAAGGTTCTGGAAAAACTAAGAATCCAGGGAACATTCCTCAATACAATAAAGGCTATACAATAAAGGTATATGACAAACCTACAGCCAGCATTATACATAATAGTGAAAAACTAAAGCCATTTCCTCTTAAATCAGGAATGAGACAAAGATGTCCACTCTCTCCACTTCTCTTCAATCTAGTATTAGAATGTCTAGCTACAGCAATAAGACAAGATGCAAACATAAAGGGGATCCAAATAGGAAAAGAAGAAGTAAAATTCTCCCTCTTTGCAGATGACATGATCCTGTATTTAAAGAATCAACCGACTCGACTCCCAAATTACTCAAGCTGATTCAAAACTTTGGCAAAGTTGCAGGGTATAAAATTCACCCTAAAAAATCAATGGCTTTTCTGTATGCTAACAATGAGAAAAACATGGCTGAATTCAGGAAAGCAACTCCATTTGTAATATACCAACAAAAAATAAAATACCTAGGAATTAACCAAAGAAGTGAAGGACCTCTATGATGAAAACTTTAAAAAACTAAAAAAGGAAATCAAAACAGAACTTAGAAAGTGGCAAAACCTCCCATGCTCCTGAATTGTAAGGATCAACATTGTGAAAACGGCAATACTTCCCAAGGCTATCTACAAATTCATTGTGATACCTAACAATATTCCAACCTCATTCTTAAAGGAAATAGAAGAGGCAATCCAAAAATTCACATTGAACAATAAAAGACCCTGAATAGCAAAAACGATCCTTAACAGAAAGAATAGTGCTGGAGGAATATCAATACCAAATTTCAAACTCTACTACAAAGCCATAGTAATCAAAACAGCTTGGTACTGGCACAAGAACAGACCTCAGG
>NW_012267325.1:2374893-2378320 GCF_000151885.1 Dipodomys ordii
ATAGGTCCTATGGTTTCTCTTATTTGCAATAACTAGTCTATGAGTCAAGCAGAAAAGGTCAGATAAGCTGATGTTAGGTGAAATGATCCCCAAGATAAGTATTCAAATGTTTTTTTTCTTTCTTGCTATTATTTCTAACATATTTATAAGATGATTTCTTTGTTGCTTTGTATGTCCCTCCCCCACAGTATAATCCCTGCTTTCATTGTATTTGATGTTGGTATAATTTGTGGAGGGGAAGGGCAAAAACAAACAGTTCAAATAGGGATACAGGCGGACCCATTGTAACAATGAGAACAAGTGGTTATTTCGAAAAACGAACTTTACAACTTTGGCGGGGGTGGGTGGGGCAATGGGAAGGTATGGGGGAAAAAAACAACAAAAATAACTTCTACTCTTTCTTGACCACTCCCCTAGGTATCCTATCTCCTTTCTTTGTTTAGTTTTGTGCATATATTTTATTTTATGTGGCCCTGAAGATCAAACTCAGGCCTTATCCCTGTTGGTCAAGTGCTCTTCCACTGAGATACAGCCTAAGGTCTTTGATGCATTTTTCTGAGGCAAGCAAAACTCATTTCATCTCTCTATATTCAGAGCCTTCTATCACCCAGTAGCTGCTCAACATTTATTTTTGGTAGTAATCGTCATTATTATGTAAATAATCACATGATTTACATGCATCAAGTCCCCACAAAATGTAATTTGTCAACATTGGCATAGATCTCACTCGCCCAGTAACTATTATTTTGTATAGTAATTCTCTTTATTTGTGCTCAGAGGCTTGGGTAGCTTTTGTTTGTGTTTTGCTGAGGAGGCATGCTGCGAGATCCTTGTATTTTTACACTAATGTTCCCATTTCATTTGAAGAGATCAAGTTTACTGCCAATATGTGGGAGCATCCACATGACTTCTTTGCAAAATATATATGCAGACTGCTCTGTTTTCTGCCTGTTTTTTGAGACAAGATTAAGCTTTCCTCTTCATTTTCAATTTTCTTGTTTACTTCCATGAGCCTCTGACTTGTGTTCTTAATACTATGCAATTCCTAAGAATTCAGGATAAACCACAGTCTTGGCCAAGATACACTATGTTACATGAGTGTGTGCACCAGTGATCCTTTCAGAAAGTGGACTCAGTGCAACTAGCAGCTAGAATAGAAGAGCATAGTTAGTTTTCACACATTAGAAAGCAAACACAATATGAAGAAATTTGAAAGATTTTTTTCTGTGCAATTAGGTGTGAAAGATCTAATTGTGCAAGTCTGTGACAAATTAAAGATTAAGAAGTCCAAATATTTAATTTCAAGGACCTGTTGATTTTAATAAGATATGAAAGTAACATAAAAGCATCATAAAAGAGAAGGCCAACACACCTACATTAACAGAGTCACTGTTGTCATGAGTGAAGTCACACTGAGAAGGAGGCCTGCTATTAAAAATCTATCTGGTTAATTTACATGGCCAGATGTAAGACAGATAAAATGCCCCCATCAACATCTACAACTTCAGGCTTTGCAAAGTTTCATCACTAACAATTTCTAGTATGGATTTTACAGAATATGATCTGATGTTACATCATGAAATCAATTCTGAAGTAACCAGGAAGATAATTTGTATGAGCCTAATGGAATTTTACAAGTTATCCCCAAAGGAGGTTTTTGAAAGGTCGTGATTTTATAATGCCAAGGATACCATGGGAAAAATAAACTTACTCAAAAGAAGTGCCCATTAGTAGAGTGGTTAGTTTTCGTCTTCTGATACAGTCAGAAGAAAAATTCTCCCTCATGTCTCATCCCCAGAAAAGGCAGGGTTTGGGACAAGGAAGTACTTTGAAGAATTCACACAAAGGATTACAAATCTGTTTCTCTGACAAACAAAACAAAAACCCTAGAACAGATTTTCTGTAAAAGTCAAATGTTTACTCCTAATTTTACTGAGCAAGACATTCAAAATGTGTTGATTAAAGATTGTCTTTGTTCATTCGTAAATAGTGATTCTTCTGGGTGTCACGAAGTTGTCAACTAGGGTACAGGAATTGTAAGCAGTTATAATGAATCTTTTAAAAAATTAAATCTCAAATTTCTATAGCATACCAGCCAGTTCCAAGTGACAAAACAACACCTCCCCAAGAAAAAACAACAGGATTCGTGTTCATGAGAAGCATATCTGACTGAGCATTTATTTATCTAAAGACAGTACAAGGAAACATAGCCATGATTTAATCTAAGACAGTATACATGTGGAGAAGAAAAACTGACAATTTTAAGAATAAAATGTATCATCTATAATTATCAAGTCGAGATAGTCTGTCATCAGTGTGTGAGGATATTTTTTCTTTTTTCATTGTAAAGATACTGTACAAAGGGGTTACAGTTACATGAGTAGGGTAATGAGTACATGTCTTATCAAGCATTGTTACCTCCTCCTTTGATTTTTCCCCACCATCACTTCCCTCCCACCTCCCCAACCACTCCCTCCCCCCCACAGACATTGTAAAGTTCATTTTCCACATAGTGTCCTGTACAGCTCATTGTCACAACGGTTCAACCTGCATCCCCATTTAAGCATTCTGCTATTCCCTTTCTCCTCCCCAAATTACAAAAATGTATATACAAGATGCAGAACACCAGAATCAAATACAGTGAAAACAGGGGTTATAGCACGGAGGAAGAACTTACGAAAAAAAAAAAAACTAACATATTTATAAGATGGTATCTTTGTTGCTTTGTATTGCTTTTTATGTCCCTCCACCATGGTCTAACCCGTTTTCATTTTATTTGACGTTGGTATAACTTGGGGACAGGAAGGGGAAAAATAAATTGTTTAAACAAAGATACAAGTGGACCCATTGCAACAATGACATGTATAAGTCCTTATGTGGAAAAAGGAACTTTACAACTTTGACTCAGTGCAGGTGGGAGGAGCGGGGTGAGGGGGGGGCAGATGGGAAGAGATGGTAAGGGGAAACAAAGGAGGAGGCAACAATGCTTGATAAGAAACGTACTCATTACCTTGCTCATGTAATTGTAACCCCTCTGTATGTTATTTTCAAATTATATATATATATATATATATATATAATTAAATTTAAAAAGAAACAAAAGAATCATACAGTGCATTATGTAAAAAATAGCAAGCAAGAAAAAAAACCCTTGTGTCCCTGTCTTAGGGTACATTTTGCTTAATATTATCTCATGTGGTCATATGGATGGCCCTTCACCTTCTCTGCTTGTCCTAGACATGTACTAGTCACTACAAACAAGGGAAATCATGAGACTTATGTTTCTTTGGGCCTGGCTTACTTCACTTAATACAATTTTTTCCAAGATTTTCCATTTCCTAACAAATAGGGCAATGTCATTCTTTCTGATGGAGACATAGAATTCCATTTTATATATATATATATATATATATATATATATATATAT
>NW_012267325.1:2388395-2462995 GCF_000151885.1 Dipodomys ordii
AACCTCTATACTGCTTTCCAAAGTGGTTGAACAAGTTTACACTTCCACCAACAATGAAGTAAGGTTCCCTTCTGTCCACATCCCCTCCAGCATCTGTTATTAGAGTTCTTGATTTTTGCCATTCTAACTGGGGTGAGGTGGTATCTCAATGTTGTCTGGATTTACATTTCTTTTATGGTGAGATAAGTTGAGCATTTCTTCATGTGTCTATTGGCCACTCTTATTTCATCACCACAATCAAACATGATTCATTTCAGGGACACAAAGCTGGCTCAACAAATGCAAATCAATTAATATAATTAATCACATCAACAAGAACAACGATAAGAACCACATGATTATCTCAATAGATGCAGAAATATTATTTGACAAGATCCAACACCACTTTATGATGAAAGCTCTGGAAAAACTAGGAATCCATGGAATATTCCTCAATATAATAAAGGCAGTGTATGACAAGCTTACAGCCAGCATTTTACTTAATGGCTAAAAGTTAAAGCCATTTCCTCTCATTTCAGGAATGAGACAAGGATGTTCACTCTCTTTCCTCCTCTTCAACCTAGTATTAGAATGCCTAGCTAGGGCAATAAGACAAGATGCAGACATGAAGGGGATGCAAATTGGGAACCAGGAAGTAAAACTCTCCCTCTTTGCAGATGACATGATCTTGTATTTAAAGAACCCCATGGACTCCACTCCCAAGTTACTTGAGCTGATCGGAAACTTTGGCAAAGTTACAGGGTATAAAATTAGACCTCAGAAATCAATGGCTTTCCTGTGTGCCAATAATTAGAAGAGTGGGGCTGAAATTAGGAAAGCAACTCCTTTTGTAATAGCCCCACAAAAAATAAAGAGGTTAAGCACCTCTATCATGAGAACTTTAAAAACCTGAAAAATGAAATTAAAGCAGAACTAAGCAAGTGGAAAAACTTCCCATATTCCTTGATTGGGAGGATTAAGATCATAAAGAAGGCAATACTGCTGAAGGCTATCTACAAATTCAATGCAATTCCTATCAATATTCAAACTTCATTCTTCAATGAAATAGAAGAAGCCATCCAAAAATTCATGTGGAACAAAAAAAGACCCCAATAGCAAAAACAATCCTTAGTAGAAAGAACAGCACTGGAAGAATAACAATTACAAATTTCAAACTCTACTACAAAGCCATAGTAATCAAAACAGCTTGGTACTGGCATAAGAACAGACCTCAGGACCAATGGAATAGGACTGAAGACCCAGAAATGAACCCACAAACCTATAGCCACCTAATCTTTGACAAGGGAGCTGAAGAAATAGAATGGAAAAAAAGACAGCCTTTTCAGTAAATGGTTCTGGAAAAATTGGTTAAGCACTTGGAGAAAACTAAAGCTAAATCCGTATATATCACCTGGCACAGAATTAACTTCAAATGGATCAAAGACCTCAAAATAAAAGCAGACTCCCTGAAAACATTACAGGAAGAAATAGGAGAAACCCTAGGGCTCCTTGGCACAGACACAGATTTTCTTAATAGAGACCCAGAAACAACAAATCAAAGAAAGTGTGGACAAATGGGATTGCGTGAAACTGCAGAGCTTCTACATGGCAAAGGACATAGCTAGCAAGATCAATAGAAAACCCATGGACTGGGAGAAGATCTTCACTAGCCATACAACAGACAAGGGTCTCATACCTAAAATGTACTAAGAACTCAAAAAACTAAATCCCACAACAACAAACCATCAAATAAACAATTGCCCTATAAATAAGTGGGCTAAAGACCTAAAGATAGTATGAGGATATTTTAATAAAAAAATTATATAACTGTAAGTGAAACATGTCAGGTTGGACCATGGCAATGCATTATCAGGTTGATAAAAGTTTATTAGAATGGTCTTTTCAAATATTGTTTTCATTAGTTTTTAATTCAGTATTGCTTAAATTTGGTTGATTTGTGCTTAAGGACATTTCCTTCCCTTTAATGAATACCATCTTCTGCCACTGGATGGCAACAATGGCTCAAAAACAAAGAAATTTTACAAACTGCCTTGCAGTCAGGAAGGTCCCATGGAAAGGACACTTGAAAAAGCTGCGAACAGATAAGTATTGAACCATGATCTACTATTTAAACCCCAAACCAAGGCATGAAATTTCATGGCACAGAACATACATAGGAAGCAGTTATGGAAACAATCTGTCTTCCATTTAATAATGTAGAGGTAATACTGATTATGGTGTCTACACTAAAATAAAAAACTGACCTAAATCGTGAATTCATTCACAAATGAATAAGCACTTACTTGTTTTTTTCCAGAACTGCTATTTGAGCTTGGGCCCTTATACTTGCTAGGCAAATGCTCTACCTACCAATGGACCACATCCACACACACCCTTTTTTTTTTTGACTTAATGATTTTTCTGGGTAAAGTCTCTCTCTTTCTTTTCCACCTGGTGTTAACTTTGCACCACAGTCCTCTTACACAGAATTACATATAGCTTGATTATAGGCAAACATACCACCACCTCCAACTTGTTGATTTACAAGGAATATTCTTTGCTCAGATTTATCACAAACTATGATCCTCCCAATATCCATGTCCTAAGTAGCTGAGTCTATAGGCATGAGCCACCACACCTAGCCCTATGTTGTTCATCAACATTTAAAAAAACTATTTGTTTTGAATGACTCTAGAGTGGGGGTAATGTTTTTAGCATCTTATTATCCTATATACCCACAACATCGACTGGTACTTAAAAAATAGTAATTTTTATTGACAAGAAAGTACCTGAAGATATACTATACAGATATATAAATTATGCAGTCAACATCATTGGGCAGCCATGTTTGCACCATCTCATACAAGAATGCCAGGTTTGTTTAGTCACTCAATGGAAGTCTCAAGGATTTGCCATCTATCAGTCACATTCTAAGTGTGTTAGTTTCTCATGACTGTAAAAAAATACCTGAGCTCATAAATTATAAAGAAAAATGTTTCTTTTGCCTCACAGTTTTGGAAATCTCAGGGGGAAATTGGTTGACCTCATTGCTTTAACCCGGTGAGGAGGCAGTGTATCTTGCCAGAAGTGCATAGCAGATCAACACTGCTTACCTCTTGCCAGAAAGCAATGGGAGAAGCAAAAAGGAACCCAGGCTCCAAAAATTATCTAATCCCAATGACCTAAATACCTCCCACAAGACTCTACCCCTCAGAGTTTTTAATATCTCCCAACAATTTCACCTGTGAGGCCAATCCTTTTAATACATGGTTTGGGGGAGACATTTACAAGATCCAAACTTACAGCACTAAGTTCAGAGAACTGAAATCTGAACAATACCGGGTGATTGCTCCAAGAAAGTGACATTTTAATGTAATGGAGACTTATAAAGACATAATTTCAAAAGACACTGAAAATACATAAATATGCACACTGCTAGCAGAGAACAGGAAACACAAATAGTAAATTCCAATATGAAGCAGGTCTTAACAGTAGTCTCCAGAAAAAAAAAAAAAAACCATTGGGATGTTTTCTATCTTGTTCATGTAAGTCAAAACAGTCAAGTCTCTCATCAGTCAACAACATAAAACATTGATACCATAGAGCACTTCTCAGAGAAAAGCTTGAATTAGAAGTCGTCTCTCCTATTAAATTCAGATTAATAGCAGTAGGATTCCAAGAGATTTTAAGAGTGTTGAGAGACATAATCTATCTAGTCTTTTTGAAAACAGAACAGGTTTGCTACACAAGATGAGGACCTTTTATTCCAATGAAGGAGCCCTGGGGTTCTTCTGGTAATTCCTCCTGCATTGTTCTACTGAGTCAAGGCTTCAGCTAAAGCTCTAAGCAGAGACCACCATCCTGTCATCCCTTTGATATCCAAGACATATCGGTGATGGCAGCCTTTGGTGGATTGTACATAGGATTGAATGGTGGAAAGAGTTACTGTCCTCTTTTATTATTGTAAAGGTGATATACAGAGGGGTTACAGTTACATAAGTCAGGTAATGAGTACATTTCTTTTTGAACAGTGGTAGAGTGCTAGTCTTGAACACAAAGAGGCTCAGGGACAGCTCCCAAGCCCTGAGTTCAAGTCCCAGGACCAGTAAATTAATAATAATAATGGTAGTAGTAGTAGAAATAATAATAAATGTTATAATAATATAATAATACAACATAATAGTATTATTATTATTATTATTATAGTTCCTGGCCTCTGAATGCCATTTCAGCTCACACATAGCAGCTTTCAATGGTTTTGATTTCTGTGAGTACAACTTTCTGTCAGGTACTTACATTGTTTATTTGGTTCTGTTGGTAAACACTGGAACATGTTCTTATATTCATCACACAAAGACACAATTGTTAGTTCCTAAGATCTAAAAATAAGAACGGGCAGGCAATAAACATAATCTCTGTTCTGTTTAATTGTAAAATCCAGGCAGGTATTATTATCACATAGTTAAGTATAATCTACCTAAAAGTTAGTGTCATAATTTAATATTTTTAACTTGGAATTCTCATCCAAGCAAAAGCCATTTTGTCTTCTATCAGCTTCAGTGTGGGTAAAGATAGAAATGGAGACTATTTAAAAACACAGCTGGCCATTTATTTTAAAATATGGCTCGCTGAAGGAAAAACATATTTTTGTGGGTCAATAAAATTCTCTTACCCTCTAGATGACATATTTTCTCTCCCATATAAGTCCTTATTAGGAAAAGTGAGAAGAGAGCTAACACTATTTGCCCTGAGTTATTTTACTTCCTGATTAATCTGTCATCTCCACATCTTTCCCCTTCAAGACAAGAAATATAGACAGATATCTTAGCTCCATGAAATTAAACTCAGAGCGTTAAGTTATATCTCAAAGATCACATAGCTAGAAAAGGGTCTATGCAGAACATTGAGCTGTGGCCAACCTGAATGTAAAGCTCTGCTTCACAACATTTATAAAATTCTACCTGTACTTGACATGACAGTGGAATAGTAAACTTCCTTCCTTCAGCACTGGTTTAAGAGAAAAGAAGTAATGATATAAACTTGCTAGAATAGCCAAAATCATATACCAAGTGAACACTCACACAGCTGAACAAGTTTTATGTGTACGTGGAGGTATGCTTTAGAGAAGAGGAGATGTACTTCATAATAACAATAAGAATGAATCAGCATATAGATGATAAGTTCTGGCTTTCATGCCATCTCTTCCTCATCTTTATAGATAAGGAAGCTTTATGAATACAGTGCATTTTAAACAATGTGACCCCTTTCAACCCCTTCCATCCCCACTATATCCCCCACCTTTCTTAATTTTGTAGGCTATACAGTGAATTTTTACTGCATTCTCCCTCTCTTCTCTTCATTTATCTACCCCCATCCCCTTGACCCCACTCCACCCCCTTTCGAGTACCCACTTCCTGGTGAATAATAACACAATCAAACCACTTCCATCTAAGAGGACTTAATATTGTACTTATGGAATTGCTTACTGTTTCCTGCAAGTGTTCAGGCCTTCTTAGTGTTCCACTTTGGTATAAACCTGAGCATGACAGCCTGTACCTAGCCCCACCAAGAACTGGCAGGTGAATGTGAAAGATACCATCTCTTTTCTTTTATATTACTACTCCCATGAGAAGTTAAACAATGGCCTTGGTTCTTCAAATGAGAACAGAAGAATATTCTGGGCCTTTCCTGGTTCAACAACTTCTCTGTGTTGGCCCACAAGTTTTCTTATCTTTGTCATTCTTTGGATTTGGTGGTTCTTGAGATCATTGATTTAAGGATGGTAGAGAGTAACTTCTGTCTAAGATCTGACCCCATTTGTATCTATTACCTATTCCTGAGATTATAATTTTGGTGCAGATTAGTGTTTTATAAGAACCAATCTAAAGGTAGGCCTACCATCCATCATAAGCTTGTCTTAAATTCTCTGAGTTTCTTCCTCAAGATGCATGTAGATGTTTAACTAGAACCAGTCCTTCTTCAGATCTAATTTTTAATTGATACGCAAAATAGTCTATCAATAGAAATGTTTGTGCTTCAAGTGATACAAATGCAGATTGCAATAAGCTTAAACAATACAGCTATTTATTATTTCACAGAAGAGAAAGTCCAGAGATGAAGAAAATACAGAATTAACCAATTCAGTGAGGTTTTTAACAGCCCCCGCCCCCACATCTGTGTTTTCTCAGCCATTTGTATGTTTGGTTCCATTTTCAGGTTGACAACATGTCCCTAGCAACTGTAGTTCTCTACTTGTTACAGTGTCTATACAGTATCCCCTGTCTTTACAGTCCCTCTCTCTCTCTCTCTCTGAAGCCAATATAGTGTTTCCAGAAAATAGCTGCATACACTGTCATGTCTCATAGATCCCACGCCTTCCCATGAACCAATGAAATATTTTACATACTTTCATATATAAATTATATGTGATGATGCAAATTATTGAGTGCAGAACTATAAAACGTATTTAGTCCAAAATGTACTGGAGCTCTCTGCTATAATACTGAGCTTCTTCCAAAGCTAAAATGTGAATGAACTGCATAGGATTTCATTCTTGTAGAACAAGAATACTTTGTATATTGTTTACAATTGCATAAGACGTGAGACATTTCACTATGGCTAATCTTCACAGATCTCCCAGAGACTAAGAAAGAAAATTTGTAAGGATTACTCATGATGTACAGGACATGCTAAGAGACTGAGATGGATCATGACAACATTGTTAAAACATCTAATACCTTTACACTAAAATTAAGAAAGTTGAAACCAATAGTAGTTTTTTTTTTTTTTTGGTGATGGTTGTCACTGCCTTTGTGTTACTTTCCTTACTATGAGTAAGTAGAGGTGAGTGTCTTTCTAAAAGAAGGGAGCTACAGAGCACATGCAGAGAGCTTGGCATTTGTCCATTGGTATCTGGAGGAGGGAGAGTCTGGTACCTCTGTGCATAGTTAATAAGGAGGGGCTGAGTTAGCACATTGAGTCAAGCAAGAGAAGAGTATTGCAGTTGGAGAAAGCTGCTTTCCTATGGACAGCAATGCCCAGATTGTTTCCTGTCATCATCAAAACCCACAGGAAGAAAGTGGTCTTCAGTTATGACAAAAAAAAAAGTGAGCCAGTATAGTCTGTGGCTCAAGCCTATAATACTAGCTACTCAGGAGACTGAGATCTGAGGATCACAGTTCAAAACCAGCCTGGGCAGCAAAGTCCATTAGACTCTTATCTATAATTAACAACCAGAAAACCAGAAGTAGTGCTGTGGTTCAAGTGGCAGAGCACTAATCTTGAGCTGAAGAGCTCAGGGACAGGGCCCAGGCCCAGCGTTCAAGCCCCACGATGGACACACACACAAAAAAAAGTGACCTGAATAGGAAGGAAAGTATGAAGAATGTCAAAGGCATAGCAGGAATAGCAATATCTTCCCTTTAAATTGGCCATCATTTGTGCAATAAAGGCAACTGATACAATGGTTGTGTAGGAAAAAAACAGGCTGTCAAGTTGCATTTGCAAGGAAACTTATAGATGGGTGAAAATGAATTGGAAAAAAATCATCTCCATTCATAACAAATGACTTCAGTATTTAGTAGCTTAAAACAGCACATGTTAACTATTTCACAGTATTCGTATGTGAGAAACTTTGGGATAACTTACCTAGGTCCTCTGATTTATGGTTTCTCAGAAGACAAAATATAAGGTGTCCGTTAAAATGGAAAGTTCATTGGTCCAATCAACTGAGAAGGAGAAACTGCAAGGAGCATGCAGCCACTGACAGAATTCAGTGCACATGAGACAGAACTGAAGGCTTCCATGCCTAACTGACGGCTAGCAAAAAGCTGCCTGCATTTCTTTGCTGCATGCCTAATAAATGTGGCAAAAATAATATTATAAGCTGCATAAGTTACTGCAGATTTAAGAAACTTGAGACAATACACGTTTACTGTCTTGTAGTTTTGTGCAACAGAATACAAAAGGATTTGATGGAGTTCTTTTTTAGGTTTCATAAAGGTAAAGTCAAGATGTCAGTCATGAGGGGCTCTGACTGGGAAGATCTGGGGAAAACTACTGCCAAACTCATTCAAGATGTTGGAAGAACCCAGTTCCATGTGGCTTATAGGATTCAGATCTCTATTTTTATGTTTTTGCTTGTTCTCAGCTGGGGGAAGGCTTTTGCTCCACATTGGGGGCTACCCTCAATCTACAAAGCTGTAATGGGGTTTGAATCTAGGTCCTCATTGTGCTGTTACTCCGCAGTTCCCCAGATGACACTTTTAGACTCATGAATTTGGATTAATTTAGATAGAGCAAACACACAATTGTTCTGAGATTATCTGAAGATAGCTATGGCTCAGAGGAAATTTTTCTACCCAGAGTTACCCATCTGCATGCACAAGCACATGTTTATTATAGGGAGAAATAATGGACAAGTTAGTCAATATAGCAGTAGAATTAAAATGTAGAATAGTTATTGAGTTGCAGTGCATAATTGAATAATGCTTAGTAATAGAAGAAAATGAGCTAACATAAAGTTGATGCCTGTGTTACCTGATTTCAATGTTTTCTTCAGGATTTGCTCATCTTGCACAATTTAGACATCTGTACATATAGGGAAGCTACTAAAAATGTAACCAGTAAGCAGATGAACATGTGCAGTTTTATAACTCTCATCATTGTTCTAACTTTATGCAAGTGACTTGACCTCTCCAAGCTATAGTTTCCTTAATGAAAATTGGAATAATACTATATACAGTTCTCCCTGTGACATTATTAGTACTAAATGAAATAGTATATAATTAGTACAGAATAAGCAATATATGGTGTTCATTTAATGTAAATGCATTTTTCTCTTTTACTGTTATGTTTTCCTAACAGGAATCATTTATACAAATAATCACTCTAGCCAAATCAATGTCCAATAACTCATCTGAGACCCTAAAAGAACTTAGAGCAACGTTTTGGATTTTTGGTTTCATGTCAGGAGGGAAGTCTGAAAGCAAATGTAAAAGCCCAATAACAGAGCCTTTATCTTAATTTTCTATTCATTCAAAAGACTCATTTATTATCATTTCTGAACCCGATTACTTCTCTAATGTATTTGACCTATGAATTTTCATACTTCAAAAGCCCTAGTAAATAAATATTAAAGAATGTCATAAGAACTATGAATGAAAAATGTACATAGGGCTTTAAGCAAGAAAGGAAAGTATTAGATTGCTACTTGATTTTGATACTGGAGAAAAAAGAAGGTAAACAGTTAATTTTATGACAAATGGAAATTTACTCATTCTCTAAACACAATGGATCTTTCATTGTTGATTCAAAACCTGCATGATATTAATTAAATTTTAATTACAGTGGTATTTCCAGTGGCCTTTTTACTACTTGAATTTTGAAATTCAATTGCCTTGGAGTATAAAAAGGAGTGAGCTGTTTTCAGGTTAGATCTGCTGTCTTTCTTTAATAAATTGATCTACCACTGACAACTAGGGAAAACACGCTAAGTGATATTACTGTCATTCTCACAACACAGGACTTACATTTTGCCTTATTTGAACTATTTAAGGTATATATGTGTTTATTATTTTAACTATAATATATGATTAAAAGCTGAACTGATCATTTTTGTTGTACTGTTTTCAGTTATTTCCGTTTTATTTTTTTCCTTTGGTTTATTCCAAGTTGACACTGTTTGTATTTCTGTACCCTTTGTCTTATATATAAGTCTCTCTGAATGGGGGAAGGGAGGGGGAACTCCAGAAATGATGGGATGCGACAAAAGGTGAAACAATTCATCCGTGATTCTCACTGGACACTATTTTGGAAATGAACTTTACAACTTGCAGTAGGTAGGTCAGGAGGGGAAAACTGGGAGAAAATGAGGGAGGGGATAACATTGTTCCAAAAGAAATATACTCATTACTGAACTTATGTAACTGTAACCCCTCTTGACTGCACCTTTACAAAAAAAATTTAAATTAAAGGAGAAAGAAAAATTCTAAAAACAAAAAAGAAATAGAATATTTCAATCACTTTTGACAGCTTAAGTAAACCTGATGATTGGGAGAGTCAATTAGCATAATTAGATATAAGATTATCCAGGCCAAGCACAAATACAAGCACACTCGTGTGCACGCACATGCACACGCACACGTGTGCGCGTGCACACACACACACACACACACACCTTACATATGTTATGGACATATTTCCTGGTTTACTCATTAATTCAGTGAAATACCTATGATGAGGTAAGGCATTAATCTATGTTCCTTAGATAAAATATTAAATAATATACAGTTTCTGCCCTGAGAAAGTTCACAGGGAGTCAAAGTAAACAAGAGGCACTCGTGATACCCTGTCATAAGTGTTCCTAAGAGAGGCCATCATAGGATCATCTAGGAAGATCAAGCGCTGCTCTAGAATGCTAATCAGAGTACTGTTTCCCAAGTGGGTAACACTGACCAGAACCTAAGTGGGATCCTCACCCACATAACTTACTGGTGTCCTTTCTGTAGCCTAGGCCTCATGACAGGACTTCAACCAAGAACCTTACAGTGGGGCAAACCTGTCTTTCTGCTCACAATCCTCTAATGCTTCTCCTCATATCCCTGAATAAAAGATTCTATTGTCTCTCTGCCTTATCTCCTGATACCCTCTTCTCACCTTCCTCTGTTTTCAAACTACTATTGTCTTTCCAAGACAATTTCCTGCCTTACTCATTCTCATAGTAAGATTTTTTGGAATGTTCTGCCCTTCTAAATTTATATGGTTCTCTCTCTACTTTCCTCTAATCTTTCCTCAAATGTCACTCTGGTACCTGCTTCAGCCCTTATTTTTAGCACTTATTTTCACATTGCTTTCTCTCTTTTTTTTTTTCCAAGTAGACTGTTAGTTGCATGAGGGCATCATTTGTTCATATCTTGGGTTCTTGCTGTATCCCTTGTACTAGATGAGAACATAGGATATAGTTAACCCTCTAAAAGTGCATGCAAAATGTAGGACTAAACAAAGATGGCATCATGCATAGTCAATAAATAATATTTCATCCATTCATCTAGTATTTACTAAGCACCAACTATTGGAGTTCGTATTGTCCTGTAGCAATGGAAAATGTAGTTTTCGATGTTTACATATGCCATAAGGCAATTCATGTCAAAATAAAATAGTGAAATAAAATGGACACATAGACACTAATGACCTGGAGAAAGAACTGGTTCAGGGAAGATCTCTCTATGACTGTGACATGTGATAAGTGGTAGTGATGATAATGATGATGCTGACAGTAACAGTGGTGATAATGATTGATGGTGATGATGATGGTAGCACTGAAGAAGAAGACAGTGGTAATAGGGGTGACCAAAGGTTATGCTAGATACTAAATGAAATTTTTAAAAATCTCCACTACTTACTGCTGATTCCCCCAAACAAGTTGTCTCTTGTATTTGTTAAATGCTTCAGTGGAAGACTGCAAAAAAATGTGAGAAAGCCAGTCTTACTGTTCCTGTTTCTGTTACATTTTGTTCTTTTCCAAATTACTTGTATACTCTTTTGAAAAATAGCATTTACACCTTCTAGAATGGATCATAATATGTTTTAAATTAGGGCACAGCCATTGCTGTCTCTTATTGAATAGAAAATTTTATAATTCACAAGGGAAATAAGCAATACATTCTAATTATAATAAAGACTTTGACCTAAAGCAAACTAGCCATGTCTGATCTCTTTTCAGCAATCAATTAAAGTTTCCAACAGGAGACCAGCCAAAAAAGTTCCAAGTAGTTATTTTACTCGACATTACTGTGATGTCTTAGTTGTTTTTCTTCCCAACCTTAACCCTCCCTTAGCCCCTAACCACCACAACAAAGGATTTCAGTGATTTGATTCATTTCCAATACAATCCTGAAACTTTCCATCACAGAGCAGAGTATATATCTGAAGTATGTATCAGAGTATGGAAATGGACTTCTTGTTTCAAGAAAAGGGTAATCTGGCTATGGAATGTCTCAGGTAGTCTAGCACCTACTTAGCAAGCACAAGAGCTTGAGTCCATGCTCTTCAAAAGGATAGCATAGTTTTCTGCTATAAGACGTTGCATGTTTTTTTTATCCACCACAGTTTTCAAAAATTGTAAAGTTATTTCTTCTTCTTGGATCTTCTTTTTCCTACATTTTTTTATTCTGGTCTTTTGGCTTGAACTCAAGGCCTGGGAGCTGTCTCTATCACTAGAGTCCTAGCACCACTTCTGGCTTTTCTTAGTACTTTATTGGAGATAAGGACTTTCTTGGACTTTCCTGCCCAGACTCGCTTCAAACCACGATCCTAAGATCTCAACCTCCTGAATAGCTAGGATTAAAGCTATGAATCATGAGCACCCAGACTCCACAATTTTATTAGTGTTAATTACTTGTGCAAGGGGAGTGTGTTTGGACATGTCTGCATGTGCATACAATGTAACTCTATTAGATTTACTACCTCCATCACTATCCTTCCTTTTTCTCTTCCAATATACCCAATAATTATAATCATCCTTTTTTCTCTTTATTTATACCCAGCATACTCCCTATGATTAAAAAATCTTTCAAGAGCTATGTTTATTTAAGAAAACTCCAAAATGTATGTTCAATATACATTTGTGTAAACTCTTCTAATTTTCTAGGCAAACTGACTAGTTCTCATTTATGAACTTTTTAAGAATTAAATTGGTCTAAGGCCCTGGAGACACCCCACATTAAAAGATTTTGTTTTCAATTCTCTATTGTATATCTAGAGATGTGAAGATGTTAAATATATAATCAAAAACCCAGCAGGCTTGACTATAGGTAACATGATATGATTCTAATGATTTAAGTGCAAAATGTATGAGTCTGAAAATTAGTGTATAGCTAATGCAAAAATGTAAGATATGGAATGAAAGCAGCAACCTTTCTGAAATGCAATTTACATCTGACTGTATCCCAATTTGCTTATAAATACTGCAAGGTATTATGCTGAAATATTCATCTTTGTACTCTCCTCCTCCATACTTCCTTACATCTCATCTCTTTCCACCACAGTAGGAAGGATGCAATTGCAAGCAAAAGTCATAAAACTTTTCTAGTGAACCCAAAACCAGTAACATCTAATGTTTTTCTCTGATTTATAAATACATTTGCATGTTAATTTAGTAATCATTTATTTTGAAAAGCAAAATTTAAAAATGCTTTGAGGTATATGATCATGTACACAAATAGTCTATTAAGTATCCATTGCCCAAATGAAACAACTAAACCAAATATCGAATTTGTGTAAGAAATAATTTCTTTATTGCATATACTTGCATTTGTAAAAGCAGTGTATATTATTATCTTACATTATTTTGGTATTGTCTTTTGAGAATTTGTTATGTAAATAAATTCAGATAAAATTATTTATTTAACTTCTGTGTGAAGTACCCTTTTATGGATATGTCCATAAATATTTATATTTATGAAATATTCATTTTATTGGACATTTATTTTATGGACATTCATTTTCTTGTAAAGATGATGTACAGAGGGGTTATAGTTACATGAGTAAGGTAATGAGTACATTCCTTGTCAAACATTGTTACCCCCTGCTTTGTGTTTCTCTTATTATTACCTCTTTACATACTTATTAACAGCTGGGAATTTTGTTTCATGGACTTGCCTGTTCATGTCTTAGCTATTTTGTGCCTTGGATTTTTAGCGTGTATTAGTTTTTACACATTTTTACATATACAATCTATATATTAATACTTTATTTACTATGAACTGACAACAAATGGTTAATATCTCCTTATCTGTGACTTATAGTTTTGGAGTGTCTATATCACATGGAAGATTGTTAGTTTTACTATAGTAAAATTCACTACGCATTGCATTTCTTAGCATTTAAGCTTTTATATCTGGTCCAATAAACCCTTAATTCTAAAGCTGAAGAATTATTTTTCCATCATTTTCTCATAAAAACTTTAAAGGCTAAGTTTTTATACTGTGTTATTAAAACTACTTGGGATTTATTTTGCCCTAAAGTAATGTTCTAATTCTGTTTTAATTCCATATAGTTTGCCAAAAGCCTTTCTACAATTTATTGAATAGTCTATCTTCATTTATAATGGCACCTGTTAAGATGTCAGGTCTGTTTAAAGCCTTGGTTCTACTTAATTGATCTGTTTGTCACTTCTTGCATCAGTAATATTTTGTCTTACTTTACCTTTATATTAAGGCTAATGTCTGGTCTCAGTATTTTTCATTCTTTTACTTCAAATTATTTTTCTATGAGACAAGCATAACTCTGATTGGTCAATTAAAAACTTTATTGAGATTTTAATTAAAATTATAATAAATTTAAATCTTTTGGAAGAGCAATGACCTTATTTATACTCTTTTCTTTCATAAATATTAGCTGTTTGTGTGTGTATGTGCCCTTTAAAAAAACTCTCACACTTATCTTCTAAACATTAACTTACATTTTGTTTTCCTAAAAATGTTTTCTATATTATAGGAATATTTATAATTTCCATTACATTTTATAATTGGTAAGGTTGTTTTCTGAAACATCAATGTATTAATGTAGCAGGTTTGTAATTTGATGAATTATCTTTTCTGGTACTTATCTGTAAACTATTCTAATCAGATAATCTGCATATGAATAACAGTCATCAGCTTTTAAATTCTTGTATTTGTTTTTCTTCTTGTCCTTCCCAACAGGAAAGAAGGTGACCACAGGATTCTTGGACTTTACCACATTTTAAAGAGGATGTTTCCTGTGTCTCAACATTAGTAAAGAGTCATACAGCAGGTTAAAATGGAAGCTCTTGGGTCTAGTGGCTTTAAAGTTAGGCTCTGTCCCTGGAAAGTTGTGTGATTTAGGGTAGACTATTTAACCTTCCTATGTCTGTGTTTTAACATCTGTAAGGAAGAATATTAGTAATATTTGCATCAAAAATTGCCATTAGAACTAAGAAATAGGTGTGTAGATGAGAAAAAGATGAGATAGTTTATATATACATATAAACTATTTGTATTTTCTTGATAATGAATAAACTAATATGATTACTGTGTATTTTGATATACAAATATGCTTAAGGACATTTTTTCGTAGGTGAGAATTGAATTATATTAAATGTGTTACCCTTCATCTAATAATAAAATGATATATTTTATGTGATTAATATTCAAAAACTTCTGGATTAACTGCATACATATTTTGCCACAAAATTGTTTTTACAATCATGGTCTGTCAGTGACATGAATTTTATTTTTATTGTCAATAATGCTGTTGTTATACTCTAGATGTTGATAAAGATGTAACCACAATGGAGCTCTAATACACTACTGATGCGAATGTAATAATGTAGGTTCTTCAAAAAATCTAAACCTAGGAAACAGATCAACAGTAGAGCCATGTTCATTGTAGCACTAATCACCATAGCCAAGGTAGCAAGTAAACCTGAATGACTCTCAATGAGTGAATGAATCAAGAATTTACAGTATGTATACATAATGGAATTTTACTTACTCATTAGAAATAATGACATTGCATAGCCTACAAAGAAATGGAAGGAACTGTAAAAAATTATGATAATGAAGTCAGGCCCAAAGAGACAAATGATATATATTTTCTCTCATACATGGAAGCTAGGATTCATTTATCAATATATGAGTAAATACTTTGGGAGGTATGCAAGTATTCCTAATGTATTCACAGAAATACAGTACATTCAGGAAAAAATGTTAAATCTTAGGTCAACAAAATAGATACTAGGAAATGGGTACTTGATAGGAGAGGGGAAGGCCAAGGGAAAGGATAGAGAAATAAGAGAAGAAAGGGGGAAACTACAGCCATAAATTCTATTAATATCCTACAAAATTAAGAAAAGTGAAGAAGGGGGGATGGGAAAGAAGGGTGGAATTTTCAAAAGGGTGACATTGACCAAGATGCACTATATTCATAAACTACTTTGTTGAATGGCAACTCCTTTGTACAACTACTTAAAGATTATTATCACTAACCTGTAAACAATGATTTTGTTATTATACTGTTACATTTATAGTTGATATTTACAGTAAGACTTGTTGAAATTATAAGACTTCAATAAAAAAAAAACTGACTCAGATAAGGGGCTAGAATTACAGCTCAGTTGATAAAGCACTCATCAGTGAGCAAAAGCATTAGTTGCTGCCAGGTGCTGGTGGCTCAAGCCTGTAATCCTAGCTACTAAGGAGGCTGAGATCTGAGGATTATGGTTCACACCCAACTTGGACAGGAAAATCCGTTGCAATCTTATCTCCAATAAACCATCAGAAAACTCAAGTGGCTCAAGTGGTAGAGTGCTAGCCTTGAGCTGAAGAGCTGAGGGACAGTGCCCAGGCCCAGAGTTCAAGCCCCACACAACTGACAAAGAAAAATACTGAGTTTGAGTCCCAGTCTCCTTAGTCTTAGACCGAACAACAAAAAAAGAACAAAAAACAATCTATTCAGTGGGACACTGGTGGTTCAAGCTTATAGCCTTAGCTACTCAGAGGCTGAGCTATAAGGATCAAGGTTTGAAGGTAGCCCGGGCAAGAAAGTCTGAGAATCTTAGCTCCACTAAACAACCCAAAATGCCAGAGGTAGAGTTGTGTCTTAAGTGGTAGAATGTTCGCTTGAAGCAAAATCAGCACCTAGGCCCTGAGTACAAGCCCCAGAACTGGTACACATGCACACAAAAAAGTTCATGCAGATATTCTTCTCCAAGCTTCTGGCTTGTTGTTGTGTTGAACTTCCCTCTCAACATATTTAAGTCCTCACCTTTAGTACCTGGGAATGTGTCCTTATTTAGAACGATGTTAATTGCATGTTTTGATCATTTTAAGAGCAGGGTATCAGTGTATGGCCTAACTGAATGGAAGGGGTACTTTCACAAGGTTTGAAGGCAGGCAGGGAGGGAGGAGGCTAGGCTATGAAGGGAGAAATTAAAGTGAGATGTCTGCCAGCTCCAAATGCCAAGGTTGTATGCAAGCAAAAAGCTAGGAGAGGTGTAGGGCGTACTATTTCAATTAGTTGTCACAAGGAACCAACCCTGCTGATGCCTTCTGTTCTGATTTCTAGTCTTTAGACCTGTGAGAAAATAAAGTGCTGGTGTTTTGTCACCCAGATTATTGTTTGGTTAGGCAGCCTGAGAAACCATTGGCCACTGACTCTGTTCCTTTGTCTGTAGAAACCCCAAGGGGATTTGAGTGGTATCACAGTGCTGCTTTGACCATGCTATAGGCAGTCCTGTTGCTTTCTGTGATTCATTCCTAGCTTAGATAATCACAAAAAAAGAAACACAGCATCATTTCTCATTGTTTCTGGCTACTTCCACTTCCACTGGGCTATAGCATACCATTTTCTGCTCATTTCTTCTCTTTGGGGGAACATAGTTTCCATACAAGTATTATATCAGTTTTTCATTATGTTATTCTTTTGTTTTTTTGAGAAGTCAAAGTCACTCTCAAAATGTGGTCATCAACTTCTTGAATTCTTTTTATATTTTAGCAATATCAGGGATGGAACTTATGGCTTGGCTTGGCTCAGCTGGCACCCTATTGTTTAAGCCACATGCCCAGGCCTACTTGTTGCTAGTTATTTTGGAGACAAAGATTCATAGACTTTTCTGCCTTAGCTAAATTCAAGGCATGATCTCTGGCTGTCAGCCTTCTGAGTAGTTAAACTAACAAACATCAGCCACTAGCACCTGGCTAACTTCCAGAATTCTTGACGTCTGTTACAAAACAATCACCTATATATGAAGAAAAAATGATACATGAGATGAACTGTTTATACCTGAATCTTGCCCCTTAGTAATGATTTTCTACAAAATATGGAACAAATCACTTATAGTTTTGACCTTCAGTTGAATAATATTGACGTGCTTTACCAGGATTTCCTGAATAATAAGTAATATTAAGTTGAAAATAGAGGAACTATAAAGAAAAATGTAAAGGTGAAAAAGGAATGACTCTTCGTGACCAGAGACGGAAGTCTGGGTCTTGATGAATTCACACTGCTATCTAGGTATATACCATTCTCAAAGGACTCTTTTTGCAAAAAACAGATTTGTTATTAAATTCAGAGGGAAAGAATGTCACCTTGCAAGGACAGATGGATATATCTTTTTGCTGACTTCAAATTACGCACATTTCAGTCCCTATATTAATGATAATAGCAGGATAAAACAATTTTCTGCTTTTGTGCAGTGCATTGCATATTCACATTTATTTCATGTATTGTTGCTTACAGAAAGAAATTCCAGGATTTATCGTGGCCCTAAATCATAATATATTACATCACCTGAAGGCATAGGCAGACTATTTTTAAAATAACAAAGCTATCTCCTATGTTTGAATCCTTTGGAAATTACATCATTTGAGGGAGAATGCCACATCTTAATTTATATGGCTTAAAATTGTTTACTTTCAAGCATATAGTGATTGGGCCATAAAGATCCTGCTCACGTAATGGAAGGTACAAGCCATGTTCTTTTGCTATGTGCTTTTATGAGGAATTTGTTCACAGCTGCTTTTTTCTGTGCCCTTACTGAACACTGCATTACACTCCTGAGGTTAATTTTTTATTTGCTAACTTATTTGCAAGTATATGCAATTATATTATAATTTCCTTTCTCTTTCAAAGACTTTGAATCCATAGCATGAGGAGAAAATGGTGAACTGAGTTGACATTGAACCCTCTCAGTCATTAGACAACCATGCATACTCTTTACAGTGGCCAGACAATGCAACACTGAGCCTGTTATTACACATAGGTGTGGAATGGATGAACCCCAGATGCTTGATTGTCCATTTAGTTTCTGATTTATTATGTCCTGGAAGAGATGTTTGGTTAGTCTTCTGTCATTAATCTGTCGGAGATGGACGAATATGAACATCTGGTCAGAACTCAGGGCGCTTTCTGGGAGCAATCTGACTTCTAGTGGGAGAACAAATTTCCTCATTCCATGAGTGTTGGACTCTTCATATCCCATCTTCTCCGATCTCCAAACCTGAGAAGGAAGAACTAGGAGATTGGAAGTCTGCTCTGTTGTGTCATTTCCTAAAAATATGCCTTCTTTGTTCCTTATGCTTTATAAACTTTGCTGACAGGGAAGTAGAGGTATGTCACTATACTCGTCACCCAAAGTTATTGTAAATAGCCTGAGAAGCTAATGATTTTAGTAGTGACTGGTTAGACTTCTTTTTCGGCAATGCCTATCTCCACCACCTGTTGCACCAGCCTTTTGAATCCAAACCCAGGAGTGAAATTATCTCTTCCTTGTTTAAATGCATGACCAAAAATCTTTAATGAGAGCTTCAATCACTAACAATTTAGCACACTTGATAATTTCTAGGGATGTTTATTTAAAAGGTAGTTTCTGCCCTGACCCCGGAAATGCTGACGGCAAGTGAGTTCTTATTCAGATATGTGCTAGTTCATCTCCAAGGTGTCTTCCATCACTTCCTTCCCTCATGACATGGACAATCTAGTCTCCTGTCAAGAGGCAGGCTCATGTTTACATATCTGTGAATCAGGCTGGCCTGATTCTATACACTATGGTTTTGGCATTCTGATTTCTTTGGCATTCTTATTCCAGATGAAGTTTACCTATCACCAAAGTCTAATGACCCTGAAACCAACAGCCTGTAAGGAAGCTAAGACCTGCCATCATGGAGCAGTTGTGTGGGAATGATGCTCATCCAGACCCAGCCAATCTAGCCATCTCAACTCAGGGACCATATAATATGGGTGGAGAAGCCTTCAAATAACTCCATCCCTAACCATATCCGTGATAACAACAAGGAACCTTCTCAGCTGAACTCTATGAATCTCCACAATCATAGCATCTAATAAGAAAATGAGTTATATTTTTAAGTCACTAGACTTTGGAAATGTCTGCCAGCAAGGAGATTCTCAAGAAGTTGTCATTATTCAAACACATTTTGAGAAATAATTTGGTAGGTTATCAGTCAAAGATGATAAAATATTTAACGGTTTTAGGCTGTGAATGTCTTCACAACATCTATCAGTCTCCTTGGCTTCCTCACCAGAGCTCTAAAAACCTATTAAGATCTCTATGGTATGTTCTATCTACCACCAAACATCGTTCTTGGCCTTATTTTATAGGAGATAAAATATTTTAGTAACACAAAGTCTTCACGAGTAGCTGCCAACTGATTATCAGTTATTGAGTTCCTTCCACTAGAAACTTTTTTTTGTGGGGGTGGGGAAGCGCTCTTCCTCTTTTCTTGACTTGAGTTTTTGCCGCTCTTATCTAACTTTTGTTCTATCCAGTGTATGGACTTCATGTCATCTTTTCAAAAGATATGATTTTTCTTGTACATTAAATTTAGTTTATTTCATGTAATCCCATTTGTCCAACCTTTCCTTGATTTGTTGTAATTCTGGGTCTTTATTAAGAAAATTTCAGCCTGTGCCAAGGAGCCCTAGAGTTTCTCCTATTCCTTCCTGTAATGTTTTCAGGGTGTCTGCTTTGACATCGAGTTGATTCTGGTGCAGGGTGATAAATAAGGATCTAATTTTAATGTTCTAAAGGTGTTTAACCAAATTTGCCAGCACTATTTACTAAAGAGGCTGTCTTTCTTCCATTCTATTTTTTAGCTCCCTTATTGAAGATTAGGTGGCTATAGGTCTGTGGGGGTTGCTTTTTTTTGGGGGGGGTCTGGTTGTGGGGCCTGAACCCTGGGCCTGGGTGCTATTCCTCAGTTCTTCAGCTCAAGGCTAGCACTCTACCACTTGAGCCACAGCGCCACTTCCGGCTTTTTTCTTTTTGCTTATGTGGTGCTGAGGAATCGAACCCAGGGCCTCATGCATGCAAGGCAAGCGCTCTACCACTGAGCCACCTTCCCAGCCCCTGGGGTTGCTTCTTATACTTCATTGAAGAATGAGGTTGGGATATTGATAGGAATTCTATTCCTTCATCAGAAAGAATGTCACTGCTCCATGTGTTAGGTAATGGAAAGATTTGGAAAAAATTATATTAAGCCAGGCCCCAAAAACATAGGTCCCATGGTTTTCCCTTATCTGCAATAACTTGTGTATGTCTAGGACAAGTAGAAAAGGTCAAAAGCTATGTACATATGACAATATAAGATGATGTTAAGTGAAATGAACCCCTAGATAGAGACAGAAGTTTTACCTTGTTTCTGTTGTTTTTAATGTACTTATTAATGTACTATGTGATTGTCTTCTTTCTCTTGTATGTTCTTCCCCCATGGTATAAATCCTGGTTTCATTGTATTTGATTCCATGCCCTGCATCTTTGTAAACACCTTTTTCTAATTTGGGAAGAGGAAAGGAAAGAAAGGAAAGAACAAAAAGCTGAAATAAGGACACAGGTTGACCCATTATAACAATGAGATGTACAACACTATGATGCAAATGAACTTTACAACTATAGGGCAGGGGAGGGAGGAGTTGGGGAGGATGGGAGGGAAGGGATGGTAGGGAAAAAACAAAGGAGGGGGTAACAATACTCCATAGGAAATGTACTCATTATCTTACTCATGTAATCGTAATTCTTCTCTACAGTATCTTTGCAATACAAAATATATATATTTAAAAAAAGAAAGATACATTCAAGGAAACTCACATAAAAATTTAGTTTATTTGCTCTGACCTTTTGTTTACTGAAGGCTTCTTTGTTCCTCAACTAAATGGCTTAGCAGAGCATTTTGTTAAAAAAAGAATTGAAAGAAAGTAACAACCTATTCCTCTGTCTTCCTTTTCATGGTCAACACACCATAGCTATTCTGTTTACCACAGTATTCAGCTCAATTTGACATGCAGAAGCTGAACAACAGAAAGCATTGGGGACAGATAATGGCTGCACAAGATCTTGCCTAAGCTCAGTTCAAGTGGGTGTAAGGCTTTTTTCTGTTTCTGGATTGAAACTCTGAAGATTCCAAAATTGATACATGGGTGAGAATTACACTCATTAAGCCAAAAGTACTGGGCTGATTACAACTATGGGCTTCATCCTCCCTCCAAAGTTTTAATCAAACAGATGCTTTGTAAAATAAAATAGGAAAATCCTGACTCATTGACAAAGGTCAATTCTTAGTCCTAGACAGGAAATAAAACTTATGTGGACAATACTATTTATTGTTTGTTCCTACAGTGCTCACCAGTCTATGGTACTAATGAGAAGTCATGCACCTTTTAAGAGGTTGGGCCAAGTGAAGGAACTTAGGTCATAGGGGCATGACCTAAAAGGGCTATTAAAACCTTAATCTTTCCTCTACTTTTGCTTTACTAATGTGAAGAGGTGAATGAAATTGGTTTCTACAGCGTACCTACCATGGTACACTGCTTTACCACAGACTTCAAAGCATGTAACCATGTTTTTAAACTTCCAGAATTTTGAGCCAGAAGAAATGTTTCTTATAAGATTATTTATCTTTGACATTTTTTTTCTTGGTTCAAAGAGAACTAAGTCAACTAACACAGGTTATTTTATTTTCTGAAATGATTTCAATTTCAACTATGTTTATCGTGGTATTATTAACTATAGCTAAGATATATGTTATTTCTAATATTTCAAAATACAAGGCAGAACTGTCCACTACTGCCCATTCCCCCACCACTCCTAAACCATGAGCTTAAGGACCTCTAGGACAATGGGAAGGCATCAGTAGAACACAAGGGTGAAAGGCACCATCTAGAGAGCAGCCTCTTAGGCCCACCGGGTAATTATACTTCTGTGATGAAGAATGACACATTGAATACAAAGCTGCTGCCACAGCACCAATATATGTCCCCATCCCCCACAGAGGAGCAAGGTTGGGGCAAGTCTTGCCCACAGCCCTCACTGGGACTCCAAGCCATTGTTCACACTCACAAATGAGGTGAGAGACCTTGGCCAAATCTACATTCTATGCTGCCTAGAACTGCCCTGGAATTCTCCCTCTTGCTCATACCACAGCTAGGAGTTGTTGGAGGTGGTAGTGTTACTGATTGATGATCAGAAACTGTATTTGTTAGAATCCTTGTCAATCCCCACACCTTCCTGTCCCACCCCTGCCATGTCAGAGAAACAGAGACAACAATTGGCTGCTGCCAAGAAAAACTCAGGCAATATCTTGAGAGAAGCAGCCTCACAGGTCCTGCAGAAGCCTACAAGAAACAGCCTCAAAGCCACAGTGCATCTGAGACCAACTCTGTGGGTAAATCACCTAAAGAGGCCCCGAAGACCACACATCTGCACCGGCAGATGAATCTCCTTTCCATCGCAGTGTCCCTTCCCCTCATGCTGTTACAATCAACACAGCATCAGTTCAAGACCATGATACTAACCTCGGCCTGAACACTATGGCCGGGCTTGAGAACCTCAATTGCCTTTCTGAAAAGCTCACTAGCTTTGTGTCTGACACCACACTTGAGGACAACAGGGAGAATTTCCTATGTTCTGAATTGATGGAGGATCTTGAGGATTTCTATGAAGGGCTGGCAGAAGCCCTGGACACCTGCTGTAAAACCAACTTGCAACTTACCAAGAAGGTGAGGCTATTGGACAAACAAAACAGAGATAGTCTGAATCAATTACAGAAAGAGAAAGCAAACCAGCACAAGTTATTGGAAGAAAACAAAGAGCAAAGAAAACACCTGCAGACCCATAAGCAAACCATTGACATTCTAGACTCAGAAAAGAACAACTGGCACAGAGACCTGGCCCAGATGCAGCAGGTGGCTGCTCATACCTGAGGGGAGGTGCAGGGTCTTGCCACCAGCCTGCAGTCTTCCCAAGTCTGAGTGGCAGAGCTAGAGGCTGTCCTTTCTGCTATGTGTACCCAGCAGGAGGAGGAAAAGGAGCTCTCTAGTATGCTCAGGAGACAGAGAGACAGCCTCAGAGTGGAGTTGGGAAAAACAAACAAGAGCATGGAAGAACTACAACTGCACATGGGAAGAACACCTTCGAATTTTACTGCTTGAGAATGCACCCAGAGAAGACGGAATAGGAGTTCCAAAAAGAGCTAGCAAAATCAACCATACTCCCGTTGCAGTGTTCTAGCCTGTTGGCACACCAAGTTAGTCCTCAGGATTTTTAACAGGCTACTAAAGAGAAAGCACAACTGGAGACCCAAGTAGGGTCACTGAAGGAGGAGCTGGAGAACATGGCCAGACAGCTTCAAGCACAGCTGGACCTCAATCAGACCTTTAATCAACAAAACCTCAAGCAGGAAGAGCAGCTGCTGGCCCTAGAGCTGGCCTCCAAGATGTGCAATGAGCAGGCAGAAGCTCACCTGGATCAAATATTAGAGACCCTGACCCACAATCAAAGCACCAGAAGAGGTGCTCTGGGAGAGAACCAGCACCTCAGGAACCAGCTGGCCCAAATGCAAGATGGCTTAGGGACTGTATTTCTCATGAAATAAAAAGCATTATGAAGAACATTGAAAAGCTGACATGGTTCTTCAAGGAAGACATTTAGTTCAAAACTTTTGTGAAAGAGCAAGTGAAAGACCTTGTACTCCTCTTCAAGCAGCTCAAGGGAAAGGTGGACAGCATGGCAGATGCTGCTGCTTTCTATGGAAAACATATGGTGGTGCTGGAGAAGCAACCGAGGGAGAAGGAGCAATACATCGCTTAGCTGGACTGGGACACACAAAGAATGGCACTGGAGCTGCAGGTTATACTTTTGCAGATTGAGCAGGGCAAGTCCCAGGCAGCCTCTCAGAACCCACCCGGGAAGCCCACCTCAGTCCCCATAGGCCCCCAAGAATCTGAATAAGCCTGTGCCCACAACGAAGAAGTAGACCTCAATAAGGATGAGGAGACTGCAAGAGGAGGGACATGGGAGGCTTCACTCCTGAAGAACCCCAGTGTGCAGCGCATAGTGCCCCTGCTGCCTGACTTTGAGCAAATGTGGAAGGAGGAGGAAGCAGCAGCCGGCCTGGGCAGCCAGTTCATCCATCCCTTTTTACTACCAGTCTCCTAAAGATGACCTGCTAGACATCTTTGTCTTCTAAATGCACCTCAAGCCTACAGAAATGGGGCTAGCAACCTATTGTTCTCCAGATTCTGTCACCCCGGCTCTCTACACCCCTTACCCTTCACTCTATCGCTGCCTCCTATTCCTATTATTCCTTCTCCCCTCTCCCATTTTGCAGTTCCTTCGCAAGGTCTGACCCCTGGTGTAACACCTACAGACCCTGTACCATCTTGGCAAAACAGACTTGATGCACTCCTGCTCAATGGGAAGAGCTAGGCTCTCACAGTCATTGAACAGTGAGTACACTGCCTCTCCAGAGACACAGGGGATCCTTCCCCAGCTCTGACACTCTGGCTAAGGGCCATTTGGCAACATTTTGTCATGGCCTTTGCACAGACAGATGGGCTCACTTGCTAGGTAGGAGTTTTGTCGGGCAGGGCATTCCTGCGCTCAATAGTGTGCATATATTTTGGGGTCTGAATTTTTGATGGGGATGACACTGAAGGTGGGAACTTGCCCAGATCAGCTCCTATCTTCTTTGTGCACCAGGATCAGTTGGCAGAGCAGGCCATCCTCTCATCCTATTCCAGGCATCTCGGGGTACCACACCAGGCAGCATTCATTTAGGTCCAGCAAATGAAGGACCTACAGAGAAGAGGTGGATGTAATATGCAATTAGAACATGGGAGAAATGACTTGGCATAGGGAGACTCAGGGAAGGGTTATTAGAGGAGCCAATGCTTACAGATTAACTTGGGCTTTTTTACAGTTTTAATTTTTTATATCAGGATATGTGTTTTATTATAGGATGTGTTACATTCTTATAGAGTTACACTGCATTGCATGTCAGTAGTCACCATTTTTGAAACTGCACCGGATTTTATCCAGTAGTGGGAGGTTTTAGTGCTTGTAACATAAAGGGCCACAGTTTGGCTGCCGAGGTGAGAAAACAATAAGTGTAACAAAAAAATCATATGTTCTTTATAAAGTCAAAAAATATGACAAGTTAGCTCACTCTCTTTTCTTTCTCAGACAATCTTTCAGTGATCAATTACAAAATAAAACCCCCAAGTATTGTTTTAAGAAGAGGGTACTAAGAGGGAAGGGCAGGCCATAGTGTGGAGAGGATCAGTGTGTGAACTGAGTCTACTCATTTGTGGATTTTCACATGAAAACCCCTAGTCTGGTTATGAAATCCTAAAAACATAAGAAAAAAGGAACAAAAGAAGTATACCCCCAGCTGGGCACTGGTGGTCATGCCTGTAATCCTAGCTACTAAGGAGGCTGAGATCTGAGGATCGAGGTTCAAAGCCAGTCCTGGCAGAAAGGTCCATGAGACTCTTACCTCCAAAAAACCACTAAAAAGCCAGAAGTGGCACTGTGGCTCAAGTGGTAGAGTACTAGCCTTGAACTGAAGAGCACAGGGACAGTGTCCAATCCAAGATTTCAAGCACCAAGACTGACAAAAAAAAAAGTACATCCCTTAAGGTAGCCAATGTACCACACCACATGTTGAGTAATTCTAACAAAGGTTGGTGTGATGCGAATGTGTCTCTAAGAACAATTCCTGCTTTCAATATTTGAATTAGCCTCCACAATTTGATGACTATTTGACAATTTTATATTTTTATGTAAAGTACAAGTCTTTAAGTAGGTAACATAAACCTTCCATCTAACAGAGTTGAAGAAGAAAATCTAAAGTCCAAAGAGGTGGTGGAAAATAATAAAGTATTAGATAACCGTGATTCTAAGCATGAAAGACACATTTGCTCCGTTGTGCTGTTTCCTGGGCACCACAGTCCCGTGTGAGGATGGAAGTTGAGACTTAACGGAGTAGGGTGGGGTCTGAAAGGCTCTGTGTGAATGAGGCTGTATGTTCAAAGTGCACTGCAGAATTCACATGGCTAAGGAACAGGTACTCTTTTATTCTCTGTCATATTCAGCAAGAACTGGAAAAAGAAAATGTCACCTTAATATATGCAGTATCTTAGAATAATGATGTAATAAGACAATAAACACCTTAATATAGTCACAATACTTTGGGGTCTAGTTTTGACCCCCGCATTCAATTTGGAAAGGGAAGTTGAAAAAGGTAGATTCTTTAGCATGCAAATATCAGAGGAATCTATTCTAGTCTAAATACTAGGCACTTCAGCACAGAAGTACTGATGCGAACAGCATACTACATGCCCAGAGAACTAACTGCTTATCATCACGCCTATATCAAGCCAGTTGAAGCTAAATTGTGTCATTTTTTCCAGTTTTTAATTTACTATGTGAAGAACTTTAGAGATTTGCCCTTTTCAATTCGAGTCTTTTATAAAAAGGCTAAGTAGCCATGCACAAAGTTAACAGTAATACGAACTAGGCAAAATGAAGTTATCCAGAAGACTGTGGCAACAAGTCAGCCACAGTGTTTCCTTTGTGAAATCCCAGCTACATGGGTTTTTCCCTGGGCCTATCTGAGAAGCTAAAGAATATAGTCTGGGTTGTGTGTCAACTGAACAAAATCTTACCTAGCATCTAAAGGGTGCTGGATTCAATCCAAAACACTACAGAAATAGTAAAACAAACAAGGAAGAAAGTATTTTTCACCTTTAAAATATCTAAATAATAGTTGTAAGAAAAACAAGTAAATTTATGTGTGTGAGACAGAGAGCAAGAGAAAGAGAAAGAGACAGAGAGAGAGGGAGGGAAAAAGAGAGGGAGGGAAGAAAAGAGGTAGGGAGGAAAGAATAAAGGGAAGAGGGTGACTAAGAGTAAGAGAAAAGTTGAACTTAAAAACCCCAAAATGCTGCTGCCAAAGTTAGATTTGTGCTTTATCAGCTGAGGAACCTCGGCAATCCTTTATTCTTTATTCTTAACTTACTGGTAAGACCTTACCATCAAACCTACTGAAATAAATGATGGAATTTGAAGGTTTATAGGATTGGGAATAAGAATAACAAAACAATCAACCCTCTCCAAAAAAAGACAAAACCAGTGTTCACTCAGTGGTACAAGCAGTGACAATCATTTTGCTAGTGCACCAGAGAAACAGTATACAAGAGCCTCATACTGGCCACACAAGTTATTCCATACCATGGGGTAGCCATCACACCAAAGAAATATAGGAAAGACACCCTGCTGCCATCCATGGTGGCCAAACTCCTCATGAGCAAGGAGAAAGGCACCTGAATATCCCATGCCAGGTCTCAGACATGACAGACTCAGTGGGTCCCAGTGCCCATCACTGCCGGGTGTGGTTATAACCCATCTCCCAGGGAACCAGTGCACACTGAACAAGTGGGTCTGTGTGGCAGTCACTTCCCAAGCTAGTTATATCACATGCCCATGAATTCTGCCCACACTTCCCAAAAGGTTCTAGTAGACAAGTGCATTGGGCAATTACAGGCAGTGGTATAAGCCACTCACCCTGAGAGAAGAGTTGACTGACACTTGGGCAGGCCTTAATATGCTGGAGCTGATTGGAAACAGACAACAAAACAGAAGCACTGGTTTCCCTGTACATAATCAGCAGCTTTAGAGACCTTCTGTACTAAACTTTATCCTGGGTCTTTGCCAGGACATCCTTCACATCCAGGGGACGATCTCTGAAGAGAGACAGCTCACTCTCCCACCGGAATGGGAACTGCCACTCAAAGTACAAATCATCTTGCAGAGAGAAGTCAGCAGGCAACAATTTACAACCCTACAAAGATACAATACTGACTGAAATCTCGTGTGTGTGCATGCATGTGTGCGATGACTTTGGTCTATTAGGATTTGTTTTCATTTTGTTCTGAGGTTAAAGGCTACTTCTTGTTTGAGTAAATTGCTTGATTTTTGTTTTTTTGTTTTTTACTATTTTTTAATCTTTTCCTTTCATTCATTTTCCCCCCATTGCTATTTTTAGTAAATTTCTCCTCCCATTTCCCCAACTCTAGTACTCTCATCTTCTCTACAAAGTACCCAACATCTTATACTGACTACTTCCCTCACAAGTGTACTTTTAGCTGCAATGAGAATATTCCATTCTCATCTTATCATCTTTATTCCACACCTAACTCCTCAGCTTGCCTGCCTGGAATAGCTTAGTATCAATCGTTTTGTTTATATACAGAAATCTAGCCCCAGTATGTATGAAAGACTGCATGTATACATAAAAGTATCAGTGATAACACACTGTATGAAAAGACTTAACTGCATCCTTATTTGTAGAAACATTTGAGTTGAGCTATCTCCCCACACCAGTGGCAGGAAATAGCTCATCAAATCATCTAACATCTAGTACTGAGACTACAGCGAGCAGCCCATTAGGAAGACTTTATGAATGTAAATGCCAACAGCAAAAGGTGTTCACATGAGTAAAGCTCAAGATAGAAGTGAAAGGATTATAACAAATAGGGGAAATAAACACTCTTCAGAGGATACAATCATACAACAAAGGAGTAGAACAATGCTAAGGCAGTAGAAACCTTTCATACTGGGCTCAAAGAATATTATCAACAAAAAATTCAATGAAATGCAAAAGGACATAGGAGAAATTTCTTGAAGACAGTGAGGATACTAACAGAGAAATGAAAAATGTCAAAGAGGACACAGCTCAAAAAACGCAGTGAATTCCAGTGAATTTAATGAAAATACTGCTAGATCCCTAAAAGAGAGAGATATAAGAAGGCACAGATAAATTAATGAAGAAAGGACGTCAATGCAAGATTGAAAAAAGGACCTTAATACAGAGATAGAATACTTGAAAAAATGATCAAGCTGAAAGCTGAGAGATTAAACAATTGAGCTGATAGCTTAACCAGAAGAGTGGATGGTATGAAGGACTGAATAATTTTAAAAGAGGCTAAGTAAACATATAAAATAAATCCAAGAATTATGAAATGAGTTGGCAAGAACTTCAAGACTCAAAAGAAAAGAGTTACATGTGATGAGTGTTGAGGCTATTGAAGAATGGATAGTTAAAGACATAGGAAATACATTGAAAATATATAGAAAATAGAAAATATATAGAAAAATAGAAAAATTCAATACTCTTGAAAAATAATAGTCTATTCAGGTACCAGTGACTACTAGAACACCAGAACAGAATAGAAAAGAACTCTCCACAATATATTACACTTATAATATTAAGCACAGATAAGAAAGTGTAAATTAATGCTGTGTGTGAGAGAAGACTGGTCTCTTACATCTATCAAAATAAAAACAGATTTATCAACAGAAACTGTAACAGCAAAGAGGGGTTGCTTTTATGTTGTATTTCAAATACAAAAAGTTAAAAACTACCAACACAGAATATTCTACCAAAGGAAGTTTTAAATCATAACTGAAAGGCTCATAAAAACATTCTATGATAAACATATATGTACATGTTTACAGGGTCATACGTATCTATACACAGGCATATTAGTTAAGGTATGGTATATGCAAGGGAAAATTCCATGGTGTGATCCCTGTGGATAGGAGAATTACAGTTTAATAAAGTTAATATTAGGAAGTGGGAGCAAATTATGTCAGGTGGGAGAGGAGAGATTCAGGTGGGGTTACAGAAAAATGGAGAGGAGAATGATGAGGGAAAGGTAGTGGTAACATTCAATGCAATGATAATGTACTGAGGTTAGTTGAAGGGATGGGTGGATTTAGAAGAGATGGGTGAGCACAATGAAAGGGGTAACATTGGTCACGATGGACTGTGCTCACAAACTGAGCTGCTGAGTTGAAACCTCTAGGTACAATTACTGGAAGATTTAAAAATGTAAACACCTGGCTGCTAAGCTATATGTGAAGAGTATATTCACACAGAAACTATATAAACGTCTTCTAATGGCTCTTATTTTGCACTCACACCAGTAATAAATAAGAGTTCTGTTCCTCTGTGTTCTTGCTAGCATTTTTCTTGCTAGCATTTCCATCTGGTAGATATGGGCAATTTTGATAGTCTACTCTCCATCTCTATATCCTCTTTGGTGAAGTGTGTGTTCAAGTCTTTCATTCAGTTTTTAGTACAGTTGTTCTTTTTCTTATTGTTGAGCTAAAAAAGACTTTCGTATATGTTTTTATATCAGTCTTAAAAATTTTTTTTACTTTAAAAAAATAGTGTACAGAGGGGTTACAGTTACATGAACAAGGTAATGAGTACATGTCCTATGGAGCATTGTTGCCTCCTCCTTTTTTATTTTTAATAAGTTTTTATTGTGAAAATATTGTACAGAGGGGTTACAGTTACATGAGCAAAGTAATGAGTACATTTCTTTTCAAGCATTGTTGCCTCCTCCTTTGTTTTTCCCCACCATCCCTACCCTCCCACCTCCACAACTACACTCCCACCCCGCTACTCCCACCACCACCCCCGCCTAAATTGTGAAGTTCATTTTCAACATAATGTCTTGTACATCTCATTGTTACAATGGGTCAACCTGTATCCCTATTTCAACATTTTGTTTTTTCCCTTCCCCTCCCCAAATTATCAGATTTTTCTCTTGTAAATATTTATGATTGGTCTGTATCCAGATATACTCATCTTGTCAGAAACAAGGTCTGATCTTTGAAATGCTAAGTTAATGTACTGTTTAGGAATCAGAGCTTATGAGGTTGGGAGTGTAGCTGCAACATTAGCAATATTGCTAATTTCCAATCTGTATGTAGCACTGCCCATTAGCTCTAGATTTTGTGTGAGTACTATTATTGTAAAGTTGATTACATCCACTCTGTATCTTGCTGAAGGTTTTTTTTTTTGGCTTTTATGATTGTTGCTTCTTGACATGTTATTTTTCTGTTTTTCGCATCTATTGATGTTATCATTTGATGTTTCCTATATACTAATATGATTCATGAGCTGATTTCTTTTGAAATCTGAGATGAACCCAATTTGGTGGTGATGTATAATTCTTTTAATATTATTTGCTGATAATATGTATTATTAACTAGTTCTACAAAGAAGCTTCGATTTCATAAGTCAAGTTATAAGTACAATGCTTGATAAATGTTGCCACTTCCATTGTTCTTCCCTTCATATTTCCCCCTCCAATTCCTACCTCAAGTCACATGGTTCAATTTTTACATAATGTATGTGGAATAGAATGAGTACATTTCCTCACTCTTCTTCTCTTATTCCTATTTGCTGATACTTTTGAGAATATTTTCACTCATGCACTTGAGAGATACTGGTCTATTGTTTGCATTTTGTATGGCATATTTTATTGATTTAAAATTTAACATTTGGGTTTATGGCATTGGGTATTGTATCCTTTAGGGGTAATGCTGCAATCATTTTACCAGGTATTATTCAGGCATTATTTTCACTATTTATAATAAATCTCTGGACACTGAGCCTTCTTTTCATTTCTTTTGTACAGAGAAGGAACAGAAAGCAAATCCCAAATCCAATTTGAACTGATTAAATATTACAGAAATTCTTAAGGAAAAGTGTGGTAATAAAGATCTTAGGCCTAAGATTTTGTTACTGAACATTCAGGACATGTGATCCAATGTTCTGATCAGGAAGCATACGTGAAGGTAACTGATATCCACAGAGTTGTATGGTTTGCATTTTCAGAGATAAGCTGCATCTTTTCAGGGATGCATAGATTCATCCTAAGTTACAACCTGGAATGACATATGTAGAAGGCAAACTAATTCAAAACAAAGGAAAAGAAAATACAGACTTGTTCAATTTTTAACAATCTCATGCTTCTTAGTGAATATAGCATAAAATTGCCATGTTATATATGCATATACATTGCTGAAATTCAAATTTAAGCTAAATTATCTTGCTGTTTGTAGTTAGAATAATCCAATAATCTCAACAAGTTGAGAATTTTTCCTCCAGGAATTACTTGAAAAAGTCAGTATGGACAGTGACTGTCTTTAAAGCTGACTGAGGTAAATTATTTCTTCAACTATGCAAAAGAGGTGAGATACTTTGTTCCCCACACAGTCCCTGCCATGATGTACTGCCCTGCCACAGGCCCCAAAGTTTAACTGTGAATTTCAGCTCCAAAACTTGAGCCAAAATAAATCTTTCTTCCTGATAAGATTTTTATCTTGGGTATTTTGTCTTAGTTCAAAGCTGATTAATGTAACCAACAATGACTATTCTATTTTCTGGTATAATTTCTTGTTTCCATTGATATTGTTATTCAGCTCAGAGTCCTTCTACGCCTTCAGTTTTACTGACTTCCTTCCTTGGTTCTCACTCTTCCATTGCAGTTAGATATTAACAATTGCCATGTTTAGTCTATTAGTTAATTATCAAACTCTAAAGTACTTATTTTGCTTAAGCCATTCTGACCATTCTTTACATCTAGTAGGTCCACTCGACCCTCCCCTCAACTACATTTAGAGTTAGATGGAGGGAAATTGCAATTGGTAGCACTCCAGTTTCAGTACATTACATTTTCTTCCCTTCTCCTGCAATGGTTCCTTCTTCTCTACCTTCAGATCTTCTACTTATGACATGTATTTTCTCTTTTGTTCTATAGGTTATTAGTCCTTGTTGATCAGAGAACATGAATTTGTGCTTATTGTACACTGGTAAATCTTTTATTTTTACAAATATTTCTTTGAGATGACTACAAAAATTCCACAATAGTGTGGCATAGTTATACTTAACTGTCATCACAACTTGTACTCTTCATAATGATTGTCATCATTATCTTAATCTACATTGCTTATGAACTCTATGACCTTCAACAATAAAACTACTTCTTATAAATCAAGTGGTGTGTACATTTCTTTCCTTTTGCTTAGTATCAGCTGTTCATTATTCTCTCTCATTCCCTCCCTCCCATCATTCCCCTTGACTTGCTAGTTCACTTTCATCAATATGCACTGCAGCTGATGGACCCCTCTGTTGTATTATTTCACCCTCTATCCACTGTTTCTGTGCTCTGCTCCCTACTTCCCTCAGATGTGCTCATGTATATACCATATATAAGGTAAGGGGTACAGAGTCATCCAAATACGACAGGAAAAATTAACAAGAGGTTCTTTGTTTCCTTCTCTTCAGGATTCTTTTAAGTATGCATGTTATTTTATATACAAATGAAGAGAGCACTAGGGAATCTTAAGGTAATATAAGGTTACAATTATTAGATGAGAAATCTCTCTTTCTGATACATTTCTCTAAAGAACCATTCTCTCTCTCATTCTCTCTCACACAAATATATATGTATACACACACACATTTATATCCTCATATATGGACTTACTTTATATTTATTATATATTGTTTATTTATACTCATACATATAGCTCTCTGCCTATATATATATATATATATATATATATATTCTTATATACTAACTGCACTTGTGTTTTAAACCAAATCCTAGCAGTGTAGACTGCCTTTTTCCCCTTCCTCTTTCCCTGTGTTTCTGTTATCTCTTTCTGTCTCTGTCTCTGTCTGTATGTCTCTCTCTCTCTCTCTCTCTCTATATATATATATATATATGAGCACTATATATATATATATATATATTTGGCTATACCTATCTCTATGTCTTTTGCCAGAATTAGGGTTTGAACTTAGAGCCTCAAGCTTGCTAGGCAGATACTCTACCATTTAAGCCATACACCCAACGTTTTTTGCTCTTTCATTCTTTTTTATTTTATTTTATTTTATTTGTGAACATACTGTACAGAGGGGTTACAATTACATGGGCAGGATAATGCATACATTTCTTACCAAGCATTGCAGCCTCCTCCTTTGTTTACCCTTCACATCCCTTCCCAGCCTCCCCCCTCCCCCCAATCCCAATCCTTCTCCTTCCCCCCCACCCCGCACTGACGTTGTAAAGCTCATTTTGGACATGACAACTTGTACTTTTCATTGTTGCAACAGGTCCACCTGTATCCTTAAACGACTTGTTTTTCTCCATCTCCTCCACAAGTTATACTGACACCAAATATAGTGAAAGCAGGGGTTATACTGTGGGGGAGGGATGCTCTTTCATTCTTTATCAGAAAGGGTTGCCTGTGTTTTCCTAGGGCTGACTGATCATAGTCCTTTTCCCCATGTCTGCTATATAGCTGGAAAGATAAGTATGAACCTACATATCTGCATTTTTGTGGCCTTGTGGTCTTTTCAACATGTTGGCCTAGCTATCTTTAAATCTAATTCTCCCAACCTCCACCTCCCTACTAGGTGAGATTTCAGGTAATGAGTCCTTGCACCTGACTAAATTCTACATTTCTATCCACAAAATTTCACAGCCAATGCAACCTATTTGTACTACCATCAGAACACTATTTTCTTTGATCTTTTTCTTGGTCTTTTAAAAAATAGAATACTTATTTCACTCTGACTTCCCTTCTAGTCCTGCCTTGATGTCTTCTTGTATCAGCTCTATATTTAATGGTGGAAAGTGAGTGTACTTGATAGAGAAATGTCTGCAAATGAGCAGAGAAGGATGATCCTGCTGGTTTTCAAACAATAAGGTTTAATTCTCTGAGGTGTGCTTAAGAAAATTCCATATGAGTTCCTTATGAGTTCACAAGGCAAGAAAAGTTTTACTGGTAGTGAGAAATGCATCATATTACCTAATTGGTGGGTGGGCTTCACAGTTGATGAGGACTACCCATTAGGAGAAAGCCTAAATTTTCAAACCTTTCTTTCCTGCCTTCTCCCTGTGTTAACTATGTTGTCAAATTCTCTTGTATCATGATTGTAAGGCAGCTACAGTAGTTAGAGTAAATGAAGAGAAATGACAACTAAGACACAGAAAGGGGCACTCTCTTCTAGGGCTGGAGGCAATGGACAAAGCTTTTATCAATCCCCTATTGACTTTTCAGCACATGGCTTCAATGCTTGCTGCTCAGTTACCATTTACTTTTGAATTTAGAAGTGAGGGAAGGGTTGGGCACTTATCCAAAGATAAATCTTCACTGGCTCAAAGTCATTTGTCCAGATGAAGATTCCTGGTTTCAATGTGCACAGGGCAAGAATCTGGCCAACTGTGGTGTCTTCTTTGCTTTTGCCATTTTGTGCTATTCATTGTCATATAGGAATCAAACTTCCTAGATTGCCCAAGCCTGAAAATGTAACATGGTGTTTTTTAAGATCCCATCTGCCTGTGTACAGCTCATAGCCCCATGATATTGTCATATTCCTATACAAAAAAAACAAAGGAGGAGGCAACAATGCTTGATAAGAAATGTACTCATTACCTTGCTCATGCCCCATGGCATTATTGTATTCCTTGTTTCTAATATATTTATAAGATATTTCTTTGTTGCTTTATATGTTCCTCCCCCACCGTATAACCCCTGTTTTCCCTGTATATGATGTTGGTATAATTTGGGGAGGGGAAGGGAAAAAACAAGATGTTTAACTAGGGATACCCATTGACCCATGCAGCAATGAAAGTATACAAGACGCTATGTTGAAAAAAGGAACTTTACGATTTAGGTAGGGGAGTAGGGTGGGGGGGTTGGAGAGTGTAGTTGAGGAGGTGGGAGGGATGGGATGGTAGGGGAAAAACAAAGGAGGAGGCAACAATGCTTGATAAGGTCATGTACTCATTACCTTGCTCATGTAACTGTAACCCCTCTACATAGTAGTATTTTCACAATAAAAAACTTATTTAAAAAATAGTATGTCTGTGTAGATGCTCCTTCTTTTGAGGAAATGATATGTTCTGGTACTAAAGCGGTGGGAAATGATGCTACATAGCTATATAGAGTTTTTGCCAGAAAGGAATTCTAACTCATTTAAATTTATTTTTTGATATGAGAAAGAGCTATAGTGACATTTTGAACTCAGACAATGATAATGTTAAAACTTCGACCTATCAACAAGCTTCCCAAAAGCAGTTTGGAAAGATAACTTGAGTTAGATAAAAATTATAGTGGGGACACCATTAACAAGTTTTGGAGGGTTCTCCTATAAGGTAAACAGGTTAAGAGTGACTAAGAATCTGTCCTTGGTGTCATGTATGATTATCAATAAAGGCCAAATATGCTTGTGGAGTAAGACACATCCTTTATTGAGGATAATTTTGAGGATGAGGGTCTGAATAGAAGGAACTGACATTGGACTGTGAAATAGAGAACATGTTGGCACTAGCTTTAAGTTTAGAGGACAAGATTATAATTAAAGTCATAAGAATTTGTAAACTTGTCCAAAGGAAATATGTAGACTGAGGTAAGGAAGGGATGAGTGAGAAAAGAAGAGAGAGAAAGTGAAAAAGAAGTAACGAAACTGAAAAGAGAAAAAAGCAGAAGGAGAGAGTGAGAACCAAAACAGAGAAACATATAGAAAAAGTTCTATTTGCCATAAAGTCTGCAAAAAATACTATCAATAATCCAAGAAGAAAACATGAAAGAATCTATTTTTATAGTGAGGGTAGAACCAAATTTGAGTGGATGCAGAACTGAATGAGATTTGAGATGGTAAAAACTTAGGTATTGATCACTGTTTAAGAAAGCATGACTAGAAGAGAAAGACAACATAAGCTGAAAATATTAAGCATTACCCCTTATTTTAAAAAAGCCTAAAGACAACACTAAAAAAAATCTATTGATCTTGATCAGGGAGGTTAAGAATAGTGTAGAAGCAATTTGTATACTACTTCGTTGACTTACAACTCCTTGATACATTTCTTACAAATAAAAATAAGGTTTAAAATAAGATTTAAAATCAACAAATATCATTAGCATTTTAATACAACAATAGTGATAGTATAAAGCAGAAATTATGAGGAGTCTAACTTCCAATAAATACAGGAAGAAAGGAAATGAAAAACTTTTACAATGAAAATTAAAAAACATTGGGAAGAAATTAATGAGTAAAAAAATTCCAGGCTGGGAAGGTGACTCAGTGGTAGAGTGTTTGCCTTGCATGCATGAGGCCCTGGGTTCGATTCCTGAGCACCACATAAGCAGAAAAAAAATTCCAAAAGTCCTCACTCCATATTCCTAGATTCAAGAAATCATTATTATTATTATTATAAGAATATCTATTTTCTAAAGAAATTCACAAATTTAGTACACCCCCAATCTAAATATTAAAGACTTCATTTCAGAGATAGAAATATTACATCAGAAAATAAGTTGTTGCATTTGCTATCTTTTCTGCGAGACAGAGACAAAAGATAAAAACATGTAGTCATGTGCAGAAAGAAGAAGTGTAATTATTGGGAGTCTTATGCTTGTTTTTATCCTTTCTTATTTCATAAATTTGAATACTTAGTGAAAGATACTCAAATCTATTAATCAAATTGTTCTATACTTTGATATATTAAAAAGAATAAGAAAACTTTCAATGTAATATTTGATCAAAAGGATATGAACAAGGTAGAATGGCAGAGCAAATAGCTTGATCAAATCTTACATCAATGGCTGGGAAGGTTGCTCAGTGGTAGAGTACGTGCCTTGCAAGCATGAGGCCCTGAGTTTGATTCTTCAGAATCACATAAGCAGAAGAAGCTGGAAGGGGCACTATGGCTCAAGTCGTAGAGCACCAGCCTTGAGCTGAAGAGCTGAAGCACTGCGCTTAGGCCCAGAGTTCAGGCCCCATGACTGGAAAAACAAGTCTTACCTAATGAAGAAAGAAGTTTAATAACCATGCTATGATATGAAGTAATTTTGGCACCTAAAAATATATAAAACTGTGCCTAGAGCTGGTGACCCACACCTGTAACTCTAGCTACTCAGAACCTTGAGACATGGAGGATCTCAGTTCAAAGCCAGTCAGGTGGAAAACTCCATCAGACTTCATTTTCAATTCACCAGGAAAAAGCTCATCTTGAAAGTGTGCCTCAGGGCCAGTTAATAAACAAGAACGCCAAGGGAGTATGTCAAGCCCTGAGTTCAAGCTCTGATACACTCTGCTCCCTTTCCCTCCCCCCCCCCAGAGTATATAAAACTATGGATAAACATAAAATGCTGAAATACTAAAAATATGGGGGCAAGAGAGAACACAGAAATGGAGTGATGAAGGCTGAACAAATATAATCAACATAGATTATATAAAAATAAAATATGTAACTTGTTGACAGGCACAGGAAAGGGAAACGGGGAAAGTGAAGGAAAAGAACATTGTTCAATAAAAAATGTCTTTGTTACTTGACTTTTGGAATTGTAACCTCTTTGCATAACACTTTAATTATATTAATAAGATTATGTTAAAATGAATTGATCAGTGATAGCTTTATGAATTGTCATGTTAGGTACAGACCAAAACAACTAATGTATAGGCAATGATGTAATTGAGAAACCTCAAAATGATTACCCATTTACTTATTTGCTAGCTTGTGGTTGTTTTTCATTTACTATGTGACTTTTTTTCTTTTGTATATTTTTCTCTCTATGGTATCTCCTCTGTTGTCACTGTATTTTATTTTGGTACCCTGGTATGTTCGTTGCATTAGGAAAGGGAAGGGAAACACAGAATGTGAGACAAAGGACAAGGGGCAAGAAATGCAACAGCAATATGCACAAGACCATACGCTGGAAAAGATATATACAACTTGTGGGGAAGGTGGGAGTTAGGAAGAGGGGAGAGAAAATAGGAGAAAACTAAGAGAAGAGGTAACAAGAAATGTAATTATTACCTTACTTATGTAACCCTAAGCCCTCTGTACATCACCTTGACTATGAAAAAAAGAAAAATACCTATTACCTGACTCATGTCACTGCAATACCTCTCTCTGTACATTAACTTATAATAACAATAAAAAGTGTTATTGAAAAGAAAAACTCAAAAAGTAAAATACAACAAAATGTTTATTTTATTTCTTTATTCTCTATATAAAGACTTATGTTGGCTACTTTGAATCTGACAAGCTGAGCACATCTGTGTAATACAATGTAGAGAAGAAAGTATGAATTTCAGGATTATATGCAAGTCAGGACATCTCTTTTATCGTAATGAGATGTTCAGTTACATATACACAGAGGGTCCAGAAAATGTGATATATTGTGGAATTTTATTCATCTTTCAGACAGAATTTTATATCATTTGCAGGGAAATAAGTAGACTCAGTAAACACTATGTAAAGTGAAGTAAGTCAGATTCAGAGACAAAAAGTGTATTTTTCCATATGTAGACTTTAGATAAAAATAATGAACATTTAAGTTAATATATTCAGGTCATACATGTACATATATATCTATATATATTCTATAATCAAATGTTATATATGCAAATGAAGGTTACAATGGGTAACTCTCAAACAACCAACTCAAACTTTAACAAAATAAATACCAAGAAGTTGAAATATGTTGCTGAAAGAGAAGGAGGTAAAAGGGATGAGTTAGAAATTACTGAAGAGAGGAAATACAGGTCAATAGGTCCCAATATTTAATCTATACATGTGACCATTGAACTAGCAGATGGTGTGGGTTGGGAGCTTGGGAGAACAGTGGGAGGTACATTGTACTCATAAACCCATATGTTGAACTGAAACTCCTTCTTACAATGGCATATATATGTATGTATATATATATATATATAACCAGATAGATAATTTTAACAGAACCCTTAAAAATAAAATAAGTCTACACATTTAAAAAGAAACAGTACTCTACTCCATTCTTTTGCATTTCAATGAGACGAATGCATGACAATTTAAGGACTGAAATATAAAAGCTAACCTGTATCAGTATAAAAGTAAAATATTCTATAATTGATATGGAATTAGTATGACAAAAGTCTCCTCATCCAAAAGGAAAGACACAACAAGAAGGAAAGCTTTCTTGATGACACATTAAAAGTTAATATGATATATCATTATTCATCTAAAAGCCATGAATTGAAGAATATTATGGATTACTTATACATAGCTGCTCAAAGTGTAAACGGATGGACTACTTTTCAAAACTAATATCACTGTAGAAACTACAACTCCTAGTACAATCTGCAGAAAATCTTTGGCATAATTACATATGCAAAATTATTCATGTTACAACCCGTTCGAATAGCCAAAGTAGACAATACAAAAACTGAAATGTGATCATGAATTATAATGTATTGAAGTGAGATCTCCCTAATTGGTGCAATAGGAGCTTTCCTTTTCTTTTCCCTAACATCTGAACCCATTTGTGACCTGCTGAACTTGTTTGCATTCAGCTCAACTACTTGGGCCTTTGCCAACTGTGTGGCAGTGAAATTGGGATGCCTTGTTCAGAACCTTTACTAGCATTACAGTTCATTTAAAGACTTGGACATTATTATATTCAGTGAAGTAAGCTAGATCTTAAGCTGATGGTTTCTCTGATCTGTAATAACTAGAACATGTCTATAAATCTCCAACTTAACCCAATGGATAGTAAAAGATAAATAATTGCACTTGGGCATGACTAAAACAGCACGTGAAGCATTCCCACACTAAGAACAAAAGAGGGAATTCTTAAGAGTGGATTACAATGGCTCAAATAGCTATGTGCATATGACCATACAAAATGATGCTTATGAACTCCAAGAAATGGAAACAAGTGGTTTTCTTGTACTGGCTGCAGGTAGTCCTTTCTTCTTCCCTTTTATCTACCTTGGTATATTCCATGTTGGCACTGTTTTATTTATTTCTGTACCCTTTGTCTTGTACATAAGTTTATCAGATTTGGGGAAGGAAAAGGGAATCACAGAAATGGTAAGAAAAAGGGTGAACCAATACAACACTGATACTCACAAGACACTATGTTGGAAATGAACTTTACAACCTGGGGGGAGGAGTGCTGGGAGAGGGTAACACTGTTTAAAAAATAATGTGCTCACTTCCTAAGTTATGTTACTGGACCCCTCTTTATACTACCTTTACAATACAATGGAGATTGAAAAATAAATAAATAAATTGAAAGTTAGAGCTCTAAAAAAGACATTGTGCTGACAATTAGCAGGTAAGTGAGGTATGGTACAGGGAAATGAGGGTACTGGTTGGAGATTTCTGTTGTAATTCAAGAATGAAAGACCTTAAACGTCTCCTGCCCTCATGAATGAATTCTATTTGACTAATCTATAAGGAAAAGGGAAAACAAAACAGGAAAAAGGAAGGTTTTCCTAAAAGTGTACTCTGAGTTAATTCAGTTGTTTTGGTGTTACAGGGTGTCCCTATGCCCATGTGACTGAGAATTCACTTGACGGAGGGTCAAAGTCTGAAAGCATCAACAGCCCTATTGAGATGCATTCTTGTTTGTCACCAAATTGAGCCTCTAGAAAATGTCTGAAAGAACCAAATTAGACAGAACTTAACCTGCTCTCTCGATTTCTGGACACCACTGACCAATGTACTTGAGCCCAGTAATTTAAATTCCTGCATTTTCTTGAGGTCATGCATGCCTCAGTATGAACTAACCTACAATGTGTTTAGGAATATTAAGATGCAACAATCTGTCTTAAGTAAGTCTACCACAGTTAGTGCCTAATATGTCTGTGACTATTAGGACTTTGTGTTTCTACATTATCTAAATGTGTACCTCTAAGCAGAGTTAAAAGATCTAAGCCTACTTCATGTAAAACAATTGGCTAATTTTCCCTTTACACATTGGGTCTGTTTTTCACATACAAAAATGGCCAAAGAAACTGGAAATTCCCACTGTTAGTAATCATGGCTATGCAGTTGGAACAAACTACACCATTTGTACAATCCTGCTTTGTAAAGTCTCCCCTACATCTATTTGTCTGAACCAAACAAAGGAAATATAACAATGAAAGGCACTTGTACATTAGGAAAAGGACTATTTGAGATCTTTGGCACTGTCTCCCTAATTTGTAAGGGACTAAGTTTTTCACTTTTGTCAGTGCTGACAAATTTGGATGAAATTTTGGAAAGCTATTATCTTACTGGGCCAAATACTCTATAGTGAGGGGAAAAAAACGAGGGAGGGAGTAACAATATTTGATAAGAAATGCACTCCTGACCTTACATATGTAACTGTAAACCTTTTGTATATCAACCTTGACAATAAAATTAAATTGAAAATTATTCTATGGTTTGCTTTAAGAGTGAAAATAAAATTAATGTGCCTATTCCTTCCTGTAATGTTTTCAAGGTGTCTGCTTTTATTTCAAGATCTTTGATCCATTTGGAATTGACTCTGGTGCAGAGTGATATATAAGGATCTTTGGTTTACTACAAGTGTTTAAGCAATTTTGCCAGCACTATTTCTGAAAGAGGCCGCCTTTCTTCAATTCTATTTTTTTTAGTTCCTTTATGAAGATTAGCTGGCTATAGGGAATTCTGTCTCTTAATTATGCGTGCTTTCCTCTCCCTAATTCTTCCTATTTAACCCAAAGCAAATGTCTATACCTCCAAAGGTGGCTAAAAATATACTGAATTGCTGTGTTCTGTGGCTGCCTATAAGTCTTACTTTACACCTCACCATGTCTCAGGGTGAGCCTGAGAACTGGGATTCCTGAAGTTTGGGTCTAGGGTATAAAATGCCATATTTTACTCTCATTTCTCATTTGAATATATGGAATGTTATTCACAAAGGAATAAAGCAGTTCAGAAATATTTTAGTTTCCACAGAGTTTTTGGAAGAACACATCAATAATTTCCAATACTGTCATGGTTTTGAATCTAATATACTTACACACTGAAACTGAAACAAAATTTGACCTAAGTGATAAGTGAAAGCTCAAAAAACATTCCTATAGAGGGGTAAAGTAAACAGAAGTAAGTACATAGTAAGAAAGAAAGCAAAGAATACAATGAGATCAAAATAAGGCATACTAAAATGAAGTGAGATATGTCAGCGTATCTCTGATGTTCTATTTTACACTAGAATGACTATGGAAAATAAAAAGGAATGGCAAATTTCACAAAAATCAAAAGACTGTTGAGTGTCTAAAAAGCAGCACTTACTCTTACAGAATAGGCATATGCTTATTTGTATTAAACAAATACCCAATAAAGACAAGGTTGTAAATAGCCAATGGTACATCAAAGTATATGATTTTGATGTTGAGAAATAAGAAAAAGACAAACTAAGCAACAGTAATTCAGACTCATAATGCAAAATACTACCATGTTTTGACAGTAATGTAATAAAGCCAGAAAAGCCAAAAAGTTCACAAGACTTTATCTGCAATTAAACAGCTAGAGGCATTTTGTGGGAATACCTCATTGGGCAGCACAACAGACATGAGTGAAAAAGCTATGCTCATGGCCTGGCTCCAAATTCAAGCTACAGTACCACCCCACATAAAAATACATATACAAAAACATTAACAAAATAATTTTAAAAAATAAAAGGAAAGAAAGGAAGAAAGTGAGGAAGGATGAAAGAAGGAAGGAAGGAAACAACAAAGGAAGGAAGGAACACGGACAAGAAAATTGACTTTAAAGGCATAACAGTTGCTAAAACAAAGAAAACAATCCAAGCAAGCATTTAATTAAAGAAACCATACTCATAGTTAACAAGTGGAAAGAAATAATAAAGATTAGAGAGGTGAATTTTTTAATAAGAATCAACTAAACAGAACCCGAATTCTTCTAAAAGAGAAAAGTTGAAGAAACTCCTAGTCACACTAACCAAAAGAAAGATGGAAAACACCCAAATCAAATAAGAGACAAATGACTGGGAAATATGCAGCTGGACAGCACAAAGAAAGCAAGAGCTGGAGGACAAGACAACACTTGAAGACTGGATGGCAGAAAGAAGGGCAAGGCGAGATCAAGGCTTAAAAATGATGACCTGGAGCTTCTCAGAATTGGTTCTGCTTTGAAGAGGGCTGAGGTAGGTGGGATGGACAGTGGTTGGGCACAGCCAAAAGCAACATGGTTCAGAAGGTCCAGAGACAAATTTGGTTCCATCTGCAGACGTTTCTGAGGAGAAAGGCTAAGGGGATCTGGAGCAGGACTGAGAAAAACAGGGCACCCTGAGGATGCAGAAATGACATCAGCATCTGTGCTGGCAGAGGACAAGCAGCAGCAGAGTAGGAGTCCAGAGACTGGACCAAATCCAGCCAGGACAGGAGATCATCAGATAAGCAAACAGCATCAGGGCCTCTGGAGGAAGTGGAGCCCAGACATTTTGGAAAAAGAACTGCATAGAATTAGAGAGGTACCTTGCAGTTGGTTTCTAATAGACTAACTTGCAGAGCAGAGTTGTGAGGTGTCAGGAGAGGGAGTGTGAAATGACAGACTGTACCCTGCCGTGCCTTCCTCACTCACACGCTCAGCCTGGAAAGAAAGGCTTCTAGGACAGAGGGAGGGACCACTGTCACTGGAGGAAAAGGAACACCAGCTGGAGAGCAAACTCATAGGACTGTTAAGGTAATGATATTTCTGTGAATTTCTGTGATGGAGAATTACACATTGAAGGTAAAGCTGCATTGGCGCCCTGAGACATGCCCCTGTGTTCCCTGGGGAAGCATGGTTAGGTCAACTCTCTTCAGATTCAATTAGAGCCCAGAGGCTGGAGGACTCTAGATGGGCCACCAGGATGAGGAAACTTGGAGAAGTGGAGATAGGAAATTGGGAGAAAAGGACTGCCTGGAGTTAGATGAGAGGAGGCACTCTCAGTGATTTAGGCAGAGCTGTGAGGCATCAGAAAAAGATCTCTACATGGTGAAGTGTCCCCTACTGCCCATTCCTCCACCAACTCCTCAACCCTGAGCAGAAGGACATCTAGGACAATAGGAGGGGATTAGTAGAAGAGAAGACTCAAAGGTACCATCTAGAGAGCAGTCTCTTAGACCCACCAGGTAATTACTCTTCTGTGATGAAGAATGACACTTTGTATGCAATGTATGTTTTATTAGAGGATGGAACAAGCTCATAGAGTTACACTACATTGCAAGACAGAGTCATTAGCAGTTTTCAAAGTGTGCTGGATTTTAACTAATAGTGCAAGATTTTACTGCTTGTAACATAAAGGCCACAGTTTAGCTGCTGATTTCAGAAAACAATTGTAACCAAAAAAGAAAAAAGGTTGTAATAAAGCTGAAATTTGGGGATTCAAAAATTTCAGCTTTATTACAACCTTTTATCTTTGTCTTTTTGGTTAAAATCCAGCGCACTTTGAAAACTGCTAATGACTCTGTCATGCAATGTAGTGTAACTCTATGAGCTTGTACCATCCTATAATAAAACATACTAAACAAATTCAAACGGTCAAGAAACCCAAGTTCATCTGTTAGCACTTGCTCCTCTAGTATTCAAATGTTTTTTTTTCCCTTCGTGCAATTGTTTCTAACATGTTTACAAGATGATTTCTATGTTGTTTTGTATGTCCCTCCCTCACGATATAACCCATGCTTTCACTCTATTTGATGTTGGTATAATTTGTGGAGGGGAAGGAAAAAAAAATCATTTAACTAGGGATACAGGTGGACCCATTGCAACAATGAGATGTACAAGTCATGTTGAAAAACGAACTGCATGACTTTGGTGGAGGGGGAAGACCGGGTGGAGGGAGGGGGAGAGTATGGGAAGGGGAAAACAAAGAAGAGGCTAAAATGCTTGATAAGAGATGTACTCGTTATCTTGCCCATGTAATTGTAACTCCTCTGTACGGTATTCTCACACACACACACACAAAAAAAAAAAAGCAGCTGAAATTTTCACAAACTTGACTGATCTGGTTTTCTTAGCCACTCATTCAGAATGTTCATTTGCATAATAAAACAGCATCATACATTCTCAGATAATTGCTTATGGTCAAGTTTTTATCAAACTTTTTGAAGATAAATTGTGTTTTTTTCACTATTTTAATGCACTATATGTTTGGTTTTAGAGGTTTGTCCTTTTAAATTCATGTCTTTTGCAAAAACAAGCTAAGTAGCCATGCACAGTGCCCATGTCTATAATACTATCTTGGCAGGATGAAGATATTCATTGAATCATGGTCAAAGCCAGCCTTGGCAAAAAGCAAGACCATATCTCAACAAATGAGCCAGCGTGGTATTTCCCAACCATATGGTTCCTCTCTGGACAGATTTGAGACATATCTAAAAAAGAACTAAACAAAATAGGTTAGATTGTGTGTCAAAGGGATGCAATCCTATCCACAATCCATAGGGGGCTAAATTCAATCCTAAATACAGCGAGTGCACATAGATATCTTTCACCTTGACAAAAACAAATCGTTTAAATAGGGATACAGGTGGACCCATTACAACAATGAGATGTACTAGGTACTAGTCCTTATGTCAAAAAACGAACACTTTGGCGGGGCGAGGTGGGGAGGAAGTGGGGGGGCGGCGGTGGGGGGTGTTAGGGGTGTGTGAGATGGGAAGGGATGGGAACGGGAAACAAAGGAGGAGGCAACAATGCTTGATGAGAAATGTACTCACTACCTTGCCCATGTAATTGTAACTCCTCTGTAAGGTATTTTCACAATAAAAAAATATTTGAACAGTAGTGTTAAGAAGCAAGCATGGTATATTGTATGTGGGGAGGAGACAGAGCAGGAGGGAGGTTGGGAGAGAGAGTGGGTATCTAAGAGCAAGAGAAGGAAAAGTTGAACTTTAATATTACAAAATGGTGCTGCCAAGGTTACATTCCTGTTTTTTCAGCTGAAGTACTGATCCTTGGCTGTGCTCCCTCCCTCCCTCTTTCCCTCCCTCCCTCCCTCCCTTCCTTCTTTCCCTCTTGCTTGCTCTTCTTGCTTGTCTTCTTGATTGCTTACTTGCCTTCTTCCTTCTTCCTTCTTTCTTTCTTTCTTTCTTTCTTTCTTTCTTTCTTTCTTTCTTTCTGTCTTTCTGTCTTTCTTTCTTTCTTTCTTTCTTTTCCTTCCTTCCTCCTGCCTTCCTGCCTTCCTTCTTTCTCTTTCCCTTTACTCCTACAGAGACCTCAATATCAGAACCAAATAAACTGGAAGAACAAGTTTGAAAGTTTAGAAATTTTGGGGAAAAAGAGTCAAAACTAGTCACACAAACAGTAACAACCACTTTCTTAGGGTGCCAGAGAAGCAGTAAACAGGAACTCCATACTGGCCACACAAAGTGCTTTGCACCATGGAAAAGCTCCAACACCAAAGAAATCCAGACTCTCTCCCTAGCCCCACATAAGCAAGGAGAAATGCAGCTAACTAGTCTCATGACACACCTATGCCATGTCTCAGGGCCTCACTGACTTAGCAGGTCTCATCCTTGCCAGGGGCAGTTATAACCCAACTCCCAGAAACCCACTGCACATTGCACACGTGGCGCTGGGTGGCAATCACGCCCAAGGAAGTTGAATCTCAGTCCCAGGGCTCATATCCACACTTCCCGGTAGGCAAATCCACTAGGCAATTTCAGTCCTGACGGGAAGGTTCTCCCCACATTTGCGCAGGATTAGAATCGAAACAGAAGCACTGACACAAACAGCAGCCTTAGAGACTTTCTGTACTGCACTTTATCTTAGGCCTCTGCCAGGACATACAGCACATGCAGAGGGAGATCTAGGAGACACAAGCTCCCTCTCCCACTAGAGGAACTGCAAGCTTTCACAAGGGACATCACTGAGCGGAACTTGACACTGGAAGTACAGGTCATCTTGAGGAGAGAACTTAGTGGACAACAAATGATCACTTCAACAAAGCCAGAACATTGACTGCCTCAAGACTCTGTGCTATGTGTCTGTTTATGTGTGTGGGTGCCAGTCTTTTGATTTGGGTTTTGAGTTGTTCTCATTTTTTCTTCTGGGATTGAAGGCTAGTACTTTTTAAATTTTGTTTATGTTTTTTGCTTGATTTTTTAGCTCTCCTTTTCTATTCCTTTTTTTCTACTTTTCTTTTAATCTCCCCCTCCTACCTCATTGCTTCGTCTGGTAATCTACTCCACCTTCACTTTCTCTTACCCTAGGGCCTTCATCTTTTCTTTTTATACTTAACCCCCTCTATCACCAATTTCCTTACACGTGAACTCTATACCCACACTGAGCATATCGCATTTCCTGTCTTACAGTCTCTATGTCTTTACCCTCTATCCCATCCCCCAATAGTTTTGGTCGAATTTCTAATGGCTATACAGAAATCCAGCTGTGGTATATACAGCAAGACTAGATGTAGGTATAGCTATTGGTGGTATCCCACTGTATGTAGAGGCTTAATTCAATCTTTTTTGTAGAAGTTATTTGAGGTGAGATAGAGTCTCACACCAAATACCTCATTAAACCACAAAACACTTAGTCCGTTGAGAATACGAAGAATACCATCAGGAAGAATTCATGAAATTCCCATGAGGAAGACGTCAGAATCCAAAGGTCAGTATACTAAAAAGGTCTTCAGATGAGTGAAGCTTAACACAGAAATTCAAGAAATATACAAATAAACATAAACACCTCTAGAAAACAGCAAAGGAGCAGAAAAAATTATAAGGTAAAAGAAACTTCATATACAGGGCTCAAAGAACTGTTAATAAAATGTTTAATGAAATGAAAGAGTATCTCTAGAAGGAACAACATAAACATAATGGCAATACTTTGAGAAAAATAAAAGAATTTTAGAGATACACAGTTTAAAAGCTATATGGGGCCGGGCACTGGTGGCTCAAGCCTGTAATCGTAGCTACTCAGGAGTCTGAGATCTGAGAATTGTGGTTCAAAGCCAGCCTGGGCACAAAAGTACGGGAGACTTTTTTCTCCAATTAACCATTAGAAAATCGGAAGTGGTGCTGTGGCTCAAGTGGTAGATTGCTGCCTTGAGCTGAACAGAGCAGGGACAGCGCCTAGGCCCTGAGTTGAAACCCCACGACCGACAACAAAAAAAAAAAGAAAAGAAAAGAAAGAAAGAAAAAGAAACTGTATGAGTTCCACATGAGTGCAGGTAACTTCAATGCAAATACAATGTCACCATTTAGAGATCTAAGAAGTCATAAATAAACAAATTGACTTTATTTGAAAGCCAATTCAAGTGTTGAAAAAAACCTCAATTCAAAAATAGAAATCCTGGAAATTGATTAAATTGAAGGATAAGAGATAAAAGATTATATAGAAAGCTTCTCTAGTAGAAGAAATAAGATGTGAGGGAGGCACTGTTTCTGCATTTGAGGACAGTGAACATAACAGAACATAAACGTATAATAAAATTCAAGAATTATGAAGAGTTTTCAGGAACCTCAGGACTCAATTAAAAGTCCAAATTTATTACTGAGGAATATTGAAATTGAAGTGCAGATAGCTAAAAACTTACACAACATTTTTTCTAGAATCACAGCAGAAAATTTCCCAAATCTTGAAAAAGAGTAGCCCTTCCAAGTACAAGTGGCTTTAAGACCAGATCACATTCTTTCACATTATAATTACTATGTTAGACATAGCTTTAAGTGAAAAAGACAGGTCACTTATAGGGCAAAAATCTATCCAAAGAGTAGCACATTGGTCAACAGAAACTATAAATATAAGCAAGGAGGGCTTGCAATGATATCATTCAGTCACTGAAAATAAACTACTGCCAGCCTAGAATATGTTACCCAGCCAAGCTTTCATTCATAACTGAAAGGCCCATGGATACATTTCATGATAAATCTATATGTAAACATGGACAGAGTCATATGGCTATGTATACAAATAGTGGCTAAAGTATTTGATATGCTGGGGATGATACCATTGGTGTAATTTCTATGAACAACTAACTTACAGTTTAACAAAATGAATTTGTGTTATCATGAGGACAGGGAGGTCAGAGGGAGAGGCTGTACTTAACTTGAGAGAAAGAGGATAGGAGAATGCAGTCATAATTCTCAGTATACATATATGAAAATGAAATCTGGAGGAGATATGTGTTAAGGAGAAATTCAGGAGAATCACTAGAGGGGTAACATTGATCACGATGCATGGAACCCATATACCTTCATGTTGAATTAAAATCCTATTGGATAATTAGTTAGGAGAGTAGAACAAATAAATAGCGTGGGTGCTAAACTATATTTTAATATATTCACAGAGAAACTATATGTGTCTACCAATGGCCGTATCATTTTGTACTCCTACCAGTACTGAGAGTCCCTGTTTCTCTATGTTCTTGCTAGCATTTAATCTTGCTAGCATTTCCATCTTAGATATGAACAGTTTTGATAGGCTGCTTTCCAACTTTACATCTTCTTCGGCAAAGTATCTGTTCAAGTCCTTTGTCTATTTTTCAGTCAAGTTGTTTGTTTTCTCATTGTTGAGATTAAAGAGCTTTTGGTATAATTTGGATATTGGCACCTTCTCCAATTTGTCTTGTGTAATATTTGTGATCAGTCTGCACCAGGACATCCTGTCAGAATAAAGATCTGGCCTAGGAAATGATAAGTCAATGTGCTATTTAGAAACCACAGCTTATGAGGTTGAAGTAATGTTGGAGTATTAGAAAAATTGCTAGTTTCTCAATCAGTAGGTATAGCTACTTCTTAGCTATAGCTTTTGTGAAGATTTTTTTTGGTAAGGCTGATTAAATTGTACTCTATAACTTAGTGAGAATTATTATCATAAATAATTGTTGCATCATGCCATATGATGCAATTTTCCCACATCTTGTGATAACCTGGGACATTTCTCATTGATTGATACAATTAATTACTTGATTTTAGAAATCTCTGCCAACCCTCACTTGACTGTGGTATATAATTCTTTTCATATATTGTTTGATGTTACTTGGCTACAAGATCTGAGAATATTTGCACTTAGGTCCATGAGAGGTAATTGTCCCTAATTATCATTTTGTGTGACACATTTTCCTGGTTCCAAATTTTAACATTTGGGATGATGGCATCGAGGACTGTATCCTTTGGTGTTATACACCAAACACTGTCTCTAAACACTGAAAATTTGGAGAAGTATCTCAGTATTGCAACACTTGCCTATCATATATAAATCTCTAGGTTTGACCTCCAGTCTCTTTCGCTGCCCTCCCCCCCAATAAAACTGCCCACTTGGCCTTACCTCCTTTCTCATAGGACATATTCTGTAATCTGAATTATATTTTAAAAGCAAATTACCTTCTGCCATTATACTTATCATTTCAGTATCTATTAGGTGGAAACATGTAGTTTCCATATTTGACAGATTTTACCTACAAAAATAATTTCACATTACACAAATACTATTTCTCAGGAACAGTGTTGTATACTATGCATATTAATGAACTCATTTTCCATCTTTGTATTTAAATTCTAACCTTTCGTAAAGTTAAACTTTTTTTAAAATAAATTTATTCCTCTATATCAGGTGACTAATCTAAACAGACTTAGCAAATTACTGGCTTAACATACATTACCCAAGCAATTTTTTTCTTCAATTACACAAAGATTACTTAAAATAATTATTTGGTAGAACAATGTATTGCAGAAGGAACTTGAAGCATAAATTTCACACAGGGACAGAACATTAAAATTCTAAATGAAGGAGGAAGGTGTTGGTGGCTTATACCTATAATCCTAGCTGTTCAGGAGGATGATATTTTATATTTTTAGTCTTTTGTTTAGTTTTCTTGTCCCTATTGACAAGAACCTCTAATACACTGTTGTATAGAAGCAACCGGAGCACAGATTCTTTTCTTTGATAACCATTTCACTGGAGTATAAATGACATGCAAATAGCTGTCCATATTTAAAAAATGCAATTTGATGAATTTGTGTATAATTATACACTCATGATACCATTACTGCCACCTGGCCATAGACATGTCAAAGCATCCTCCTTACATTTTTATTTTATAATACATGTGTGTGTGAGCTTGCATGCATGTGCTAGCAATAGTTGTCGTTCAGAATCATATATACATATATATTGACACAAATAAAAATATAGACTAGGTGCTGCGGCTCATACGTGTAGTACTAGTTGCTGAAGAGGCTGAGCTATTTATTCAAGGACAGTACAGGTAGAAAAATTTGCTAGAATCCATCAACAGAATAACCATGCCAAAGTGGGACTAGAAGTGTGGCTTAAGTGGTAGAACATCACCAATCAAATGCATAGCCCAAGTTCACACGCCAGTACTACCCCCCAAAAAATATGCAGACATAAATAGAATTTTCACTGTGGGAAAGTTAGAAGGGATTAGTAGCGATGGAGGAAAGAGAACCTTAGATGATGAATAATACAAAAATACATTACATTTGTAAATAAAGGCAGAAAAATGAAAGTCACTAAAAGCAAAAACTGCAAAGGAGTGGGGGCCATGGAGAATAAAGAAGAGGTCGATTAAGTACTGCATGTATATCTGTAAAATACCAAGGTGAAAACTCTTTGGACAATTGTCATATTAGTATGTCAATGAGAAAAATGTACACCATTTCCTCTCTGGGATGTAGGTACTTGTGGGATGGGGGACAGGTGAAGAGAGAGAATGAGGGAAGGTGACTAGGGCCAAATACATTATGTACTTGTGTGGAAATGAAAGCATGAAGCTTGTGAAGCTTCTTTTGGAATAGAGGGAGACAAGATGAAGGGGAATGATGGAAGGAGTAGTTTGACTAAAGTACATTATATGAATATAGATGTACATATGTACATACATACATATATATATATATATATATACACACACACACACAGAGAAAGATGTTAAAGTGAAACCTCCTTGTACAAGTATTTGATGCTAATGAAAATGTGTACAGAGGAAAGAACTACCATTATAAGACCTACATTCCTGGAAACTGTCATGTATCCAATGCAGTACATTTAGACATACATAGACACTGTGTTAGTCAGCTGTGTCACTATAACAAAATATCTGAGACAATTTTATATAAGGAAAAGGTTTATTTTGTCTCACAGCTCTAGAGATTTTACTCCATGACACAATTTTGGCCTGTGGTCTGATGAGACATCATGGCAGCAGAAAATGGAAGAGCAAAACCTTTTAGATAGGTCCTTATGTCAGAGGAGCAAAAGAGAGAAAGCATCTAGGTCCTTGAAATTCCCTTTAGGAGCACACCCCCAAGTAACCTCTCACTAGGATCCATCCATGAAAGTTTTTATAATCTCTCAATAATGCCATCCTAAAAGCCAAGTCTTTAATACATGAGCCTTGGGGAAAATTCTAGGTCCAAATTATAGCAGTATTTTGTGGTTGCTGCATAAAGAAAGATTCCCAGAACTTAATTACTTTGCATCTGAATCTTTGTGCCTTTTAATCCCCCTTCCTAGATTCCCCATCTTAGATCTAGGTTTAACTTAAGTAGGATAGTTTAAAAAAAGCATAATGAACTTGATAATGTTATACTTTTGTACAATCTGGTAAATATATAGAGATATATACATTCATTTATCTTGGGAAGTAAAATTTTTTAATAACGTTTGCATTACAAATTTTCATATCATATAGCCTATTTCACATATGTTAAAAAACTCTAATTTCTCACAGTTTCTATGGTTAATTGAAAAGTTGATGCTCTGACTCATTTCTTCTCATTTTTATCCTTGTCTCTTATCCCTCTCCTCAGCTCCTCAGGAACACTCGCCAGTGCCTAAAGCCATGTACTTATCAATACTGGCATGTGTTGGCTAGTGGCCATTGATACAATACAAGCTTCCACTGTTGCCTCTCTACTACCTAAAGAGAACACTTCCTGTCCCAATTTTCTATAGCCCTATGGGAGAGAAGTTCTACATTCACTAATATATGAGTTTATCCTGCTTGTTTTATTCAATCATTCATTTAGTTCCTTCTTTCAAATGAATGTAACAAAGGAAAATACAGAGGTACATAATGCAGGATACGTAGATAATAATTTATCTAAGACATTAAGATCCCACCGACTGGAGAACAACATGGCTTCCTGAGAAAGAAGTGTGGCCAATTTGTACACTGCTTGGATCAATGACACCAGTACTTATCTGTGAATTCTGCTCATCACACCATGTCCCTCTACCTCAAGTTGAACAAAATGTTCTTCACCTTTAAAGTCTGGTTCTGAATTCTGTGGAAGAGAAAAATGCAGGTTTATTGTTCTAATTGTATCAAACACAGAATGGTGTGGGGGTGAGAACAAGAAAATATTACTGTTCGTAATCACAAAGTGCGGAAAATGTTTGCTTTAATAACAGGTTGCAAAATGATTTCTTAATCTCAAAACAATAAATCTCCTGAATAGAAGCAAGCTGATATCCCAGATAATGAAAAAATAAGGCAATGTTTGTTCCTGTTGTAAAGCCTGATAAGGATCTAACAAGTAAACCCTTTTTTTTTTGCCTACAACTAATTCATTTACATTTTGACAGTATACAATTCTCCCTTGTTTGTACTAGAAATGGTCATAGATCAAATCAAGAAGAAAGGAAAACCAAATTGCATAATATATCCTCATCTCAATAGTCAAATATACAACGTTCCCTGCCTGACTGCATTTGACTGAAAAACTATAAAGCCTCAGAAAAGGTAAATATGTACAAGGAGAACTGAGTGTGTTTTCCATCATCAATTAGTACCACATGTACTTCGGACATGTGCATCGATACGCACATAGGTATTTATATGTGGTGTGTATACACTTACAGATTTATAGGTGGGTGTGTAGGGTACAGTTCGAATATATGTAATAGCCCACAAAGTTCTGTTAAGGGCTCAGGCTTCAGGAAATTGTTAAGGACAGATGTTTGTGGACCTTCACAAGTTGAGTGTTTGTGAAAATCCTTAGGTTCCTGGGGAATAGTCATGAGAGGGATTGTAGAAATGCAATCCCATTCTCCAGAACCATGAGCTAAAATAAGCATTCTCTTCATAATTATTTCAGATATTTTTGTTGACATTATGTGAGGCTTGACTTATATGCTTTTCTTATATAAATATACATATGCATGCATATATACACATACATACTTATACTCCACCAATATAATGGAGAGGTACCTTCCCTGTCTTTGCCTTAAAAAGCCGATTAAGTGCCAGAATAAACCACTGCTAATTTTCTCCTCAATTTTCCTGATGATTCACCTAGAATATGGCTCTCTGGAAACAGGTAAATTTAACAGAACAATTTAGAAAACCCATTGAGTTGGACAGTGCAAACTCAAAGAAGGGGAAGATGGGTGACTCGGGATGCTTAATGGGACTTTAAACCTTTTGCGTTCCTGCTTCTCAATTTATGGATGAGGCACTGTTCTCATGGATACTGTCAAAGTGCTTTTTGGGACAAGTCATTCCTTCAAATTGAGGAAAGCAGAGAGCCAAGTTTACAGCTTGGGATTGCTTGTTTAGAAGTCGGTTTCTAGGGAATTCTTCAGGAACTGAAGGAGCCTGTGCAGCATTTGCTGCCCCTCCACTTGCCCCAAAGCTTTCCCAGTGCTAGACAAACCTGTCATCTAAGTCTATCCTACCGGCTCATGATGACATAAGGAAATAAGCAAAACAAGTCAAAGATTCTTTCCAGAAAGGGAAGCCTGGTCATGCACCAAACTCACACCCAAGAATTGTAGGCTGACAGCTGATCTGGGCAAGAACCATCATTTCTATAAGCACTTTCCCCTAGAAAAGCCTTCCACTTCCAATTGCAGCACTCCAGGAGCACAACACAGCTGAAACTCTTGAGACCAGAAACAAAGAATACTTTTCCTCCAAGAGATTACTTTAAGAATCAACACAAACCTTCCTGTCAAAAACCCAAACTCACTCTAGTCTTTCCCAGAACATCCCTAGACCATTCATGCCCATTGACCATTTAGGGAAAATGTTGCTTCCAATTTGCTCAAGTTATGATAGGGACAGTCTCCTTTGAACTTTTCGCATGAATCACAAGTGAGCCTTGCAGCCAAGGTGACAAAGCTTGAGGAGCTTCTGGAGAGCTTTTTATAGAAGTTCTTGTTCACCATGTAGAAACTCCTCTCCCTGTGGGGTCTTTCCTGAGGGGCAATGGAGGTGTTGTTCAAGTGGTAGAACACCAGCCTTGAGTACAAAAGCCAAGTAAGAGCGAGAGGCACTGGGTTCAAGCCACAGTACTGGAACAAACAAGCGCATGCGCACACACACACACACACACACACACACACACACACACACACACACACACACAAATCCAGAGTAAAGAAGAGGAGAAATGAACACAAAAAAACTGTGACAATCCATCATCATATCTTTGAGCAACAACCTTCTAAGGAGAGTAAGCCATCACCCTCCTCTTCTGATGGACTCTACACAGGAGTGTGAATTCTTCTCCTGGAAGCATTCAGAGAAGACATTTCTGGAATTGATATCTTCCAAAGAGACAAGCAAAAATTAACACATTCTACTAACAAGATAGTTAAATTAGATGAAGATTAAAACCTAGTCACTGGACTTGTCTGGACCCTGCCCCCCAGTGATGATAATCATACCAACGCAGTGGAAAATTTGGTGTTCTGACTGGAACAGCAGATTGGGGGGCAGGTAAATTTACAAGAGACTCATTGGAAATGCTACATTTTTTGAGAACTTTTGCAACACATAGAGTCAAACATGAAGTTGCACTAGCTTGGAGATAGATGCGGCCAAAGGAAGAAATTTATTTTTTTTTTGGAGGGGGTCCGGTTGTGGGGCCTGAACTCTGGGCCTGGGTTCTGTCCCTCAGCTCTTAAGCTCAAGGCTAACGCTCTATACTTGAGCCACAGCGCCACTTTCGGCTTTTTTCTTTTTGCTTATGTGATGCTGAGGAATCGAACCCAGGGCCTCATGCTTGCAAGGCAAGTACTCTACCACTGAGCCACCTTCCCAGCCCCAAAGGAAAACATTTAAACTAGAGAAATAATGCCATGAATGCTGAAGATAGTGATCCAGTAAAGAGGGCACATTTCATGCTGAAAAGATGCTGGAACCGTGGGTTAGAATAGAAAAGAAAGAAGATATTTACAGCTATGGGAACATTCTTTTTCAAAAGTACCTTAGAATCCCACAATTATTATAGTCACTGCCACTAACCAAGTCAAGCTCCTAACTAGTCTATGGCTCCATCATTTATCTAAGGATAAACTATTCTCAACACAGGATCAGCATATAATCTGATCATGTCATATTAGATCACACACACACACTCCCAATTCCTACAACACTCCTTTACTCAATATAGTGAGAGCCACTACAAAGGCACCTGCTTCTCAATTATGTCTGCAATCTTCTTTTCTCATTTCTTTAATATTTCTTTCTTTGCTTCTGTATACCAATGCCTCTTTCTTCTTTTCCTTCTCTCTCAGCCTAGCAAGCGTGAAGCCTCAAGTCCTCTCTCCTCTCCATAGACCACCTGACTTTTCTTGGCATTGCCCATGCACCCTCTTGCCATAGACCATCTACATAAGACACTCAAACCCCAAATATCCCTCTCTTCAAAATCTCTGTTTGGCACTCATCTAATCTTCTCAAGGAGGCTCTCTCTAATTTTTGATTTGATTTTGCAAATTTGAAATTACTATCCCATCCACATTCTCATCCATCTTCTCACGCTCAGTAATTTATTTTTCTACAAACATCTACTGCCTTCAAAAGCAAAGGAAGATGACTTAGGTTTCTGTTTGTTGCCTTTCTTTCTCCAAGTTAAAACATTAGTCTCGTCAGCATTGTGTTCCTCAATGGTATAATTCAAGCTCATTAGTACAGTGTCTCACATCTAGTATGCAATCAATATACTTTTGTGGAATAAATTAATATAGTTAGCTGGGAATTCTCTAATGATTTATGAATGAAATGTCAGAGATTGACTGTCTCAGGTAAATAAATTACACTCTGTAAATTTTATCAGATATGTGTCTGTAATTTACTTAAAAGCTAAAGGAAATGAAGGCTATTTACATTTAACTCTTTGCGTTTCCATATCAAATACATCCATCAAATAAATACTTACAATAACCATCATCTGTACTAATCACATAGTAACTGACAATTTTATTCACATAACCCTTCACCTCCAACAACGTCATGAGGTAAGTATTGTCACCCTCATTTCATTGTAAAAGAAAATGAAACAAAGGATTGGCAGAATAATTCACATGGAAAGTGCCTAGCAAGTATAAGGCCTTGAGTTCAATAACCTCGTATTACATAAACCAACATTTTGCGAGTTGTAACTCTTGCCCAGCAAGATCAAGGTCTTGAATTCAATCTCTAGTGCTTCCAAAAGACAGAGAGAGAGAGAAAGAGAGAGAGAGTGAAAGAGAGAGAGAGAGAGAGAGAGAGAGAGAGAATGAAACTCAGAATGCTTACATGTTTACAGATGGGAAAGGGTGAAAACCTCAAATCTTAGAAGTTATTGGTAGTGTCCTGTTTGGAGCTTTTCTTAATCTACTCCAACTCTCTTTACTGTGCATGGTCAAAGTGGACCTTTATCTTGATATTTTCAATATTCCTTGGAGGGAGGGATTAGCTCCAAGCCCCTGAGCTTACTTGTATATACTCTGGAAGTTTTTCTCAAGTCTGAGTCTGGCCTGAATTAAAGATTGAAGCCACCGAGCTTACTTCCCTACACTCTAGAAGTGCCCTTTATGTCTGAGTCTGGCTAGAATTCAAGATCAAAGCTTCTTTGACTCTAACAGAACTAGAGAGTGCTTTCCATTGCTTCTTGCTGCTGGCTTGTTATTAGCAATGGAGAAAACAGAGAATAGAAGGAAAGAAGATTCTTACTTCTAAGAGATGAAAACACCATATAGAACCACAATTATTGTACTTTTACTCTCTGAGACATAAATGCTCTGAATTAATCCAGACTTACCAACAATAAGAGCCAAAGAAGTCTCTTTCATTTAATGTAATGAATAGGAAACAGGTTGGATAAGGCTATGAAATCTAATTTTAGTCTAACACTAATACGAACTCATTTCCTGAGACAATTATAGGAATAATTTCTGGATGCTATATTATGTATTGGATGTCTCCACTTACTTTCCAGTAAACCCATTTTGATTTATTGTAAATATAGTTCATTTACATATTAGTTCATTTATATATTAGTCCATTCAGTACACACTTATTGAACATTTGTTATGCATAGAAACTGAGTATCAGGATAGAGAAATGAGTTTGATACAGCTTCTGCCCTGCAGGCACAATCTCATGAGAGAGCATTTACCTTCATAGGTAGCCATAATGCAGTGAGGCAAGTACAGTGATGAAGAGTAATATACGGTGAGGTGACTGGCAGGATTGTTTTAAACCAGATCATTTCTTCTTCATATCAAAACAAATTAGAAGATGGATTCTGGTGGCTCGTGCCTGTAATCCTAGCTATTCAGGAGACTAAGCTCTGAGGATCAAGGTTCAAAGCCAGCCTGGGCAAGAAGTCCAGGAGATTCTTATCTGCAAATAATCACAGAAAAAGCCACAAGTGGCACTGTGGTTTAAATCACAAAAAATTATTTAATAGATGCTATGGAACTTTACATAAGGTTTTTTTTTTTTTACTATTTTTCCTTTTCCTTTTTGATTATTCTTGGGAAAAACTCAGAGCCTTGTACAGGCTAAGCATCTTCTGTACCACTTAGGTATAATCATAGCCTACATTTTCATTTCTAATGACCATATTCCAATCAATTTTATATTTCCAGTTCTTCTCAAATCAATCTTAATTCCTCTGCCTGTCTCTCTGAAATTTCTGAATTGCTACTTGCACTTATTTCTTCAAATACAAGGTTGTTTCTGACTGCTTGCTTTTTAATTGCTAATATATTACTGTCATGTCTGCCTTTCATTGTTAGTGATTGGCAGACAATTCAAATCCTGGACCTGCAGTATGGTACTCTGGTGCCAGTTCTGTTCCAGTTTAGCAAGGGAACATCAATAGTCTCCAACAAGAGTGCTAGGGGCCAAACCAGACAGCCAAGCAGCCTTTTCACTCAGTCAGGAGTAGTGTGAGTTCCACTGTCAGGAAAAGAAGCTATTGACCTCCATTTTACTCACAGTATGTTGGAAAAATTAGAAAGGAAAGGATAACATTTTAAATCTGGGCCAGTTCTTGGTAGGGATATGATTTAGGTTGGCTCAGAACTTTTTTTTTTTTTTTGGTCAGTCATGGGGCTTGAACTCTGAGCTTGAGCGCTGTCCCTCGGCTCTTCAGCTCAAGGCTAGCAGGCTGCCACTTGAGCTATAGCACCACTTCCGGTTTTCTAGTGGTTTACGGTAGATAAGAGTTTCATGGACTTTCCTGCCTGGGCTAGCTTTGAACCACAATCCTCAGATCTCAGCCTCCTGAGTGGCTAGGATTACAGGCATGAGCCACCAGCGCCCAGGTGTTCAGAACTTTTCTTAATCTACTCAAATTGTCTTTGAATGTATGTGGCCAGAGTGGGCTTTTATGTCTTTGCATAATCACGTAGACATTTCCAATACTCCTAGGAACAGAAGAGTTCAGAGCAATGAAAGAAGAGAAAGGAAAGTCCAAAGAAACTAGAAGCAGATAAGCAGCATGGAAAGACAAACATGGGAAATGAATGAAGGTGGGTTCAATAAAGGATTTTTAAAAATCACATGCCATTAACACCTGCTTTGTAGATTGGGGGCATACTGTTGTATAATTGCTTCACATACCTACATGTTTATTAATAAAACTCTGTTACATAGAGCTATTTGTTTAAGGAATATAAAAGCAGAATAAACTGTAGTGCACATTAAGTCCCATTTTGAGGCAAAGGAAAGACCAGCTCTAGGCAGAAACAGAAATACAAGAAGCTGAAAATTAAATGGAGAAACAAAATTCAAGCAAGAAATGATTGGAGAGAAATAATGACCTAAGACCTAAGGATTCTGGGACTGTATACAAGTACCTTGTGTGTGTGTGTGTGTGTGTGTGTGTGTGTGTGTGTGTGTGTGTGTGTGTGTGTGTGTGTGTGTTAGCTATGTTTGAGAGAGTAAAAGTGGTTATGTTTCTTATAACATGAAATTGTGTTCACAACAATTAAACTTTAGAAAGTGAATGAGTAAAATAATCCATAATTCTAAAGGCTTATAGCATTCTGAGAAAGTAATACTTGGTTTGCCCAGGGAACACTTTTCAGGTATTTGTCTTGAGAAATACTGCTATGTGCATGTTGTAAAGATCAGAGAGCTCAGATGGCTCAAGTCTCTAGTCATACAGCCAAACTAATAGAGATAATTATACCAAATGCTGTGCCTAGTAGGATTGCTTTAAACCATCTAATTTCTTCTACATGTGAAAGCAAATCAGAAATAGAAGCTGCCACAATGTTGTGTACAAACAGTTTACCATGGCATCAAATGCATACTGTTTATGCGTCACTTCAGATCTTTCTCAATGCGGATGGTTCTAGGCCAAAGTCAGGACGGCTGTGGGATGGTTAATATAGAGAAAAATCTTGCTTCTAGGCCCTTGCAAATGCTTCTTCTCCCTCAACTGCCATATGCCTTCCAGCGTCAAAAATTCAAGCAAAGGGATCAAAACTCAGCAAAATGCTACTTCCCTACAGTTACGCGCTAACCTACTGTATTATGTATAGATATCTTTAGTCATAGGTAAAGGAATCACACAGAGGGTCCATCTACAGTGAATAATGATGGGGTAACTAACAGGGACTTTTAAGAAGACAGTTGACTTTACATATGAATGAAATTATTAACATTGTTTAGTTCTCTATTGTGGTGCATTATTGTTCTCCTACTGTAAGTCAGGCTTGCTAATTACACTTTGAGTCACTGTGGATGTAAGAAACTCTACTCGCTCATCTTGTCCTTGAATCCTATGTTCTTTCATTCTAGGTAGATGTGTGTTATGTGGGATAAATCAGGAAATTGGTGGATGGATGGATGGATGGATGAATTAACTGGTACATGTCTTTTATTTTTTTTAGTATTATAAAGGTGATGTACAGAAAACTTACAGTTACCTAAGTCAGGTAAAGAATACATTTCTTTTTGACAATTTCACCCCTCACCTCACTCTCACCCATTTCTTACCCTTGATTCATATATCTTTTTCCACAAAAGCAAAATTTTAATTGTGATTGTTAGACTTTACTTTTTTCTGTGTAGAAAAGTAGTACATATCTGTGAGCTAAATAAAACCTGAAAAGAACTGCTTAGAACAAATATGTTGGACTGAAATATAACTCGTGTCTACATCTAACAGTCATAAAGGAGATTAAGAAGATTGTGCAGCAATTAATGACAACATTCCACCACAAGGAAAACAAATTAAACCAAAAGCTTAAAGAGGCACATTCGATCACTTTTGTAGTGTCTAGAGCACCTCCGTTTAGTTTGCAAATGTAAGTCAGACTTATTTAATATGGACAGGTCTAGCTTTATCACTAATGAAATCCACTGCAAAATAGAATACTGAGTCTCATGTTCAAAAATTGTCAAGAATTTCAAGACAGTGACAATAGATCATTAAAACAATTGCAGAGTCTTTCTGAGTTCAGGTCCCCATACGACTGGCATAGCTCTTAAAGCTTGACCCTATCTATTGATTTCTTCCCTACAATCTTTTAATAAAATAAATCATTTCCTTAACCTATGATTTGCTTTCATGTATTCTTTGGCCATAAGATGTAGAATATCAAGAATGCTGTTCTGTGTAAGAGAAGTTATCAGACACTCTCTCCATCTCCAAAACACTAATTCTCTTGTGTTCTACTCTATCAAGTTCATTTAAGATAAGGTCTTTTCTTGTCATGTAATTAATGCTTGATGAGTGTTTACCAGCAAAATAAATCTATGCTCTTTAGTTTTGATAAACTGTAGTTTCCTTCAAAACCCCTGGTTAATAACAATTAGGAAGACATAAGCAAGAGCGGGAAATTTACCATACAGCCTGCTTATGTATGTAAACCTTTGAATATGTCTAGTGTTTGGTGACAATACTGAGAATACCAAGTCCTCTGCTACTCTAGTAGTAACCAGTGAATGTCTATAGTGCCTTGTGATATCATAGTCTTTTTTACTGTATTCTCCATTCAATGTATTCACCCTGTGTGTTCTAAACCAACTAAAATTTGAGCCATTCCAAGCCATTTGTACAAAATTACCTTTGTGTTTGTAGCATTTTCCCCACAACCTGGATACTTGCTTGAATCTTATTCTGTATTTCAATAATTACCATAACTGATCAGACACCTATTGACTCAGTTTTCTTAGTGACTATTATCCATTAAGAGCTCTACCAAATGCTGGCTCATATTTTACCTTGCAAAAGAAATATCTGTACAGCAAAGCTGAATATTGTCACAAAGAACTTGAATATTAAATGTATTGGGTACGTGGTAAAAAAAATTCTATCTAAATAAAGCTTATTAACTTTATCACTTATTGAGCATTAAAAGCCTGGATATCACATGAACCTGTCATTATAAAAAAGCTTACCTTTGAGGCTGGGTGCCAGTGGCTCATGCCTGTAGTCCTAGCTACTCAGGAGGCTGAGATCTAAGGATCACAGATCAAAGCCCATGCTGGAAAATCTGTAAGACTCATATCTCCAACAAAGTATGCAGAAAAACCTGGAAGTGGCCCCATGGCTCAAGTGGTCGAGTTCTAGCCTTGAGCACAAAAAGGCTCAGGCACGGTGCTCAAACCCTCAGTTCAAGCCCCAGAACCATAAAAAAAACCTATTTTTGTATGGTACTAGGGAGAAGTTAGAAGATTGAAGTCTAAGATGTAGTTTTCTTTTATTTGCATCTAGAAAAATATGTTGTAATATGGTCTTATGGCTTCTGGGCTTAATTCATTCTTTGCCACTTACATTTCTCTTCTTTTCAAGTGGATTAGCAGGTAAAACTGACAGAAAGCCCTTGAATAATCATCCTAAGTGGGGCTGATTTACTGGGACTTAGTTCTGTCAGATCTCCTAAGGCCTCTCACTGCTAAATTTGCTGCAGGAGCTACGCCAATGATGTTGATTGCACTATTTTAACTTCAGAATTTGTAACATGTAAGAATTTTTATTTCATTGAAATTCTACCTATTTCCCTTTGAGCTATTTGGTATTAACCAACAGAGACCAAGACAGAATCAATGACTACCGAAATGTGTTCACTTTCCTTTCTAGTTTACTTGGAAAGGTCATTTCAACACAGCAAGTGGCATATCCCACAGATCATTGCTCAGCAACACACACTGAGCACCTCAGCAGGTGATGGGGAAACTAAGTGATCCACTGCAGGAGTTACAGTGTCTTCCAGAAGAGAAAACACAAGTGAAACATAGATGTGTGACAAACAGAACTATCAGAATTAGCCACATAGGACTTCTGAGATGTCCTTGAGTAGGTTCTACATGTGCTACTAACAAGACAAACTATGTTAAACTGAAAATAAAAACTGCATTAGAGCTGGGTAGTTCAGCTCAAGCCTATAATCACAGCAATGTGGAAGATGGGTAATAGGGGATTATAGTTCAAGGCTCATCTTGGAATACAAAGTTCACAAGACTTCCATCTCAATCAATGGCTGGGTATGGTGTCATACATCTGTTATCCCAGTAAAAAAAAGCAGGAAAATTGGATGAACACAGTTTGTCCAGCCTGGTGAGACCCTACTTTGAAAACAATCAGTCTGATTGAATATTTCATGTGTATTGCATTACAGTGGTATTCATATGATGTGTCTCTAAACTTTATTTTCAAAAGCTTAAGGCCCAAATACAAACTTCTCTGGAATACAAAAAAAAGAAAGAAAACAATCAACACAACAACTGGCAGCAAGGCTCAAGAGGTAGACTACCTGCCTAGCAAGTAAGAGGCCCTGAATTCAAACCTCACTGCCACCAAAAGGAAAACAGAAGAAGAGAAGCATGGAAGAAAGGAGGGAAGACATGGAGATGTTGCATTCAAAATTTTTTGAATCCAAAATTTCATACTGAAAGAAACCAGCAAAGTAGTTTTTTTTTAATGAATATGCTTATATTTAAAATATTCTTCCAGGTTTCAAATGCTGTATGTTGGTTTTTTTGTGGCATGATTCACTTAGAATAATGTGTTCCAGGTCCATCTATGTTTTGGGGCACAGAATTTTTTCACTCAGGATCTGGACACTGTCCTTTAACATTTTTGCTCAGGGCTAGTACTCTACCACTTGAGGCACAGCTCTACCTCCACATTTCATATGGTAAATTGGATATAAGAGTCTCAGACGTGGCTGCCCAGCCAGGCTTTGAACTGGAATCCTCAGATCTTAGCCTCCTGAACAGCCAGAATTACAGGCGTGAACCACCAGCCCTTACCTTGACTTATGAGCAACATTTGTTTTGTGAAAGGCACAGTTTCACCAAAAAGTTGGAGGAAGATGGGCAGGAAAATACTCAGCAGATGACTCAATGATTTATTTAGTTTTCCTTGAATAAATGTTTAGAGGTATATGTTCATTCATTTTACTTATTTTTATTTTTGGTCGGTTGTGGGGCTTGAACTCTGGGCCTGGGCGCTGTCCCTCAGCTCTTCAGCTCAAGGCTAGCGCTCTACCACTTGAGCTACAGCACCACTTCCTTTACTTATTTTTATATTATCTTTAAGTACTTGTACAGAGGGATTTCAATTCAACTTGCCAGGTTATGAGTACAATGCCTTTTGATCAATGTCACTTCTTTCATCATTTGCCCCCATCCCTTCCAACCTCACCATCCCCTCAGTTTTCCAAGTTCCATTTTCACATCTAGGCAGTGAATATTATGGCTGCGTTCACATTCCCAACACCAGGATTTAAACACAATGGACAATAACTTGGGACCAGAAGTTTCTCCATAGCAACTGACTTACTTAATTCATACATGGAAGTTAGGCATTTTTAGTTTGCAAATTTCTTTGTGTTTGACTATGTTTAGTGAAAATCCATGCAATATATCTGTGAATGAATGAGGCTTGCTATATACCACATTCTATCCACCCATTAATCTGTCCAGGGACATCTGGGTTGTTTATACTTCTTGCCTATTGTGAATAATGTTGAAATGAACATGGTAATTTAGATTTCTCTTCAAGATCTATGTTTCTTTTCTTTTGGATGCATACTGGAGTAGAATAACTACTTCGTATAGTCTAGTTTTTGGATTTTGGTTGCTCCTTTCTACTCACTTTAGCTGCTTGTATCATTGTACATTCTCACTAAGAGTTTAGAAGAGTTTCAATTTCTCTACATCTTAGTATATCATAACAAATGTGAACAAAATTCCAGATTCTACCTGTATAAAGTATTTAAAATAGTCAAGCTTACAGAATCAGAAAACATAAGAGTGACTGCCCAGGGATCAGATAGGGGGATATTTTGCTCAATGGATATAGAACTACAATCTCAGAAGATGAGTAATTCCTGTAGATCTGATGTGAAACACTGTGTCTTTGTGGTCTCACAATATGGTGATATGCACTGAACATTTTTATTAAGAGGACATGTTTCCTTTTAACTATTCTTACCACTATTCACAAGAAGAAATGAGAGGACCATAGAGGAGGAGAAGGAAAAGGAAAAGGAGGAGGAGAAAGAGGAGGAAGAGGAGAAGAAGAAGAAGAAGAAGAAGAAGAAGAAGAAGAAGAAGAAGAAGAAGAAGAAGAAGAAGAAGAAGAAGAAGAAGAAGAAAAGAAAGAAAGAAAGAAGGAAGAGTGGAAGAGGAGGAGGAAGAGGGGGAGGAAGAGGGGGGAGGAGGAGAGAAAAGGAGGAGGAGGGGGAAGAGGAAGACAGGAGGAAGCAGAAGGGAAGGGGAAGGAGGAAAGGAGGAAGAGGAGGAGAAGGAAGAGGTGATGGAGTAGAAGGTGCAGGAGGAGGGGGAGGGGGAGGAAGAGGAGGGTTGGAGGAGGAGGAAGAAGAGGGGGAGGGAGGGAAGGAGGAAGGAGAGGGAGAGGATGAGGGAAAGGGAGGAGAATAAGAGGTAGAAGAAGGAGTGGGAGAGGGAGAGGAGGAAGAGGACAGAGAGGGAGAGGAGGAAGAGGAAGGAGGAGAGGGATGTGAAGAGGAAGAGGAAGGAGAGGGAGAGGAGGAAGAAGAAGGAGAGGGAGAGGGAGAGGGGGAAGGGAACAAGGAAGAGGAGGGAGAGGAAGGAGAGGGAGGGGAAGAGGGAGAAGGAGAAGAAAAGAAGGAGGAGTAGACAGGGCAAAGTACAAAGAGCCAGGAATATATTTATTATCTTGACTGTGGTGATAGTACCACAGGTACATACATATATACAAATTCATCTAATTATATTCATTAAATATATTCATGCTTTAAATACCAATCATATCTCAACATAACTGTAAAAGAAGAACTTTTCAAAATGAAAGAGCAAGTAGATAGCCACACAATATTCATAACAATAGTAAAAATCCTGTGTCAGGCTGGGAATTTGGCTCAGTGGTAGAGTGCTTGCCTAGCATTCATGAGGCCCTGCGTTCGAATCCTCAGCACCATATAAGCAGAAAAAAGCTGGAAGTGGTGTTGTAGCTCAAGTGGTAGAGTGCTATCCTTGAGCTGAAGAGCTGAGGGACAGTGCCCAGACCCAGAGTTCAGCCCTCACAACCGAAAAAGAAAGAAACAAGTCTATGTGTGGATTAATATATCTTCAGTCTAGCTGTAGCTACAGGTTGAGACTCTGATCTAGAGTACTGTAAGAGTTAATGTCTAGTCACCTGATATCATCACAGATATCATCACAACATGTTTAGAAACATCCAGGAGTTTAAGAGAACTGGACAAATAAAAAACCAATAGGAAGCTTAAAATGTGAAAACAGCTTGAAGCTGGTGGCTTGAATCTGTAATCCTAGCTACCCAAGAAGCTGAAAACTGAGGATTACAGTTGAGTGAAAAAGCTCAGGGACAGCATCCAGGCCCTACGTTCAAGCCCCACTACTGACAAAAAAACATTAAAAACAAGAGAAGGGCTCTTGCACATAAGAAGATATCTCTACAAAAGGAAATCTTCCAACTTACAATTGAAAGATAACTTTGGCCTTTGATGAGGCTACACCTTTAAAAATGATGAGTGTTTTCACCTTCTTATACAAAGAGTGTTCCTCTACAAAGGAAAAAAAACATATGGGATGGGCTGGGAAGGTGGCTCATTGGTAGAGCGCTTGCCTTGCATGCATGAGGCCCTGGGTTCAATTCCTCAGCACCACGTAAGCAGAAAAATAAAAAAGCCAGAAGTGGCGCTGTGGCTCAAGTGGTAGAGCGCTAGCCTTGAGCTGAAGAGCTGAAGGGACAGAGCCCAGGCCCAGAGTTCAGGCCCCACGATCAGGCCAAAAAAAAAAAACAAAAAAAAAACCCATATGGGATAATGTGCTTGAGTGACTAATAAGTTTCACCAAGCCCCAAATCTATAATGTATCACTTGAGCATGTACATGAATTCTAGAGACATCAATTTGTGATGTTCATGAATAAAAATAGAACCACCGCCTCATCAGTGCCCTATAGATTTTATTTCCTTTATGCTCTGTCAGTTGAATCCCTGAGATCATCACACATCTGATAATAAAAACAAAAAGCTACCATCGTATTGGAAATCAGTGGACATGACTATATGAACTATCTTGCAGGACGCCTCAGTGATCCTGCCTATTATCTCAGCAATGGCTTTCTAATAAAAATTCTTCCAAAATTCTTTCATTTATATACGTGTGTGTCTGTGTGTCTGTGTGTGTGTGTGTGTGTGTGTGTGTGTGTGTGTGTGTACATATCTCAGTTCCCTAAACCCTGGGAACCAAAGCCTCTGCTCAGCTTTCCCACAACATGCCAGCACCCAGCACCAATGAGTAATTCTGCCACTTTGTTGGGCACTCTCAGGACTGATATAAATCCCTAGGAGGAAGAAGGATTCCAAGGGAAGAGATCCTATGCTGAAAGACTTAAGATTTGATCCATTCATACATATACACACAAGAGAATGCTATGTTTCTATCAGAAATAATGAAATTGACCTGTTTGTAAGGAAATGGAAAGACTTGAAAAAAATTATATTAAGCAAAGTAACCTAGATCCAAAGGAACGCAGGCTGCATGGTTTCTCTCATTTGTAATAAGTATAATATGTTGAGAATAATCTTGACAGAGGATCACAATGGCTCAATAGCTATGTGATGTGACCATATAAAATGATGCTCATTTAAATGTACTCCAAGATATGGAAACAACATTTTTTTAATGTACAGCTTGAAGTTATTTCTTATTTCTTCCTTTTGTCTTTTCTTTTCCCTTTTGGTTTATTTCCTGTTGACAGTGTTTTTGATTTCTGTGCCCACTGTCTTGTATATTAGTTTATGATTTGGGGAAGGAAAGGGGATTCATAGAAATGGTGGGACAAAGGGTAACCTAAACAACAGTGATGCTCACTAGATAGATAATATGTTGGAAATGAACTTTACAACCTGGGGTGAGGGGAGTTGGGGGGGAGTGGGAGAAAATGAGGGAAGGGTAACACCGTACAAAAAGAAATGTACTTATTACCTTACTAATGTAACTGTAACCCCTCTGTACATAATATAATATTAAAAATAAATAAAATTTGAAAATAGAATAAATTTTATAAGACTTAAGATTTGGACATGCATTTCAAACTAAATTGCTTCCTTTGGCCAACAACAGTCTAACAGAACAGTGAAGATACAGAATTATATATAGATCAAATGACAAATTTTCAGAGCAGCTTTTGATGTGGAAGCTTCTCTTATTTCATTTCTTGCAACATTTTGTGCTGAGTGAGTTTGGATAGTGGAGGACAAAGTTTAGTCTATCTGATGAATGAATGGATGATACATGTGCCAGTGTGTAAGGTGCAGAATTAGATGAGAATCAGACACAGTTGTAAAAAAGTCTACCTCACAACTTTAAACTCCTTATCATCAAGGACAATTTCTCATCCATTGTATTTCCTAGGAGTCTTACCTAAATTGTCCCTCCAATGTCTCATGAAACTCTTACATAAGAGTAGATGCCTCATAAATATTACAGGAATGGATACCTTTAGGAATATTTCTATTGTTTGTGCTATCTTATGATTTATTCTTTTCCAAGATTCTCCTGGATAGATAACTGACAGTAGTTGATACACTCAGCTTCTTTGTAAATGGTTAGACACACACACACTTTATTCCTGGAAATTTCTTTTGCAAGATTTATACAATGTAATACACTTCTGCCTTGGGATTGCTTTTTTTTTTTAAATTTATTTTGCGCTGGTCTAGGGACTTAACTCAGGGATTAGGCACTGTTCCTGAGCATTTTTGCTGAAGGATAGGGTTCTACCACTTGAGCCAAAGCTCCACTTCTGGCTTCCTCGTGATTGATTAAAACTAAGAGACACATGGACTTCCTTGCCTAGGCTGGCTTCAAACTATGATCCTCAGATCTGAGCTTCTTGAGTTGCTAAAATTTCAACCACTGGTGCCCAATGGGAATGTTTTTAAATTAATAAATTTGATATACTGATGTATTAAAATAGATTTGTATAAATTTACACTCAGGGGTCAACAAGTTATCTCAGGGAATATGGAATATTTACTTTCTTATTTTACATTTTTTATTGTTATTGTTACATTTTTTATTGTGAAAATACCATACAGAGGGGTTACAATTACATGGGCAAGGTAATGAGTCTTATCAAGTATGTTGCCTCCTCCTTTGTTTCCCCTTTCCATCCCTTCCCATCTTTCCCCCCCACCCCCCTCACCCCACCAAAGTTGTGAAGTTTGATTTTCGACATAATTTCTTGTACATCTCATTGTTGCAATAGGTCCACCTGTATCCCCATTTATTTGCAAAGCACGGTTTATTTTACAAATATGCATTGCTTTTGTAAACATGAAAAAAACACATACTTTTGAAATATTAAATATGCCTGCACTCATATCAACTAAATGATCTTTTCTTGATGACATTTAGCAGATACCTTTAACTCAGTGGCCTATACTTTATTCATCGACATGGGTTACCTTTGTGATTCATCCATATTTTGTACATAGTGTCATAAGATTTAAGTAGAGTAGATTATATTCCTTACCTTCAAGGGTTATATAATATGAGAAGTTCATCGATTTCATGTAACTCTAAATCATTTACAACAGCCCAGGAAATTTAGGAGAATCACAGATTCATAATGATGCCAACTTGAAGTGATCCAAATTTCCTAGCTCTTTGTCAGCTTGTTTTGCTCCACCAGGGAAGAAAAGTAAAGAGTTTCATAAAGAAACTGGGAACTGGTGACTTAAGTCTAATCCTAGCTATTCAATATAAAAGCTCCTACTCCATTTTCATAAATTCATGCTTCACGTATCTACTCAATTCTCTTAAAACTCTTTCCACTGGTTTTTAAATGGGGAGAGAAAGTCTAAGAGAAAGAGACAGAGAGATGAGGGAGAAGGGAGGAGGGGAGAGGAAGAATAGGGAAGAGGGGTGAGCAGGGGGGGAGAGGAGAAAGGAGAAGAGGAGAGGAGAGGAGAGAGGAGAGGAGAGGAGAGAGGAGAGGAGAGGAGAGGAGAGGAGGGGAGGGGAGGGGAGGGTAAGGTAGGGGAACAGAGGGGATTTCATGGTCCTATCTGTTTGACTTTTCCAACTTCTAGAGTTTACACGTCCAAGCTGGTGATTTCTTCCCCCATCTTAAAAGCCACTGCATTTGGGGTGTATCTTTCTTACATTGTATCCTACAGACACTAACTTTTCTGTCTCCCCCTTCCAAATTTGTGAAACTTCATGATTATGTTGGACTCACCTGGATAATCCAGCCTCATCTCTGTATTTTAAAGCCAGCTACTTAGAAGCCTTCATTTTGTCCACAGTCCAGGACCTAGAGAACCATCGCAGCACATCATCACAGGTCTGGGAAGTAGGAACTGGACATTTTGATGCCCAATATTCTATGTGACACATGTGGGAATTGAGGACATTTGGCTAAAATAGCATGGTTCTAATGAATGAAACTGAAGATTTGAGAAAGAAAGTTATTAGACTGAATTTCTTACTGCTTTTCAAGAAGCCACACAAAAGAGCACCAGCCTGTGACAGTATTGGCCAACCCTGTTAGGAAAGGACACTACAAACTGAAAGGACCCAGGAAAATAGAGGTATCTGAGGCTCTGGTGTATAAAGATGACTTTGTTTACTGTGATTGTTCAGTTTTTTATTTACGCCCACTGGTGTGATGTCTGTTTCTCCCTTAGGCTATGAACAACATGAGAGGGTAGCTGTGACTATTTTGTTCACAGCTATGGTCTCAGCACCTTCATCCATAATAGGTACTAAATATTTACTGACTGACTTAAACAATATTCACAATATTTTTTTCTGGATGTTTATTCATCACTTACAAATACTTCATGGCTTTCCTAGTAATAGAACCCCAAGGTATTAAAATCACCTCCAAATCCTCACACACTTGAAAGCCTAACCTAAGCTTACCAGACTCACAAGCCACCTTCAAACCCTATACCAGCCATCAAGGCTCTCCTAGAAACCTTGTGACTGCACATTCTCTGTTAGAGTCCAAATCCTGATTTCTCTATCCTCATTGTAAGGGTTATAGAAAGCAAACTCCCACAGAGTTCAGGGATAGACAAAGAGGAGAGAGGGAGGGCAGGGGAGTGAAAGAGGGAAACAGGGAGAGAGGGAGAGGAGAGAGGGAATGGTGAGGAGGGAGAAGAGGGAGAGAGGGGCAAAAGGGGAGATGGGGGGAGGGGGTGGTGGGGAGATCAAACTGACAGCCACACAGGTTGGAGGCTGGCCAGGAGGCAGGTTACCCTCCTATTTCTGTTTCCCCTCCAGGAGGGGTAATCTCAATTGGGCCCCTCCCTGGGTACAGCCATCGCCCCTCTGCCCCTGCTGGGAAGGTACTGTCTAGACAGTGAGTCTTATAAGCATGAGCCTGGGCTCCTGATCAAACCTTTCCTTATCCTCAGGAGTAAGAGTACAGGATAGCACTGCACACAGAGCATGCCAAGTGAGGTCACGGGTTTGAACAAGGTATTTAAACTCTTTGCTGTAATTATTAGGGTCACTTCTCCCATGGTCATTGTAAAGTGGCATGAACACCAATAACTCCCTTGGCCCCTGCCACCTCCCGCAGAGGATATAAGTGTGCTGGTGGACGCTGTGAGCCACCAGTACAGGATAGGGTATGAGCTTCAGGAGGTGAATAAAAAGGAGCTGAAGCAGTGAGAGAAGGCACAGAGGGTTTAGAATGGGAAGGAGGACCGGAGTCCTCAATGTCGAATAGGGGATAGGGTATTTCGGATTCAGGAAGAGGCTCCAGGCTCTTAGGTGTTTGGCAGGGACAGGCTGCCCCTAAGCCAGGAGGATAGGGAAAGTTGGGCTAGATTGGCAGAGAGAAGGACAAGCACAGAAGCAAAGAAAGCCTGAACTCTGGCCATTTACCAATGGTCAGCAGCAACTGTCCAAATTTCTGAGAATATTATAATCTAGTCCCATTTGGGGGCTAATGAGATCAAATATCTAGCTCATATTGTGGCTAGACTACATTGCAATAAATGATGAGGCGGTCGGTCTGCTTTACAGAGTCTTGAGTAAAAGGATATCTATCTACAGAGTGCAAAGACATCCCCAGGGTAACCCGGATGGGGAGAGATTCATGGGAGCCTACTGGAATAAAAACCTTGAAACGGGAGTCTGGTGAGGATGTGGAGGAGGGGTCAGTGAGAACATAAGGGGAGGAGTCGGTGAGGACACAGCAGGTGGAGCCAGTGAGGATTTGGGGGGTGGAGTTGGTGAGGACACAGCAGGTGGAGCCAGTGAGGATTTGGGGGGTGGAGTCAGTGAGGATGTGGAGGGAGAGGAGTCCAGTGAAGTCGTAGGGGGAGGAGTCAGTGAGGATGTGGAGGGGAGGAGTCCAGTGAAGTCACAGGGGGTGGAGTCAGTGAGGATGTGGAGGGGAGGAGTCCAGTGAAGTCACAGGGGGAGGAGTCAGTGAGGATGTGGAGGGGAGGAGTCCAGTGAAGTCG
>NW_012267325.1:2463368-2491444 GCF_000151885.1 Dipodomys ordii
GGGCCAGCGAAGATGGAGGGGCAGTGAGGATGTGGGGAATCAGGTGAGGAGGCAGGAGGCAGACCGACCCTCGGGAAGGGAAGCCCGGGACCCAGCGACCCTCTCCTCATCCGAGTCCCCGCACCAGACATAAGGCTGCCCTGGAGGAAGCTGCCACGCGGTTCAGGCCGAAGTCGGTTTCCGGAGGGGCGTGGCCAAACCGCTGCCAGCACAAGATGGAGGACAACAAGGGGCGGGGCGTGTGGTGGGAGGAGCCTATCTGTGGGTGTGGCCGCGCGGAGGCGGAGCTGACCTCAGCGGATGGGGAGCTCAGAGCCTGAGGGCCCGCCCACTGCCCCAGGCAGGGCAGCTGCCTGGTTTACAGGTGCAGGGCAGGGACTTCCAGGGTGCACCGGGGAAAATCCAGGAAGGGGCCTTGTCTCCCCGTGGACCTAACACTCATCTGGGATGCTTTCTTCTAAACCATTCAGCAGTTTGAGTTTGCCAGGCTCCCTTCTCTCTGTGTGCACGCCCATCCTGCGCCGGAATTCAGACCTGGGCATGGTGCCTGAGCTCTTTTGCTCAAGTCTACACTCCACCACGTGAGACACAGCTGCTGGCTTTTTGGTACACAATTGGAGCTGAGCCTCACAGACTGTCCTGCCTGAGCTGGCTTTGACCTGGGATCCTCAGCTCTCAGCCTTCGGAGTAGCTAGCATTATAGGTGTGAGCCACCGGCATCCAGCTGCGATCGATATTGTTAAAACGATTCTATTAGCTTGGCACCAATTAGTCTCCAATGAACTACCAAAAAGCCAGAAGTGAAGCTGTGTCTCAAGTGGTACTGCCCTAGCCTGGAAGGAAAAAGCTCAGGGACAGCACCAGGTCCTAAATTCAAGCCCCAGGGCCCACACGGGAACAAAAATAAGTTTTACTAAAGTAAGACTGATATAAAACACACAGATTTAAATGATATATTTTGATAAATCTGATATATGGAAGTATCTGTGAAATCAGCACAGTCAAGGTAGCAAACATACTTCCAAAAGTTTCCTCTTAACTCTTAGATTTCTTTTTCTTTTTTTAATGGTATAAGAATACATAACTTGAGAACCATCCACTAAACAATGTTATATTGTTAACAGTATCAAGCACCAGATTTTATAGAGACTTCTTGAAAGGTCTTCTTCCCTGTAGAGGCTGTAACTTGACTTTGTGGCCATGAAGTGGCCATTGCAGTGTTTCTGAATCAGCCATTTGTCCCCAGGCCCACTTATATTTCTTTGCATGGTGAAGTCATCTTGAAAACGTGGAGGTCGATGACTCCAGAGTGGCCCTTAAGAACAATGTTTCATCCACAACAACCAGTTACCTCATCTTAAATTCCAGACACAGTACTGTGTGCCATCTGGCCACGACCCTAGCAATTCAAATTACAGTGGACTTGGATTACGTAATTCTGAGCTAAACATTTCCTTCAGTTATGAAGTTGGCTCTTCTGATTCATTGAGACCAGGACACTTTCTAAGGGTTGTTTTTCTGTTTGGAATGATTGATTTGTGCTAATCTGTCCAGTTTCTTTTTTGCTCAACAGAAAAGAAAAATTAGACTAAATTGAGGTGAAGAATACAGTATAAGGATCAAAAAGAACAAAGGGTAATTTATCTTTTCTGAGTGGCCCTTGAATCATATAAGAAATGTTAAGGGTTGAAGTAGTTTGAGATATAAAATACACAATATCCATTTTCCTCTGTTCATTAGAAAGCAGCTTTATTCACAATCACATAATACAGGAGCCTATGAATCATAAACTGTTTAGGAAAAACAATCAGTTCAGAATTTCACCTAGGCAGAAAACTTGCAAAAACTGACAGATTTATATTTAAAAAATAATTTAAATGTCCCTAAGTAACAAGTGGATTAAAGGTGAAACAATATATTAGAGATAGATATTGGCTATACCAGAAAGGAATACTGTTTATGTTATATAAACAGTTAATCTTTAACCCTTTTCTTATTTACTTTCAGTACTGGGGGTAAAACCCAGCTCCCCTACAAAACATAAGCATGAATTCTACCAATGATTTATAGCCCTAGCCCCAAGAGTTAACCTACTTTGATAAGAAGAGTACTATGTCATTATAAGCAAATGAGCCAAAGGAAAGAATGCTCAAGTAACAGAGGCAAAACCAAAACTGGTTTAGACAAATATCTAAAAAAGTTTCACCTTGAACGAATCAAAGAAATAAACATTTAAATAAAATCCCATACTAACTTACTAATGTACTTACTCAGTAGATGACTTTTTCATGTCTCCTTTATTAAGTAGGCATGTAGAAAATGAGGATTTATCTACTAGACATTCCGAATCTCTATCTTCTCAAAGATGCCAGCTTCTGGCAGGGGCTATTTGACTCAAATCTTACTCAGAAAAAAAAAATTAAAAAAATACATGGAAGGCAAATATACCTGGGACAAGAACTTGTCTTAGAACTATTTCCTATCATTTATAATACCACCTCCAGTAAGAATGTGGTACAAATGAGCTTCTTACATACTGCAAATAGGAGTCAAAATTGTTACCACACTTTTGAAAAGCAATTTGTCAAACTATTTAAAGAACTCTAAAAATATTCTCACTCTTTGACCCAGTTATTATTCTTCTGGGCGTCTAGTCAAAAGAAAGAATTTCATGTCCAGAAAGAAATTTACAAAGGTTTCCATAATACCAGTAATGATTATTATAAGGAACAAAAGTCTGGGAGAAATCTAAATGACTAAATTATAGAGGAACTATGATTCTTTAATTTAGTGAAATATTATATAGCTTTTGAATATAATTATAAAAAGTACAATATGGAAGTAAATATTTTAAACACAAAATTGCAAACTCATACAACAAAAAGTATATCATAAATTTGATTGGCCTAAAACGTTTTTGAATTAAAATATTCTACAGTGGTGCTTGGATAAGCAATTGTGCAATATTACTGCTGTTAATAATGGTAAGAGAGATATGCTTTCCTATCCCATTGTTTCTAGACCCCCCCCCGACTTATTTTGGCCAGTGAAATGTAAATACATGCACCAGGCTGTCCAACTTGGAAGCTTTAAGTACAATGGCATGTGAATTTTTAACTTGCACTTCTGTGCTCTTCTACCATGCTCTTTATTACCATGTTAATTTTGGTTTCCTTTTTCCTATATTTATTTTATTTTTCAATTTATTTATTGTTATGATCAAGTTGTTATACAAATGAGTTACATAAGTCAGAGTGCATTTCTTTTTGAACATTGTCATACCTTACCTCAGTCTCTCCCAATTTTCCCCTCCCGTCCCCATCTTCAAGTTGTCTGGTTCTCATCACATGAAAATTTTCAGGTCTAACTACCTACTATATTTACACCATATAACTTGTTAGTTGGGTGTCAGTGGCTAATGCCTATGATCTTAGTTTCTTAGGATGCTCCAATCTAGAGGGTAATAATTTGAAGCAAGCTCTGATGGGAAACTCCAGAAAAGTCACTAAAACTCCATTCTAAAATAACAAGCAAAGAGCAGGGCTGGTGGTGTGGCTCATAACCAGGAGCAAGAAATCTGAAAGTGCATAAAGCCCTGATTTCAAGCTCCCATACTGGCAAAAAATTAAACTAAAATCTCATTGTCCATTAATAAGTTATATTTCTAGGACTCCAGTAATATCGTCTTGATCTGCAAGGCCAATGACCTATTTATTCTTTGTGTGATAAATTCACGGAAATCACTTCATACTGTGATCCTCCTACCAAGTTATCTGTCCTGTCCCCAGATTCCTTCTTCAAGCTTCTACCAGAATCAGTGAGGCTTTGAGCCATTTTGTTAGTTCAACATTCATGTAGTTCGAAGAGCAAGAATAGCACCAGAGAAACTACAGTAGTCAATGATAAGATAAAGTTGTTAGACTGGAATAGCAATAAGTTGGAATTCCCTAGAATATTGCTCTAAGCTTGATCATGGAACTGTCAGGATTAAAAAGGGCAGAGAAAAGTCAACCATAGACTGTGTCTTCAGAGTGTGAAGGTTTGCACAGGCAGGCAACATTGAAAAAAATTTCAAAAATGAAGACTTAGGCTATGCCAAATCTCAATCAAAGGTTTCATAAAAGTGTGAATTGATCTTTTCTGATATGTGAATGGTCTTGGCATTTAAGTTAATGGTTAGTTGTTCAGCACTGAGTTTCTATCATGTGCTGTTACATATATTTCCTCATGTTTGGCCTAATCACATGAATCCTTCTAAACCACCAACTCCCATTATTATTGTCAATACATCATGAATATTCCTCTTATGCTATTGTTACCATTTTCAACCACATAACTATGAAATTTGTTCTTTAATATCCATTTATTTCACTAGACATGATTTGCGCACTACTATATTCTATCTAGTGTTCAATGTTTACTAATGCCTGTCAAGCACACAATAAACATTTGTTTGTGCATCAGGTGATTTATTGTATGAATTAGCAAGTTGTAGTACAAGAATATAGAGTCTGTCGTTTTATCATAGTGTATATTTCTTCAGGGAATGCATGGTACATGATCCATCAGGATCTTCTACTACACAGGCTAGATATATCCTGTGGATCAAAATGCAGACAAATAGATTTCTGCAGATCACACCATAGTAGTTATGAGCACCAATTCTGGAGGACTAGCCCTGTCTCAGGATTCTTATGGATAAAATAATAGTAATAATAGGATATACCTCATGGGATTGTTTTAGAGTATAAATTCTTTGGAGAGTGTCTAGTACACAATCCATGCTGCCTGATAGATGTTATTATTACAAAATTGAAAATCTGGATTCTCTAATTATTGGGATTATAAAATCAACTTGGTATTCATCGATTCCTAAGTGACAAAAAGAAGAGCAAAACTTTATTTCCAGCAGATAAAACTCTGTGTACAGGTCAGCTTCCCTTAGAGATGTGAGAGACTTAGTATGGCAGACTGGATGCCCCATTTCTTCTTGGAAAATTGTCACTTATTGGAATACAGGTTTCTGGGTGACTTGCCAAAACAACTCTTATGGACACAAGAAAAGGTAGAATTTTGTACATTCTCTACTTTGACCTGATTTTTCCAACAGAGATGAGGGTCTCCTACAGCATTCTACATCCCAGTAAGAACCAAAACCATTCCACAGACTTCCTAAAATGTGGACTCTTTCATGTTCCCTCTTTTTTCACCAAGGACTGAGGACTTGGTCCATTGGGGGTTCCTTTCTGTCTGTAGGGAGCCCATCTTTGAATCTCAGGCTCAAAATGTCCCATCTCAGAGCCTCATTCCAGGCTGTTGCTATTTTTTAACTGGGACTCTCATTAACTTCATGATGCTGGGGTGGTGTCTCCTTTCCTTTGATCAGAGAACCAGATTCCTTCAGGAGCCTCCTGAGGAGGCCTGAGTCTCAAGGACATACTCAGATCTTAGCCCTGGCGTCCTTTGTCTTTCCAGTTAAGGAGAAATTCAGATGTCTTTCCAATCCAGTCGCTTCCTTCCTCCCTGTTCTTTAAGACAAAGGTGTGTGTGTGTGTGTGTGTGTGTGTGTGTGTGTGTGTGTGTGTGTGTGTTCTAACAGTATCCTATCCTCCCTGGTGCAGCTTAACACAGTCTCTAGGAATGTAATGGAACCCTTCTTTGTTGAAGAATGCAGAGTGGTCATGCTCCCAGCAGTTAGGCTAATTTCTTAGCAAATATCTTCTGTTCAAGCCTCCTATGTCTCTTTAGGTACCAAAATCTAGTGTTTAACAAGCCAGCATAAGAGAGAAAAAGACTTGGGCTTAATTTGTAATTAGGAAATGTGACATGGTTTGTACACTGAGATTTCTGGTAAGTGAGCAATCAGGACCCTGAGGAAGGTACCATTTAAGCTGTTGGAGGCTCTGTTATGCATGGGATCTTAAGCTGGGATAAGCCATAGTTTGTATGGGAGGCTCAGGTGGTTTCACATTTCTTTCCTCCTTTGTTCTTCACAGTTGATGGCCTTCTTCTATCATCCATTGAGCAAGAAAACTGTCAGAAGCCCTTCTTCCTTCCACTAGAACTATCCAACTCACACCCATCTCTCCTGAGGGTTGGTTCTTCCCCCAATTCCTGAATCTCTACTGCTTTTATATCACCTGAGTGGTTTTGCTGGCATCCTGTAGTTACACTTTCATTGTTTTGCATCATGAATTTCTTTCTGCAAGATCATTCCCATGAGCATGTATGTTTTAGTATCTCCCTTTTCAAATCAAACATTTATCCTCTGTTGACCCTACTTACCCCTTCAGCCGTAATCACAGTTAACGCTGTTCTGTATCATCTACTCTTCCTGGCCTCTCTCATCTCCCCTACCACAGCTTCTTCCTCAAATGATTGCCTATTCCCATCCCTTCTTTTGGTCTTACCAGTCCTGTCTCCTGATCATCTCACCAAAAATTAGAACTTCCTCTCAGTCTTCTTCTTAAAGATTTTTTTCCATTTTCCTGGTGTTTGTGCTGTTCTTACTTACACATTTCTCTTTCTTTTCCTTTTCAGTTGATGGTAGCTGTTTGGTTGTTACTTCACCAAAATGTAAACATTGTGCAGAGAAGAACCATATGCAACTTTCCTACTAGGAGACTGACCAGTGTAGGATTTTTGTAGATAATCAAGTCTCAAAATATTATGTGATGACCAATGCAGCATCTTAGCAGATGAATGTGAAGTGCCATTTTGAACAAATATTTGGTTGTAATATCTAAAATACCCTGGATTATGACATGACTTTTTTATTTAATTTTATTATTCAGTGTCTTGTTTGAATTGATTGGAATGTTTACATGGCAAGTTGTGATATTAAATTGCTGATTGTATAGTCAATACAGTACTGAATGTACATAGGTAACATTCCTATATATGCTATTTAAAAACATACTATTTCTCTTAGCTATGGTCAATAATGCTTCAATAAACATAGTTGTGCTGGTAGCTTTAGTATGGTCTTGTTTGGATCATTTGGGTAAATGGACAAAAGTGGGATTCCTGGGTCATAGAGGAGTTCTATGTGGAGTCTTTTTTTGGGGAGGTCCGGTTGTGGGGCCTGAACTCTGTGCCTGGGTGCTGTCCCTCAGCTAGCACTCTACCACTTGAGCCACAGCACCACTTCCGGCTTTTTTCTTGTTTGCTTATGTGGTGCTGGGGAATCGAACCCAGGGCCTCAGGCATGCAAAGCAAGTGCTCTACCACTGAGCCACCTTCCCAGCCCTATGTGAAGTCTTTTGAGGAACATCCATACTACTTTGCAAAGTGGTTGAACAAGTTTACATTCCAACCAACAATGCAGTAGGGTTCCCTTTTGGTCACATCCCTTCTAGCATCTGTTGTTTAAATTAGAGTTCTTGATTATAGCAATTCTAACTGGGGTAAGGTGATACCTCAATGTTGTTTTGATTTGCACTTGTTTTATGGCTAGAGAGGTTGAGCATTTCTTCATGTGTCTATTGGCCATCCTTCTTTCCTCTTTAGAGAAGTTTCTCTTTAAGTCTTTAGCCTGGGAAGGGCAAAAACAACCCGTTTGAATAGGGATACAGGTGGACCCATTGCAACAATGAGATGTACAAGGCATTATGTTGAAAAATGAACTTTACAACTTTGGTGGGGGGGAGGGTGTGGCGGGGTCTGGGAAGGGATGGGAAGGGGAAACAAAATGGGAGGCAACAAGGCTTGATAAGAAATGTACTCATTATCTTGCCCAAGTAATAATAACCCTTCTGTACGGTATTTTCACAATAAAAGAAAAAAAATGAACTTTACAACCTTGGGGGGGGGAGGATGGGAAGGGGAAACAAAGGAATAGGCAACAATGCTTGATAAGAAATTTGATAAGAAATGTACTCATTGGGCTGGGAAGGTGGCTCAGTGGTAAGTGCTTACCTTGCATGCATGACGCCCTGGATTCAATTCCTCACCACCACATAAGCAGAAAGAGCCAGAAGTGGTGCTGTGGCTCAGGTGGTAGAGTGCTAGCCTTGAGCTGAAAGCTGAGGGACAGTGCCCAGGCCCAGAGTTCAAGCCCCAAGACCAGCAAAAAAAAAAAAAGAAATGTACTCATTACCTTGCCCATGTAATTGTAACCCCTCTGTACTGTATTTTCACAATAAAAATGTTTTTAAAAAGTGTTTTCCAAATGTCTGTTTACACATAATATACTTGTTTCACCCTGTATTTAGGACATCATTCATGATAACCATCAGAACATATATATATATATATATATATATATATATATATAAATCAAGACTCTCTCTTTTAGTTGGAACACTCTTCCAGTCTTATTTATACATCTTTGTCATAAACTTTGTTTATGACATGGCAATTCTTATTCCTGAAAGTGCTTTTGGGAACAGGAGCAGCCTTTAGAACTTTCAGTCTTGCCCAAAGCCTAACAAAGTCCACTGATAGCCTCCTCTCCTCTGCTTCATCCTTACAAGTTTTGATGCTGATGGAGATTTATATTCTAAATAATTAAATATGAAAGTGTTCCAAAAGGAATTTCAGAAAGGGAAAATTGCACAATGCTTTCACTGCTAGACACATTAGGAAAACAAAATCTCTGCCCATAATTTGTTTGGATTACAAGGAGCAGCAGAAACCCCAAATGGGCCCACAGTAGTAGTACAGGAGAAGATCCTCTGAAACCAACATTCAGCCAGTTTCTAAGACTTCAGTCCCTCTCAACTTTACATTCTAAGAGATATCAGGAAAATTAAATTCTTGTTCAGTTTTTAAAAACAGCTTTGTATATAGTAGAGACAGGAAATAATGAGTTAAAAACATCATGTGAACTAGGCATAATGTCTCAGATCTGTAACGTTAGCTACTTGAGGGCAAAGATTGGGGAAACATGGTTCAAAGCCTACTCATAAAAGTTCAAGAAGCTTTATCTCAGTGTCTGAGCAGGATGGTATGCAAATGACTGGACACAGTGGCACAAGCCTGTCATCCCAGGAACAAAGGGAAATACAAATAGGAAAATGTCCAGGCCAGACCAGGCATAAAGGAAGGCCCTATTTGAAAAATGAGCAACACACCAAAAAATGCCTGGAGGAGTGATTTAAGTGATAGAGTGCCTACTTAATGAAGTATGTGCTACCATGAGTTCATAGCCAAGTATTAAAAAAAAAGATCATGCTGGCCCCAGTGGCTCATGCCTGTAATCCTAGCTACTCAGGAGGTTGAGATCTGAGGATCAAGGTTCAAAGCCAGCCCAGGCAGGAAAGTCCATGAGACTCTTATCTCCAATAAACCGTTACAAAACCAAAAGTGGTGCTATGGCTCAAGTGGTAGAATGCTCACCTTGAGCTAAAGAGCTGAGGGACAGCACCCAGGCCCAGAGTTCAAGCTCCACAACTGACCAAAAAATAAAAATATATTTAAAAAATCACGTGGATTAAAATACCAGTTCTTTCATTTCAGATGCTTTTCTAATCCCCATGGAACCAGTTAGTAAATGATTACTTTACTTTGTTGTTGAGCAAAGGCAATGTTGCCACAGGGTTTGGCTTTTCACCAAAAAAACATTATGGCTTAAAATTTTAAAAGCAAAAATTATCTTTGCTCACACACACACACACACACACACACACACACACAAACTGAGCTTAGTTTCACATGTCATTCCAATATTCGTTGACTTTGAGAAATTTTTTAGTATCATAACATATTGAATCAAAAAATTGAAAACGTTAAAACTAATGCCTTTGTAAATAAAATGGGTACATATATATTTTGATAATCATATGTCAACTGTTCAAAGGAGTTTCATGGTGATTATTTCCAAATGTGCCTACTTTTGATTGAATTCACCCCTCACACTACTCTTCCTTCTTTTTGGACATTTTCACAGTTTTCATTATTCTATTTTCACATATATATATATATATATAATATTCTATTTTCTATTTATATATTCTATTTCTATTTATAATAATATATTCTATTTTCACACATATACTTTAATCATATTCATCCCACTTTTATCCTCTCATTTTGCCTTCCCCCTTCCCCTTGGTCCCTGGCTTTTATTTTTAAGCTCTATGTCCTGTACCTAAGAGGGAACATGTCACATCTACCCTCACTGTGGCTTATTTTGTTTAACATGATAATGTCTAGTTCATTCATTTTCCTGCATATGATATAATTCCACTCCTCTTTATTTCTTAATATCACTCTATTACATGTTCACATGGCATGTTCTTTATTTGTTCATTGGATAATGGGCACTTGGATGATCCCCAGATTTGGCCATTGTGAATAGTGATGCTATATAACTAAATGTACAGGTGTCTTGATGTATGCTGACTTACATTCCTTCTGATATGAGCCCAGGAGTGGTACCACAGTTTTACTTTTCTGAGGCAGTCTCATACTGAGGATTTCCATATTTGTTGTAATAACTTACATTCCACCAACAGTGTACAAGCATCCCTCTCCATGCCATCCTTGCTAGCATGTGCATTTGGTGTTTATTTTCTTGATGATAACCATTCTGATAGGTTAAAGATGATTTTTTAAATAATTGCTAATTTCCTGAGTAGAAAGATTTGCCCACATAATTAGAGAAATCTTAAACATCCATTTCATGTGCATGCATGTATATGTGCATGTGTGACTCCGTGTGTGTATGTTTCCTACCAACCAGTAATGTACTTGTTATGTATGTAATAAATTACTGGCTCTTTATTCTCGATAGAGATGATCATTTCTTCTGACTCCTGTGATCATTTGATACAATGCCTCATGCTAACAAAGGTGGGGAGGGAATGTCATCAAGATGGCCTTTCTGTGCTGATGCTTAAAAACCACAACTTCAAAAATAATTTCATACACTGTAGCTTACTGCCCCACTGCCATTTTAGGATTATAGTTAAAATCCCTAACATAAAAGAAATATAACCTTGTACTGATGTTAAGTGCTAACCGTGTATGTGTGTGTGTGTTGTGTGTGTGTGTGTGTGTGTGTGTTTCTCAACATAATTGAATTGTTTGCCTTATTTTAAGTCTACCCTGAACTGCTGACCTGAGAAACCAACATTAACAGGGTGTGAATTGGTTTACATGTCTGGAATCCTGTTAGCACCATAATCTTTAAATAGGAAGACAGCATACTTTGGGCTCACAGGCAATACACTGTCTCTTAGTAAGCTTGTAGAAACATCCTGGCCTCCCAGTGTAGTATCCTTGCAGTGACCAGTACAAAATACTATCACTCCCAAAGCATCTCACCTTGCTACTTTTCCAGGAGTCATTTCAGATTTGTAAAGGTCAAAGATCAGGTTCTATTCTTTGGTGAAATAGTATTTAATTTTATGAGAATCTATTCTCTGTTAGTCTACATTCTAACTGGTAGGACATACAGCTACTGAGTCTCAAACAATAGCATTTTTAAAAATTATTATTTTAGTGGTACTGGAGATGTAATTCAGGCCCTCACATCTACTAGGCAAACACTCTATCACTGAGCCATATTCCCAGTCCCAACAGTGTAATTCTAATTGCAGTGTTAAGAGGGATGTTTTAATTTCCCCTTTTTTTCAATGACCAATATGCATGGTAGCATTTTCAAATTGTGCAGTAAAATACAATAAATTGTAATATACTTATCACTATTAGGGACATTGTGAAGAAAAGCTTTATTTCAAATATCAAATATCATAAGTATAAAAAGCTATTGGGGATAAAGGAAATAACTTGTTAATGTCCAGTGCTGCTTTCTAATTGTTTCTTCACTGTTAGTATAACAAAAGTTATGGAACACTAAATTCGTCTTGTAGTTTTACATTGTGTCTCTTCTTTTAACAATTAATCCCTTGAATGTTGTATTTGTCTCCCATTGTGTATGAACTAGACTAAGAGGATTGCTCCTAAAATAAGAAAAGTTTCCTTAGTTGATGATTTATTTATTTACTTATTTATTTATACAAGAATTAAACTCATTGCCTCATTCTTTCACTTGCCTTTTTTGCTTATGGTTGGCATTTTATGACTTAAGCCACACCTCCAGTCCACCATTTTGCTGATTAATTGGAGACAGAAGCTTTGAGACATTTGTGCCTGGGCTGGTTTCGAATCATGAACCTCAGATCTCAGTTTCCTGCTTAGCTCAGATTATAGATGGGAGCCAGGGATGCGCAGCATCATATAGAAATTCTAAGGTTAAGCCAGAATAGGAATTGTGATATTCTTCTTCTTTATGGTCTTGGATTTTTCTATTCTGGGGGAAAGCAGCATCCATGTTTTGAAGACACATGGTTGGCTGGGTTGTAAAGACACACAGTCAGCCATGTGGAGTGGCTTACATGGTAAAGAACTGAAGCCTCTTGGAAACAATGATATGACTCTACCACTATGGAAGCAGATCTTTCAGTCTGAATCAAAGTTGATGAGAACATCATTTGTCCTCTCTCTTGGATAAGTAACAAGTTTAAGAACATTTAACCATTAGCTCCCACTAACTGGCATTTTCCAGGAAGTCCTTGGGAGAAAATATCTAGGAGTAGTATTGCCGTAGGTAAATCTTTCCCAAAGTGGTTTCACCATTCCAAGCAACGCACAAAAACACTTTCTGATTGTGCCACACGTTCACAAATACTTGATGTTTGTTATAGGTTGAATTGTGTCCCCTAGATGTTGAGGTCCTAACTACTAATACCTCCTAATAGGAAAAGAGGAGCTGCATGTGTATTCAGACAAGGTAACAGGGCCTCAAACCAATACGACTTTGCTCTTACATAAAACAATAATCTGGGCACACAGAAAGACACGTGTCACAGTCAAAATGATTTGTATACTTGAAAGTAGAAATGGTGATGATGGATCTACAAGCCAAGGAATACCAGAAATTGTCAACAAAGTTCCAAATGTTGGACTAATGTTCCTTCTGGATTTAGAAGGAGTCAAGCTTGCTGAGAACTTGATCTCATACTTCTAAGTTTCCAGAACATTTTTTTAATTTGGACAAACTAATAATTATTTATACTTATGTTTTTTATATTTCTGATATTTTGTTATTTCAGCTCTAGAAAACTAGCATAGTGTTTTTAGTCATTTTCATTTTCCTATTATAATACATACAGTTGTATCAGATTGTGGTTTTAATTTATATTTTCCTGGTGGTTGGAGACACTGAGTACTTTTTCATATGCCATTTGGCAGTTTGTATATGGAGTATGTTCCAACATCTAATCTATAGCTTATCTTTGGTCATTTTCTTACTGATAGTCTTAAATGAACATTTTTGTTAATTTGGGGGAAGAAAATTCATTACTTCACATAACAGAAAAGCTCAAGAATAAATAAATCTGTCTTCTTACTTTGTTGTTTTGTATACATATAGTATAAAATTTGTTTTCTTACAGTTCTGGAAGCTGGAAGTTCAAGATTGAGTATGACTAATAGGATCAGCATCTGTTGAGAGCTTGTTCTGATTCCAAGACCATACCTTGTAGATGTGTCCTCACATGGCAGGAAGGGGAAAAGGAAAAAAGGAAGCTCGTTTTCCCAAGCTCTTTAATGAGGGTGAAGCCTTGACAATTTAATAAGTTCCCCAAAGTCCCAACTCATATCATTCTTAAATTTCATTGGTCCTTAAATTTCAATGAAAGAATTGGAGTGGGGCATAAATTCTTAAAGCAGAATGTTGTGTTATCTGATAATTTCCCAAGCCCTTCTTGTTTTCCTGCTTATTCTAATTGTGATATTTTGATCCATGAATGGAAATGGTAGCAAAGAAGAGGGAAAAACACCTTGTCATCATAATAAAATATCATGTCAACAATTTAAAAATATTCAAGTGGTTAAATTACATACAGAAACTCAGAATTAAAAATAATACATTGCTAGAATAATAGCAAGGCATTAATAAAGCAGATGCACAAGTATTGTGGCTGATGTTATTAAGTCAGTGAATCATGGTAGATGCATAGGTGGCTGAAACTAACAATTGAAGGTTGAAAGGTCTTGGGTCATTCACTGAGCAAATAAAATCTCACCATCTCCAACCACTATTATCCTTACTTAATCATTGCCCTTCCTTTCAAACAAGTGATATACTGGTCAATGACAACAACTGGAGAAAGACTCAGATTTGTAGTACTTGCCAATTTCAATATAATAAATATACTACTTATAGCTGGGTGCCAGTGCCTCATGCCTGTAATCCTAGATATTCAGGAGGCTGAGATCTGAGGATCACAGTTCAAAGCCAACATGGGTAGGAAAGTCAGCAAGACTCTGACTCCAATAAACCATCAGAAAAACAGCAGTGGCGCTGTGGCTTAAGTGGTAGAGTGCATGCCTTGAGCTGAAGAGCTCAGCAACAGCACCCAGGCCCAAAATTCAAGCCCCACCACCGACCAAAAAAAAAAAAAAAGAAAAAAAAGAAAAAGAAAAAAAGCTTTTTATATGATGTCAATAAATGTCAAATCATACACAATTTGTCTTTCAAGGCTGTAGGTGTGGATTTCAGCATATTCCTGTGTCCAACTCAGTCTGGAGATATCACTGTCTTGCATCATTAATACAAGTTTTTTCGCACCACTTTCAAATTTGGTAAACAGAATAATAATATTTTGGGAGCCAATCTTGGGGCGTGAACTTGAGTCCAAAGTGCTGTCCCTGAGCAGTTTTGCTCAATGCTGGCACTTGGCCACTTGATCCACAGCTTCCCATCTGGTTCTTTCAGCTCAAATTGTCTTCAAATTGTGATCCTCAGATTTTACCCTCCTGAATAACTAGGATTACAGGTATGATCCACCAATGCCTGGTAAAACAGTGCTTAGTAGATTGTCACCACGTTACCTTTTTTATTTTTCCTATGTTACCTATTTTCCATTTCCCTCAAATGTTTCTGTTAGTCTGAATTTACAAATTAGTAAATTCAATATCTTATTATCCTACCACACATTCCAGCTTTAGTATTACCACTTACAATCTTCCTTTTAAACATTTTATCAGCATATATTAGTTGTACAAAGGGATTTCATTGTAACATGCAAATAATATAGCTTGATTAAATTTTCCACCATTCTCTCTCCCTTTTCTTAAAACAATGTCAACACATTTCTTTGTTCTATTTTCATGTGTGTGTGTGTGTGTGTGTGTGTGTGTGTGTGTGTGTTGTATGTGAAGCATTTTGACCACATATACCATCCTTCACCTTCCACTGCTCACCCTCTCCAGTCCTATTAGTAGTCACCTCCAGGTTAGACTTGTGTTTAAATTTCTGTCATTAATGTTCATTACCTGCAGTATTCCACACACACATACACAGATGGTTCTGCTATCATACTAACCCACTCTATTGCGTTCTTTCTGTACCTATCTTGGAAAGCAATATATTGTTACACATAACATTCATGTACTAATTTATTCAATTAATTACTGCTGAAAGTCTTCAAAACATACTGTTTGAATTGGGCAGTGGACTTAACTACTGGCTTTACAGAACAATTATGAACATAAAATTCTTTATGTTCTCACATGAACTGCAATCTTTTTGTAAGTCTTAAAGGACTCTAGGAAGGAATAAATGTATATCTATGAAATTGGTGAGAATCAATAATATTTCAAAACTATGTATATGTCCTTGATGAAGCTATTAACATAGATTCAAGGGATAAAATTAATATTTTCTACTCTTGCTCTCTGTTGGATTGAGGGGCTTTGAAAATGGTCTCTTTCTTTGGTTTAAGGGTGAAATGATTTGTTCAGTTTAGCAAAGATGTTTATAATTTTTTTGATTGAAAACTCTGAGCACAGATGGTCAGAAAAACAAAAGAAATGAACATGGAGAATTGAATGGAAGGAATCAAAATTGCTAAGTTGGGCAGGCCTTGTGCCAACTGTGGCACAGAGCAAATGCATCAGCACAGAGATACGTTCATCTACTTTGCACATGCCCATTGTGTGGCTCCAGCCCACTTAGCTGTACTGCGCATCTATACTCAGTAGACTTGGCTGGCACATCTTCGTTTATTTTTAGTGGTGAAAAAAATCTGTGTCCAGTGCTCAAAAGTTCCCCTGGGCATATAAACCATATCAATTACCCAGCAAAAACAAAGGACAAAGGAAGTAAGACAGTAAATGATAAATACCTCAGAACCTCTTCTTCTAAGGTGGTGATTCCAAATCAATATGGAAGAATTGAAAATGAGCATAAAGGTCAGCCATCTGGCCAAGATTCAGAGGACAGTTCTTGAGTTCTTTTTTTCCCTGTTGGGCTCATGCAAAAGTTGTTCAGCAAATGTAATCACACTTGGTATATCTTTTTTCTTAATATGTTTATATAGATGAATTCAGAACAGAAACATTTGAGGGAAAATGGCTCAGATTATATAAGGAAAATAAAAAGGTAATGTGGTGATAATCTACTAAGCATTATTTTACCACGCTTTTTTTTAGTAAACACACACACATACACATACACATACACAATCACACACATTTATATGCCATGATCATATGAAGTAGCATACAAAATTAAAAAGGAAGAAAACTTTGAGTTTATTAAAACTGAAATTTAGAGTTAAAACTCTTGTGACACAAGTCTTTTTTTAATTATAACAAAAGTAACAAACTCATCACAGTATGGATGTGTTTGACCTCTGGTTATATAATGAAAATGTATCTATGTAAGAAACAAAGTGAGTAATGTCATAGAGATGCTTAGACTATTCTTAGTTGACAACACGGAAATTTATTCTCTCAATTCTATAAACCAAGGTCAAAAGCCATGAATACTTTATTCATCTCCTTACTGGATCTGGCCATTGCTAACTGTAGTGGCTCAAAGTGCTTAAGCCAAATAAAGAGCCTAGAGAAAATGTTCTCATCCCATGACTACGCAGGAACTGCTATTGGGAGAACTGATACCAAGACTTCTTTTTCTTTTTCTTTCTTGCTTCTTTCCACCTTATGGTTTACAGTCTTCCTTAATTTTTTTCATATAAGGAAAGTTTGTATGTTTGCAAGTTGTTAAACCCAATAGCAAAATGCATTCTGTTTAAAATTTAGTGCCCAGAAACATAGGTCCCATGGTTTCCCTTATTTGCAATATCTAGTATATGTATGAGTCAAGCAGAAAAGGTCAAATTATGTGATGTTAGGAAAATGAACCCTTAGATATGTATTTAAATGTTTTTTTCTTTCATGCATTTGTTTCTAACGCATTTATAAGATTATTTCTTTGTTGCTTTGTGTGTCCCTCCCCCACAGTATAACCCCTGCTTTCATATTTTATGTCGGTATAATTTGTGGAGGAGAAGGGGAATAACAAGTCGTTTAAGGATATAGGTGGACCCGTTGCAACAATGAGAAGTACAAGTTGTCATGTCGAAAACGAACTTTTCAACTTTGGTGGGGGGGAGGGAGAATTGGGTGGGGCTGTGGGGGGAGGCTGGGAAGGGATGTGAAGAATAAACAAAGGAGGAGGCTGCAATGCTTGATAAGAAATGTACTCATTATCTTGCTCCTGTAATTGTAACATCTCTGTACAGTATGGTCACAATAAAAATAAAAATAAATATTTTCAAAAAAATAAATAAATAAAATAAAATTTAGTGTCCAGTTCAAAAATGGCAGTCTTTGACTTACTGCTTACTGAGTGAATATTTTAACCAAGGAGCATTCAAGCCTACTACATGGAATTTCCTCAAGGACAACTAATGCACACAGCACCATCTTTTAGAGCAATTTACTGCAAATATTAGGAAGTGCTTTGTGATCTTCTTTTTAACTTTTCCCTGTTCTGTGACTCCAATAATTGGCTGGCTATAGACTGATAGCTTAATACAGATTCCTATCTGATTTTCATATCAATCCGATGGCTCAATGAAAAGGATGATATATTGAAATATTATACAACAGTTTTCTAGTTGTGTTTGACAAGTTGATGAGTTCTGCTCATTATTAACTGACAACCTTTATCACATTGTGAAGTTTTTATCTTTTATTAAGGAAATTTCAAACATTTATAAATAAAATGGAATACTATAATAAACTCTTCTTTCTTATTATCCTATTCCAAGAATTATCAACTTGCACATGTCGTCTGCCATTGCAAATGGAAACATAAGCATACTTGAACAGATGGAACACAGGATGTATTATGATCTGGCTTTAATAGACACAAAACCTGATCATACTATTTCTTCTAAAGTGAAGATTCGCTAATAATTCTGAATACTAAGTTATCACTTCCTATCCCTGATTAGATTTTAATCTGTCCAATATTTCTCCCCTACTGGAAACACAACTGCCTTCTGGGACTTATTTCTTGTGGCTCTACTGGGGGTATGTCTATCTCCCCTAATAGCGAACGTGCCATCTAGGCTGTCAAGCTAAACAATTCATTCCTATGATAATTAGAAATTATGGGCACATAGCATGTAGCATGAGACTCATGAGATTGTAAATTTTAAGGATTGTGTGAAACTGAAGCTGAGTCATCTTTGTCTACAGAAAGAGAGAGCCTGTGAATTGAAGAATGCAGAAGAGAGGTAGACAGAGAAGGAAATGGGGATCGAGATCAGGCAGCATGAACCGAGAGAGAAAAAAACCATATCATTTGGACACTTGAGTAAGCAGTTGTGCCTGGGACACTCCTAACATTTCCACATGAGAAAACCAATATATTTGTTGAAACAAATTTACATTTTGGTTTTACTACCTCAAGCTGTAATCAAAACTCTCTACAGTAATCATCAACAAATATTACATGATTAATTTAGTACAATATTAATGAAGCTGTCTGAATGATACAATCTAGGAAGCACCCTGACCACCTGTTTTACAAGCCACAGACCTTTGCCCTGCATCTTTGGCAGTCATAAAATATTTCTGTAGATGGAAAAATAAAAGCTTCTCCCTCCATGTTTTTCCAAATGTTCCCCTATGTGTTTTATCTTCATCATATGAAACCTCTAAGTTTGCTGGGCTCACACCTGTATACTCCTAGCTACGCATGAAGCAAGGTCTGAGAATCATGGCTCAAAGCCCATTTGGGAAGGACAACTGTGAGAATCTTATCTCCAATTAAGTTGGAAGTGTAGCTGTGACTCATTTGGTAGAGCACCAGTCTTGGAGCTCAGGGACAGCACCCAGGTCCTGAGTTCAAGCCCTAGGACCAGCATAGAAAAACCCTACAAGGCTACAGTAAAGCCACCAGCACAACCATGTTCCTTGCAGCACTATTTACCATAGCTAAGTTATGGAATGAGCCCAGACACTCCTCTATAGATGAATGGGTCAAGAAAATGTGAGACACACACACACACACACACACACACAATGAAATCTTATTCATCCATTAGAAAGAACAATATTGTACTATTTGTAAAGAAATAGAAAGACTTATAAAATTATATTAATTAATTATAAAAATTATATTAAATGAAGTTAGTCATGCTCAGAGAGACAAAGGTGGCATGGTTTCTTTCATACATAATACTAAGAATTAGCCTATAAACTTATAATTAAACACTTGAGTATAATTGGTTACAAGTGTATTAACTGAAATATTGTAGATACCAGGGAGAACTCAGTGTAATTCCTTAGAAAGCCTAAGTCAATGTCCAACAATAAACACCAGGATATAGGCACTTGCAAGAGGGGGGTAGGGCCAAGGGGAGAGAGGAAGAAGAATAAAGAAAAGAGGGAGGAGAATGTAGTCAAGAATTCAATGTATATTCAAAAATTGAGGGGAAGGGAGATGGGTGGGGGGACTGGGTAAGAATGTTGGAAAGGGTGATGCTGATTAAAATGCATTATATTCATAAACTTTTTAAAAATGGCAATCCCTTTGTACAATTACATTTAGATAATTTAAGGAAAAAAAGAACTCTAAATTCTATGACCTATTGCAGACCTAGTGCAGACTACAGTTTCATACCTTTCCCAACACTTCAATGAGCTAAATCAAGTGAATCCAACACTTGGAATGGGCACAAGGGAGACAGTGGAAATGGCAAGAAAAGTTGCAAGAAGGAAAGCCATGCAACAAGTCAACACAATGCAACAAGTGTTCATACCTCAATTTTAAATAGCAAAACAGAAATTCAGAGTAACTAAAAATAAATACAGCACGTTTCTTAGATTGTACACCTATTAAGTAATATAATAGGAATGAATTCTAGGTCTGACCTACACTCAAACTGGCAACATTCTTTATTAAAAAGGGTGGATTATAGAAAGTTGGAATGTATTTGGAATACCTAATTTCTTTGTGCTATTGTATCTAATTAATTTTTAATCACAAAACCCAAAACAACTTTCTCAGCTTTTCTCACACTGAAATACAGATGTGTATAATAAATGCTTTTGCTTTTCCATGTGAATTCGATGGAGATTATATTAATTCTGCCAGTATCAAAGGAAAAAAAGTATTTTCAGGGCTGTCTGACAAGTTTGCCTGTTGTAGAGTATTTGAACAAGAAGAATCACTCTGTAGGATATTGCATGCTTCAACTCCCCTGCCTGCTGGGTTTCTGACATTTAGACATTTTGACAATGATGTAATATTTAATTGGTCTCTTTGTGAATGCCTGCTTCTCACTTTTAGCATTAATTGCTAATTAATAAAATGATGAAATGTCATTATGTCAGTACATGAGCCAATACCTTGATGTTGAGAAGTATGTAGAAACACCACTTTCACACTTGCAATAAGCAAAAGAGTAAAAATTTGACAGGCTTAAATATACCTTCTTTCAAATTGCCCTAATGGGGTGGGTGATTCCTACACAAGATCCTCATTGCCTACCTTTCTCAAAGATATTTGCATTGAGAGATGCCACTACCTACTCAGGAGCCTGAGATATGAGGATCTTGATTAAAAGCCAGCTTGAGCAGGACCATCCATGAGACTCATCTCCAGTTAACCACCAAAAATATGTAAGTAGGGATGTGGCTTAAGTGGTAGAGAAGTAGGCTTGAGGAAGGAAGGCTCAGGAACTAAGCTGGAACTTGAGTTCAAGTTCCAGGACCAGCACTAAAAACAAAAACAAAAAATAGAAAAAGAAAAGATTCCACATAATTAGGATGCTCTATAACAATAACAATTGTGACCACTACTGCCCACACTGAGTTGAAATTTTTAGGACCTGAATTCATTACTAAGTAGACTCTTAGAGTAAATCATATTTATATACCTTGAGGTACAAACATAAATACACTAAGGCCAAGTAGCTCACACTGAACAGGGTTTTTTTGACAAGTAGATGGCGTAGAATACCATTCTTCCCTCTGTTGCCTTCTATTCATTGTGGCTTCTTCACTGAGCTGTTTCCACTGGATCCTCCCAAAATAGAATGAGACCTGATACCTATACAGTATGAAAAGAGTGCTATCAAATAGCCAGACATAGCAGCTTAAATGTATAATTCCAGTTACTAGGGAGGTGGAGGGAGGAGGGAGGATTGTAATTTGTGTCAACCCCAGTCAAAAAGTTTCAAAGGACCCCCCATCTTAAAAGTTGGACATAGCTGTGTGCTTATCATTGCAGATACACAGGAAGGATAAATATATTGTGGTTCACCCATCCCAGGCAAAAAGTGAGACCCGATCCAAAAGTTAACAAAAGGAAAATAGGCTAGGGACATAGACTGCATGACTTGCAAGCTCAAGAATCTGAGTTCAAACACAAATACTACTAGAAAATGAAAAATCAAAAGTATTACTGAACAGAAGGCTAAGAGTTAGAAGGGCATTTAGAAATTAAGCCTACAGATGAAGACAAGCACAACTTAAGATAAAAGGAGGAGCCTTGTTTTTCTAAAATAGAGCATACTGCCTCCCACTCACCAGTGTACAAATGCAAAGAGCCAAAGATACAAGATGAAAATATAACCAAAGGAAATGAAAAATAAGTGCAGAAAGCCTCAAACAACATCACTTTTATGAATGAGGCTACAAAATTCTCAAATTGTCTCTGGGGCTTGGAAGAGCTACAGTACCTAAAGGGCGGTGATTCTAAAAGTAAAGCTCAGCAGCTCCACTGCTGTGAGTGTCTCTGGATAGGGCTGAAAATGGACACAACACAGAGATTCTTTCCTCACTTTTTACCAGTTAACATGGTTAGAGTTGTTAGTTTTTATATTCAACTCACTTTTTCTGATAACAAAGATTTGAATTCAGGGTGTTGTCCTTGAGAGGCAGGTGCTCTACCGCTTGAGCTATGCCTCCAGACTTTTTGCTTCGGTTACTTTTCAGGTTCAATTGTAGTGAATTTTACTTAAATTTCAAGGAAAGAATTTTTTTTTTGTGGACTAGGCCAGCCTGGACTGTGATCCTCTTACTTTACAACTCCCATGTTTGTATGATGACAGGCACACACCGCCACACCCATCTTTTTTTGTTTTTTTTTTTGAGATTAGGGTGGTAGACTTTTTGCCCAGGCTGGCCTCGAACAGTCTTTTGCCTCCCAGATTGCTAGAATTAGAAGGATAAGTCACAAAAATCAAGTCACTTTTGAGAACGCCATTGGACTATCTAAGACTGACAGATACTGTAGTCCTAATTCATCCATGGCTTCACTTTCCATGTTCCAATGACCCACACATAGTGAACCATGGTCCAAGAGTACAAAACAGTATATGCCATATTTCAGGGGAAAAAAGTACCTAAATCGAATAACTTCCACTGTAGTGTATTATTATAATTCCTCTACTTCAGTATTAGTTATCTTTATTAATACTCCCTATGCCTAATTCAGAAATTTTACCTTAAGTATGAATATATTGGGAAACAGTGTATATATGCATATCTGATTCAGGAATGTCTGTGGTTTCTTCTGGGGTTCTAGAACATGTTCCCTATAAATAAGGAAGGAGCGATGTACTTAACTTTGGTGCCTAACCAGGTAAAACAATGTAATGCTGAGAGCCTCTAGCATATGCGCATGAGAATCAATCGGTTTGATTTTACAATGGGTTCAATTTCTAGAAGGATTATTCAGAGTGCTTCATTAGTGTTTTGTTAAAGTTAGTGATGCATTCTATTCATCGTGATTCTTGCTTTTTCATTATGAAAGACTGAGAGTTTAATTTCTTCATTAAAAGCTTAGTTGGAGCCAGGTGCTGGTGGCTTACACCTGTAATTAAAGCTTCTCGGGATGCTGAGAGTAGAAGGATTTGAGTTTCAAAGACATCCTACGCAGAAAAGTTCTAGAAATCTTGTCCCCACTTCCCCTCCCAAAGCCATAGAAAATCAGAACTGGAGGTATGTATGACTCAAGTAATAGTAGCAGCAACCATTAAACCAGAAAACATCTAATAGTTGCCCACATACACTGTAATAAAACAGACTTGCATAAACATGGACACTTAATTGAAACAAGCTGTTTTCTTTTTCTAAATGAGAAGTACTTCAGGAAGAAGGTGCATCAGAGGAAGGAAGAAGGGTATACATTGCAGCATTAAGACCATCTACTACAGAAAGAAATACAAAAACATCCTACATCATCCCATTGAGCCAGAATTTTTCTACTTCATCTATCATTTTTCTCTTCCCCCTTTTAAGATGGTTTATGTTTCTAAACCATTCTAACTGATGATTTCATTCTCTAAAGTACCTACAGAGACCTAGGCACAGCGAATTAAAAAGAGAATCACATGTTATTTTGTCCACACTTTTTAGATTCTTTTAAGATTGCTTGATTAAAGCTGATGCTCTATCATTTGAGCCATCCTTTCAGTCTGACATCTTGCTGGTTACTTAAAGATGGATTTTGCAGACTTTTCCATTTTTCTTCCCAGGCAGGCTTTAAACCATGATCCTCCAGATCTCAGTCTTTGAGCAGCTAGGATTATAGGTGTGAGCCACTAGCATTTGGCTAACATATTTTGAATTGTGTTTCATGATTCAAATGTAAAATGAGGACATCAAACCAAATCAATTAATTCTTATTCAAAACTTGTTTGTGCCTGATTAGTAAAGGCCACCTATAGTTTCATGTGACATGAAGCTCATTATAAATTCCAATAATATTCGTAATTCTGTCATTCTCTGGTAAAAATACACTGACAAAATGAAATGTATTACAATCTTTATTGGATATATTGTCCAACCTGAAGCCAAGTGCATAGCTTACTAGTTGTTAAAGGTGTTCTCCCCTCAATTTACAAATGAAATGGAAGCATAGGAATGAGATCCTTGTAACGATGCCATACATATCCAGGTAATTAAAAACTTCAGTCCTTTAAAACAAAGTGTTAACAATCTAGACACATACTGGAAACATTCCCTAATTTACAATCTTACAAAAGTTGGTATTTCTGTGTTCTTCTAGAGATAAATATTTAAGCATTGAACATTCATTATTGTCCATATATAAACACATTTTAGTGTGTTTGCAGGCAAAGATGATTTCGTTTTTTCAAAAGTTGACTGAAAAACATAAATTTCCCTGATGAGTATCTTATAGAAAGTGGGATCTGGCCTTTTAAATCATTTTATAACCTTCTCTCAAGAGATTTTCTTACCTTAACCCTAATCTCAAGGTTCATACATTTCTTTTTTCTCGATTGCTAATAATGAGCTTTTTTGACTGTCTTATTCTAGTCTGGTCTGTTTTAAATTGTTCTTTTCCATTGTTCATACTGAGTTTTTCTGACTGATCTATCCTCTTGTTAGTAGTATCATTGTAACTTTTCCTCATGACATGATGCTTTTAAACAGTATTTAGGATATGAACTTTGTGTTATATTTGTCTTTGGAGTATTGGATACTTCTTGATTAAGAGAGATCATGAATGTTTTACAAAATATATTATGTGATGTGGCTAAATCTATCAGAAGAGATTATTTCACTTTATTTTTAAACTCAAAATGCTTCCCAACATTTAAATTTTTTATTATTTAAGACATTCCCAAAAGCATGAACCAAAATCATGAAATTATGATTAAGAAAAGGACAATAGGGGCTGGAAAGGAGGCTCAGTGATAGAGTGCTTCCCTCCCATGAATGATTCTTCACCACCACAATAGCAGAAAAAGCCAGAAGTGGCACTGTGAATCAAGTGATAGAGTGTTAGCCTTGAGCTGAAGAGCTGAGGGACAGGGCCCAGGCCCAGAGTTCAAGCCCCACGACTGACAAAAAAATTGAAAAAAGAAAAGAAAAGGACAATAAAATAAGTTTTATGAATTAAAGACAAAAAATACTACATTGCTAGAGACCAGAATTTAATCTGGTGAAAGAAAAGTTAAGATGGAAAGAAGGAAAGAAAGGAAAGGAAGGAAAGAAGGAAGGAAGGAAAGAAGAAAGAGGAAGGAAGGAAGGAAAGAAGAAAGAGGAAGGAAGGAAGGAAGGAAGGAAAGAAGAAAGAGGAAGGAAGGAAGGGAGGGAGGGAGGGAGGGAGGAAAGAAGAAAGGAAAAAAAGAAGGAAGGAAGGTAAGAAAGAAGGAAGGAAAGAAAGAAGAAAAGAGAAGGAGGGCAGGAAATAAAAGACAGGGGGAGAGGGAGGCAGGGAGGGATGGAGGGAGGAAGGGAAAGAAACCATTCACCATCATATACAGTATGGTGGCTGCATTTACCATCATTCCTTTGGAGGGCAGGCATTAGTGGCAGGGCAAGCCCAGGGAGAGGGTGACAGGATCACTTGTGTACACGCAAAAGGAGATAGGTTGCTTCTAGATATAAAGGACCAATAGCACTCCAGGAGTTGGTGGCTCATGCTTGTAAGCCTAGCTACTCAAGAAGCTGAGATCTGAGGATCCCAATTCAAAGCCATCCCATGCTGAAAAGCTCATAGATCACTCATCAACAATTAACCAGCAAAAAACTGGATATGGATGTATGGCTTAATTTCTAGAGTGCCAGTCTTTAGCAAAAAATAAATTAAAAAAAAACTGAGTCAAAGTAGCCCTGAGTTAAAGCCCCTGTACCAGTAAGAACAGCAAAGCCACATCTGTATCTTTTTCCTAAGGATTCTACACAACCCTGGAAATACCTCTGTGGTTATTATGTTAGTGGTTAATAGCACAGAAGCTTTAGCTGAACTTCCTGGACTGAATGGAAACTCCTTCACCAGCAGCTCAATGAATCTGAACAAGTTACCATATTCAGTCTTCTCCTCTCTAAAATGGGGGAAACAGAGGTGTTTATTTTGTGAGGTTATTATAAGAACTAAAATGTGTATACTTTTGATGCTTACCAGAGTGTCTGGTATTTTTAATGGGATTTGTGTAAGGTCCGCTCCTGGATGGCTAGCAGACTCTACCTTCCTCGCAGCAAAGTCTCCACCCAGTACCTGTGTAACCTAGGCAACTGGCACACCTGAAAGAGGTCACATCTGCATCCACTGAGGTCACATCTGAATTTGATGTGGCCACACCTTTCTCTGCCCATACCCTAGATAAGGCCTAGCCCAGGCCCAGACGCCCTCTCTCTGCTCTCTCTCTCTTGCTCTTCTTTTCTAGCACTCTCTATCTCTCTTGCTGCTCTTTTCTAGCTCTCTCTGCTCTCTGCTCTTCTCTCTCTCTTTCCCAGGCCTTTCCCAGCCACGTGGAGTGCCAACCTTGCCTGGTCCCAGCAGGTCTACTGAATAAACCTACCCCTTACCTGAATACCACATGCGTGCTGCTGTTCTTACTCGGCTACCTCTTTTTAAAAACCTAACAACTTGATTTGGTAAAATCTCTAAAATGTCATTCACATCTAAACTTTTCTATTTTTTTTCTCATCTTACTCGGCAGACATTCCAGCGTCCCTTGCCTGCGGTCTATTCCCCACTCTGTCTGACTACAGAGTACTACTCACTGTGTGAGTGCTCTGGGATTTGCACTCACTTCAATTGCAGTGTCTAAGCCCTAGCATCATGTGAGGTCATGTTACTGATTTCTGGCCATGGCATGTGACTCTACACAATGTACTACAGTGGCCTGGCCTAAGGTAACCAGCCGTCCTTATTTGCATATGTTTAAATTCCCACACTGAGGAATCACTCATTTCTGGGCAAATTAGTCACTCCAAAGGCTTATTATGACCTCTTAATTCTTCATACTGTCTTCTACCATCTGCTGGCCATCAATGTCCAAGGTGACTGTGAAAGTCATATGTTGAAGGTAACAGAGCTCCCATTAGCCTGGGCTTTTCATTAAAGCAGAATTGTTGCCTCTCCTCCCATTGGATGTTATGCAACAAAAATAAGTTCTATTCTGATAGCTTAACTAACAAACTAATTACCATGCTGGTCATTCTGATGTCCTCATTCCCTGAACAAAATAATATTGCTTACAAAAACCATTCACTCTGTTCAGAATGTTACTTTCCAGATGTCTGAATGGCTTACTTTACCTTCATCAATTTTTCACTTATATTCCATGGAGCCTACTCGATCAGTTTGTTCAATATATTAGCCCATCCCCCACTCTTCTGATTTTTAATACTTTTTTATTGTAAAAATACTGTACAGAGAGGTTACAGTTACATGAGCAAGGTAATGAATACATATCCTATCAGCATTGCTACCTCCTCCTTTGTTTTTACCCTACCCATCCTTCCCTCCCACCTCCACAGCTACACTTCTCCTACCCTCCTACCCCCATTCCCCTCTAAATTGTAAAGTTCATTGTTCAACATAGTGTCTTGTACATCTCATTGTTACACTGGGTCAAACTGCATCCCTATTTAAGCATTTTGTTTTTCTGTTCCCCTCCCCAAGCTAGAGAAGTATAGATACAAGGTGCAGGGCACCGACATCAAATACAGTGAAAACGGGTTGTACCGTGGGAGTGGAACATACAAAGAAACAAAAGAATCACATGGTACATTATAAATACGCTAGAAGCAATAGCAAGAAAGAAAAAAAAACACTTGTGTCCCTATCTTGGGTTCATTTCGTTTAACATCACCTTACATGGTTATATGTACATAGCTTGTGACCTTTTCTGCCTGTCCCAGACATATACTAGTTATTACAAATAAAGGAAACCATAGGACTTATGTTTCTTTGGGCCTGGCTTACTTCACTTAATATAATTTTTTCCAAGTCTTTCCATTTCCTAACAAATGGGGCAATGTCATTCTTTCTTATGGAAGCA
>NW_012267325.1:2494351-2669532 GCF_000151885.1 Dipodomys ordii
AGAGAAACTTCTCTGAAGAGGAAAGAAGGATTGGCAATAGACACATGAAGAAATGCTCAACCTCCTTAGCCATAAAAGAAATGCAAATCAAAAAAACATTGAGATACCACCTCACCCCAGTTAGAATGGCTATAATCAAGAACTCTAATAGTATCTTGACATTTTTAATCACCCTAGTCATAAGCTGGAGTGTCCTGTGTCTCATATCATATTCTGTGATTTTAAAAAACTGCCACAATATTTAAGCTAAATTAAGATCTTATTATTGCTATCTTGTTTCAATATCTTACTAATGTTATCTTGTTTTTCTGCCTTTCTATATTCATATCCATGCTTTCAGGCTGGATAAGTAAGGGTTATTGTTTTTCCAAGTTGTAAGTCATAGGCAATTTCGAAGCACAGAATCTTGCAGATGGACAAAAAGACATTGGACTTAACTGGTTCTACTATTATTTCATTATGTAAACATAAAAACCTAATTTCAGTATTTGGCTTCTTGCTTAGAGAAAGTATCATGTATCAGCCTTAGTGACAATGATTGCAATGCAATGATTAAACTGACCTTATCCACAGGTCAGTTTGTGTTGTCTTTTTATCTCATTAATAACCAGAACACGTGGTATCAGCTCTCTTTCTGTTCCAAGTTCCCAGCTAATCAGGATTTGGAGTTGGCAGGAATAACATCCCTGAATGATTACTTTCAGAGTATGAGGAGGTTTTTTATTGACGGGAATGTTACCATGGAGAAAGTCCTCCATTACTGGTGGGATCAGTATGGTTCTGGAAAAGATTAAACAACTCAGTATTGAGTAATTCCATTGTTTATTTCTATACCTCTGAGAAGCATTTCAGAACTGCTGTTAACACTGAAGGGTGCATATTCACAGAAGCTGCCTAATGAGAGATAAGTTTTGCATAACTAGTTAGAGAGGATCTGATCCAAAGTCTTTCAGAATTAATACTTTATAATGTCTTTAACATTGATTTGCCTATGTACTTTTCCAATCACCCCCTATCCAAAGCACTATTCTGCATAACTGAACTATGTGGTGTTGAAATTAGTGAATAAATATTTTAAAACTGCAGATAACTTTCAGGCAAGAGACAATAGATATTTTAAAAAAACAAACAAACAGAAAAATGCAGTGGATGTCATTCAAGATAGAAGGAAACAGAGGTTCCCGGTCCAAGTACTGTTTGCAAGAGATGAAAGAGGACAGATCTCTCTACAAAGGAGTAGCGTTCCATTGTCAGTATGAGGAAAACCACTGAAAGTTGTAAACACAACACACTATCAAGTGTGTCCTATAGAAAGTTCTGTGAAACTGGCCACATGTGGAGCATGCCTGTAATCCTAGCTACTAAAGAAACTGAGATCTGAGGATCATGGTCTGAAGACAGCCCAGGCAGGAAAGATCTTGAGGCTCTAATTTCTAGTTAACCAGCAAAAAGCAGGAAGTGAAGCTGTGGCTCTCATGCTAGAGTGTTAGCTATGAGTGGAAAAAGTTAAAAGGCAGTGCCTTGAATTCAAGCCCCAGTACTAGAACACACATGCACACAAAACTCAGTGGATTATAATCAAAATCGATTGGAAATATTAATAAATATAATACTAATAAATCATAATAAATTGGAAATAATGTGGAAACATCATTTCTTTTTCTTTTACAAAGCTCACTACTTTTACTTTTTTCCCCTTTAGGATGCTCACTACGCTAGTAAAAAAAATAAAAGATTTAAAATAGTTTTTAAAAAGTAAATGGAAAGACCTCCTGTTGGAAAGTTTCAGTAACAATAGTGCTAAGAATGTCGAACAGCAGCCAGGACAACAGCAGAAACGAGGATGGCAGCTATAGGTAGAGACTGATGCGCCCATTCCATGAGATAGAAAGCTTAGAGAATCCATGAAATCAGTCTGAGAGACTAAAGAAATTTGAATTTGGAACGACAACTGAAATATACTCATTCTTACTTTTTTCTTTTCATGATCAGCATTTTAAATTTCTTTTAAAATTTCCTATATTGTTATTGTAAGGTGATGAACAGTTGTGTTTCATATTTCTTGTGAAAAGTTCAAAGAGGAAGAAATCAGGAAAAGCCCAATTAGAAAGGAAAATAAATGTTTGTTTTAGAACCTTCTTCGTTTAGCTGCAACCCCAGGTAATATTTACTCTTGTTTTTTGTTTTTTTATTAATAAGTTTTTTTTATTGTGAAAATCCAGGTAACATTTACTCTTGACATCATTATACACAGATACACAGAAATAAAAACAAAACTCTATAAACAGCAATTAGCTTCATTATATACTATGAACTCAGATGTTTTCATTTCTGCTGCTGTTTTTAATGATCTCTTCATAACATAGTACATTTCATGAATGTGAATATTTTAGAAAGTCAACTAAAGTGGAGTGCTCTGAGAAGATTTTGTTCTTTAGAGTGGAAGACTTTACAAAGGAAAGCAAACAGGACTTTGTATACTTGAAATCACACCAACAGTTAGTTCTGGATTCGCAATTTATTAAGCATGCTGCCTGTGACAATGAGCTTATCCCTCAGAGACACAACCATGACATCAGTTCTCACAGTTTCCCTGAATATCAAGCATTGTGCTAGTACACACACACACACACACACACACACACACACACACACACACACACACAAAGTAAAGGTACAAAGGTAATGTCCATTGAGAGGATTTCTGCTGAGATGGAATATGATGAACGATATGAAATGGTCTGGAATAAATTATGTCAAAATAAATGAGTAAAAATATGCTAAATGTGAAGCATTTTTCAGCTCTGATTACACAGAATCTCACAGAATCTTACTGTGTAATTGTCTCAAACTTTGAAAAGACTGTGTATGTCATACATATACATAATGATATAACTATACATACTTATGTCTATAAATACACACATATGTATGAATGTGTGCTGTAAATTATAAAAATGAAATGTAAGCTCATTTACCCAGTAGAAATTCTCACTTTATTTTCCCCCCAAAGGAAACACTATCCTGAATATTCCATTTATCTTCCCTTTGCTTTATTTCAAATCTTTGAAAATAAATTATTTCCTCTCTGGTCATTTTGAAGTTACATGTGTATGTATGTTATAGATGTCTGTTACATATGAGTCACTCCAACTGTGAGTTTTGTATTATGAATTTCCTCTCAGTGTCACATTTGTGATACTCATCTAAAAGGACATATATAACAGAGCTTCAAAGGAGGTGACTTCTAATTATCCCACAGAAGATCTGGTCAGTCTCCACTTGATAAATGCCTGGTTATTTCTGGTGTGTTTAGTTTTTCTAATACAATGCATGTTTCTGTGCATATATGCATGAGCTATTAGAGATGTCAAATAAAATATGGGACACTTAATTAATATTGAATTTTAGAGAGATGTAAATAGCTTTATATGGGAAATATAAATATTTTGTGCTTATATTAGAATTTACTTGTGATTCTCTCTAATTAAATTTAACTAGGCAACCCATATTTTTATTTGCAAAATCCAGCACTCTGAGAGTAGACTAAGCCACAGGGAATACACACTTTCAACTATTTTGGTATTGCCAAAATGTTTTCTAAAATAGGTGAAGCAGGTTTCTACATGCTGCCCAACCACCAGAAGACTGAGTTCTCACTGTTTCATATATCAGTGTTACAGACTTAGCTCTGCACCCCAAATTCATACATTGCAGCACTAACCACCAATATGAGTGTCTTAGGAGATAGTCCTTTAGTAAGGTGGGTTAAATGAGATAGTGAGAATGGGACCCTAATCCAAATGGGATTGGTGCTCTATAGGAAGACAAGTAGACACAGAGAACTCTCTCTTCACATGTCCACAGGAAGAGAACCCCTGTGAAGAGCCCATGGATATTCCTGTAAACCAGGAGGAGAGGGCTCACTAGAACTAGTCCTGATAATAGCTTAACCTTGAGCTTTTAGCTTCTAGAGTTGTAACAAGTAAATCTCTCTGTCTCTCTCTGTCTGTCTCTGTCTCTGTGTCTCTGTCTCTGTGTCTCTGTCTCTCTCTGTCTCTCTCTGTCTCTGTCTCTCTCTCTCTCACTCTCTCTCTCTCTCCTATAGCATTTTGTATTTTGTTATAACTGTCCTACCAAACACATACACTCACGAACAACTGGTTTATCAGAAATTTTCATCTTTGTGAATATGCTGGTAGTAAATATGTTTTGTAATCTTAATGTATATTCCTGATTGGATCATCTTTTCAAATGTTATTGGCTGTTCCTGGTCTCTCTTCTACGCAGTGCATAGCAAGTACTTTGCCTATTTTCCTTTGAAGTTCTTTGTCTTTTTACTATTGAATCACTAGACAGTAGTAGACTTTGGTTAATTATAGTCACTTCTAATATTTTTTTGCACTTTTCAACTTATTGTTATGTTCTTTATGACGTATTTGATGATAAAAATTTTTATTGTGTTGAAATTTAACTTATTCATCTTTTCCTTTCCATTTGTGTTTATTTCTCTTAAGAAACACTATCCAAACTTTATATCAAAAATATTTAGTTTCTTTAAGGATACAGGTGGACCTGTTGCAACAATGAGAAGTGTTTTTTTTATTTGGAAGTGTTTCCGTGTATATTTCACCTTTTCATTGTGAAAATACTGTATAGAGGGGTTACAATTACATGGGCAAGGTAATGAGTACATTTCTTATCAAGCATTGTTGCCTCCTCCTTTGTTTCTCCTTTCCATCCCCCGCCCCCACCACCAAAGTTGTAAAGTTCATTTTTCAACATAAGGACTTTTACATCTCATTGTTGCAATGGGTCCACCTGTATCCCTATTTAAACGATTTGATTTTTCCCTTCCCTTCCACAAATTATACCAACAAACAAGACAATACTAAAGCTACCAGCACAACTATGTTTATTGCAGCATTATTTACCATAGCTAAGATATGGAAGCAACCCAGATGCCCCTCAGTAGAGGAATGGATCAAGAAAATGTGGTATATATTCACAATGGAATCACCTTTAATCTACCCATAATTGTTTTTTGTTTTGTTTTGTTTTTGGTCGGTGGTGGGTCTTGAACTCTGGGCTTGGGTACTGTCCCTCAGCTCTTCAGCTCCAGGCAAGCACTCTACCACTTGAGCCATGCACCACTTCCAGTTTTCTGGGTGGTTTTTTGAAGATAAGAGTCTCACAGGCTTTCCTGCCCCAGCAGGCTTCGAACTGGGATCCTCAGCTCTTAGCCCCTGAGTAGGTAGGATTACAGACATGAGCCACCAGCATCCAGCTATAATTGCAATTTGTGTATGGTAGGACACACACAAAGTACAATACATTGAGATCACTTTCTAAATTAAGTAGTCTCTTTTACAAGGCTCTCCAAAATCTGCTTTCTCATTAAGTCAAGTTGAAACATATGATAGAACCTGTTTCTGAGACCTTTGTTCTGTTTCATTGGGAAATACTCTACTGCTGCTTCATGCTGGACAATTTTCTGAGTCTGTTTTTTCTTTCGATTTGATAGATGTTCTACTACTTAATACATGATTCCAGACCTTCTTGTTCTGGTTTTTTTTAAAATTTTATTTTATTTTATTTGTGAACATACTGTACAGAGGGGTTACAATTACATGGGCAGGATAATGCATACATTTCTTACCAAGCATTGCAGCCTCCTCCTTTGTTCTGGTTATTTTTGTAGATAATTCCTTGATGGGATAACATTCAACTTTCTTTGAGATGTAGGTCTCACAAATATTTTGCCTTGATTTCCCTCTATCCATAATCTTCCCAATCTGTCTCCAGAGCAGCTAGGATTATAGGCATGAGCCATGGCACCTAGTTTGAAAGTTTGATAATTAATATAACTTTATAATTTTAATTTTTTTGCTGGTCAAGGGACTTGAACTCAGTCTGAAGAGGTAAAGTAACTCTATTTAAGATCAAGCCTCTTGACCTGTGCTGCCTCAGAGTAACCCCCAAAGAGCTGTGCTGCCAAAGAGAAAAATAGTTCTCAGAGAAACCGCAGGTTGCCACCAATGCTGCCCATCTTTATGGAACAGAACAGTTGCCCAGGTGTTCCTTCCATCAGAAAAAGGGAAGTAGGTCAGAGTGCACTTAAACCCCCTGGTCTTGTGAACTTGCTTGTGTGGAAACCCCCTGAACTTGCTTGTGTGGAAACCCCTGAACTTGCTTGTGTGGAAATCCCTGAACTTGTGAACTTGGTTTCCGGGTGCACGGAGGACCAAGATGGAGCTTGCAATAAATGACTCTTTGCTGTTTGCATTGATCGTGGTCTCAGGTGGTCTAAGAGGGGGCGTCCGAAAATCGGGTATTTCAAGTCTATTCTGCTCTGTCCCTGAGCCTCTTTGTGCTCAAAGTTAGCACTCTACCCCTTGAGCCACAGTGCCATTCCCGGCTTTTTTTTTTCTGAGTAGTTTATTGAAGATAAGAGTGTCAAGAACTTTCTTGCCTAGCCTGGATTCAAACCATAATCCTCATATTTCAGCCTCCTGAGTACCTAGGATTATAGGTGTGAGCCACTGGCACCCAGCTAAACTTGTTATCTTTTCAAGCAAAGTCTTTCATCCTATATTTAAGGTGTTTATGCTCATTAGGTATTTGTTCTATGGATTTTCAAATAATCTGGAAGATTTTCTAAAAATTATCTTTCAGAATTTTCATTGTTTTGAATCTATATGTCACTTTGGGAAATTCTTACTATCCGGACTATTCATATTAATGAACATAATCTAAAATGCTACTCATTAAGGTCTCTTCAAAAGTACACTTAAATAGCATCATGTAATTTTCCTGTTTTGTTGTATGAATAGTTTTTATTGGGTTTGTGTTACTATAATTCCTATTTTTTTGTTCTAACTGCAGAACTCTTTTTATTTGATAATGCAGCAAAACTCTGATACAGCATTAGTGGAGTCATGCAAAAAAAATTATCATTCCTATTTTTAAATGTAATAAATGACATCGCCTTGGTTCATAGTCTATCCCAGTGGGTTTATATTTTATTTCACAAAGGAACAACAGCTAAACAGTGTATAAATTACAGATGAATGTTATAAGAAATAGAGAAATACAGTTCTGAGAAAATGATCCTTTGTCTCTATTTTTAATTTGGCCTAGTGCTGTGGTTTGGACATAGAGTGAACCCCAAAAGTTCATTTGCAGCAGTGTTGAGGTAGTAGATGCCCAGTATAAGAGATTGATATCACGTGTTTAACATACAACATCCACAATAGCCAATTTTTCACAATTACATTTTCTGTTTATTGATGGTAGAGAGATAAATCCACAGTTTGATCCTATAAGAAGCTATTTACCAGATAAAAATTTTGGTCATGCATGTGTGCACTAAACCACTGAGCTTTTTACATTTTTGCTTTGTTTTTAATAGTCCATTTTATAGTAATTAAAAGTTCAACAAAAATTACTCAGGGTCTCTCACATGTTTAGTATGTACTATACAACTGAGCTACCTAAATTACTTTTTTTTTTTTGGTAGGTCATGGGGCCTGAACTCTGGCCTGGATGCTGTCCTTCAGCTCTTCAGCTCAAGGCTAGAGCTCTACCACTTGAGCCACAGCGCCACTTCCAGCTTATTCTGCTTGTGTGGTGCTAAGGAAACGAACCCAGGGCCTCATGCTTGCAAGGCAAGCGCTCTACCACTGAGCTATCTTCCCAGCCCCTAACTGTTTTATGTTTAACAGACCATTTTTATAGCAATTGTAAACTCACAAAAAATTGTGAGTCTTGAACTCTGGGCCTGAGGGCTGTCCCTCAGCTCTTCAGCTGAAGGCTAGCACTCTACCACTTGAGCAATTGCATCAATTCCGGTTTTCTGGCAGTTTATTGGAGATAAGTGTTTCACGGAATTTCCAGCCCGGGCTGGCTTTGAACCACGATCCTCAGATCTCAGCCTCCTGAGTAGCTAGAATTACAGGCGTGAGCCACCAGCAGCGGCTACATCTGTCAGACACTTATCATCAATCAGCTACTCAAAAAAAGGCAGAAGTGAGGCTGTGATTCAAGTGGTAGAGGGCTAGCCTTGATCACAAAGATACTCATCACTCAGGCCCTGAGTTCCACTGCTAGGACTGGCAAAAAAAAAAACAAAAAACAAAAAACAAAATCCTTACTCTTAATTCTGTATCTTTTGTATGCCACATAGACTTGACATCTGTGTACTGAATTTTTAATTACAATTTTTTTTCTCAGAGATCTATTATCTCACCTACCATTTCAAGTTCCCTTTTGTAGTTCTGCATGGCTACTTTCCTGTCTGCCTCAACAAATCTTTTAGGAAGTGGGAAGCTGAAGTCAGTTTTTGGCAATTTCCTGTGGGCATGGAGCATAGATCTAAGTCAGGAATCTCTTGCCCTGCTCTCTGTTAATAGAGACACCCGGGCTCCTAGAGAGTCCCTGCAAAAGAAGCATAATATTTGGAAATTGTCATCAGCACTTGTCTTTATCGAGATGGAACTAAGAGTTTGGTAGAAATAAACCTTGAGCAGATTCATTTGAAGTTTTATAGTTTGGTGACAATTGAAAACAATTTTGGTTAAAATATAGTAAGGTCCTGCTGGGCGCCTGTGGCTCATGCCTGTAATCCTAGTTACTCAGGAGGCTGAGATCTGAGGATGGAGGTTCAAAGCCAGCCTAAGCAGAACATCTGTAGCAATGTGGCTCAAGTGGTAGAGTGCTAGCCTTGAGCTGAAGAGTTGAGGGACAGTGCCCAGGCCCAGAGTTCAAATCCCCTGACTGACCAAAAACAAAAATAAACTATGTATATATATATATGACTATGTATGCAATTATGCATATATATATATATACATATCCAATCAGAAAAGAAGTCAATTGAATTTTCCTGGAGCTATAGAAATAGTAGGTGATAGAAAGTCAAGAATGCAACTTCTGTCAAGTTAGGAGATAAACAAGCATGGGTTTTAGCATCAGGAAGCCATACTTATTAACCATTTATTTTTAACCTCTCAGCCTTATCTACTTTTGAAAGGATTGGCACCAGTAACTCCATTTCAACTCCAATAACTTTTCCTCTCATCTGAACAGTTTTCTTTCAAACTATTTCGGAATGTTCCCTCATCACCAATATAAGTTGTATTTCCATCTTATCAGAAAAAAAATGTGCCCATTGCTTTGATTTCAACCCTCATTGGAAGGGAAGGACAGATAGTTCAGATGGGAGTCAATGCCAGTAAGATGCTTTTTGTCCAAATTTAAGCAACAAAGACATTCAGAAGGAATTGCTCCTAACCAGGGCTTACCTGGAGTCCATTAGGTTTTGACAAATAAATGCTTTAAATGTTCAGTGGCCCTTACTGCAAATGCTCCACTGGAAAATCAAATCTACAATGACAATAGACAATCATAGCCATTAAAATTTTGAAACAGAAACTGAAGATTACCTTTTTGTACATCTTGTAGTTTTGGTGAAAGCCAGTTATAATGTAGTCAGGTGATATGCCTTTAGTCATATGATGGTTAGATGTCCAAGGGAAGGATGTCTTCTATGCTCTTACAGTCTGATGTTAGTCTCCTACTGAGTATTTGCTCATTTATGAGCTAGACACTTCATAAGCACTTTTTAGGATATTCTCCCCTTAGGTGAGGATGATGGACAAAATAGGATTGGGTATTTCCTTTCCCTGGTTTGATTAAACTTTGATAATACACCATTAGCTTAGGTTCTACTTAAATTATTTCTTTTGAAGATAGGCTTTATTAATAGCAGAACACTCCATGGTATTACAAACTGTTCTTTTCTGTTCCTTCCCCTATTGCAGGATTCCACTATGAGGATGGTGGAGCCCTTGTAGATAAAACCCACTGTAGTGACAGTGAGCCCTGGAGAATTGACCTGTCACACTCAACCACACTGAGTCTCTAGCAATGTGTCAGCTACTTCACAAATTTTCATGCACTGGTACTAATTCCCACATAAATTTTATGGGCTGTGGTCTCTATTCACTTAGCTATATCTCCACGTTGGGTGATATAACTTAAGTTCCCTGGTCCACCAAAGTCGTCAGTTTTTTCAAAAATTTTTTTCCTTCTTGCCAAGATATAATGATGATTTCAAAGTACCTTACATGCTGGACTGGAAACTGGAACTCCAAGTACCTTTCAATATAATTTAGTTTGTAATCTTTTGGACTTACTTGGATTTTCTGTAAAACCAATGATATTATCTGTTACTACAAATAGAAAATATGCTGTAAGGTTTAACCTTCTTAAACAGTAAGTCAGCAAGTACATCAGTTGATTCATATTTATATATTGATTACCAGAATATAAATTTTAATATTTACTTTTTGCCTATGTGTCTTCTAGTTGTAGTAGGAAACCTGGCCTAGGCTCAGCTCAGTTTCTTCCTTCAGGATTCAAGTTCAAGAACAGCCACTCCTGGAGACATGAATCTTTCCCAGGCAAGCCCCCAAATCGATGGGAATCTGCTTGGATAGGGAATGAGGCATGACCTTATTCCAGAGAGTAAAGGAAAAGTCAGAAACAAATACTATAGTCTCAGAGATTACTTTCCTTTCTCTTTTTCCTATGGTTTGAAATGTTTGTAAACTCTTGAGCTAATATTGTTCTCGAATATGCTGTGAAAAGTGTTGGGTCTAGTGTTTTATTTGTGGTTACGATTAAGGGAATTTTAAATATGATTTCAAATTCTTTAGTAGCTATAGATGGATGTCTTAGATATTACCTGTTTATTTTTCCTGAAATATAAACATTTTAATTAACCTTGCAAAATATTAGAATAAAATATTTTAATGTTTTGTTTTTGTGAAGATTCATAGTAGTATATGAAGTATATATGTTACAGGTAAAGTTCTACTGTTCAGCATCACCATAGATATTTCTTTTTGTTAATCTTTTTTGAACAATGAATTTTTATTATGTTGGTTTTCTTGATGATGTCTTCATCATTAAAATTAGTTTTTTATCACATTTTCTAAAATCACTTGAGAAGATATATTTATAATGAGAAGCACTTACCTACTCGCTATATGTAAAAGATGATGCCTAATTTTAGACTACAGTCATTTTATAGTTATTTCAAAGGTTGAAACTCTGTTAGTAGATATTAGTTGCAAATATTTACAATCTTAATTATCAATATAATCAACTGCTGTTGAGCTGTGCAGCCTGTAATAATCTTTACAAATGTAGGTAAATTATCAGTCTCATTAAATAATTTCAAGTAATCTTTCCTGAATGTGGTATGTTCATGTCACAGAGATGTCTCCATCTGTGCTTGGAATGTAGTAAGAGCCATATATATTTGTTGCACTCAGTGAGATGTGTTCCTTGTTTACAATAATGTCACTTCTCTATACTATATCAATATTACACCATGGAACAGGATGTAGGAAGCAAGAATGTTTAAAGAAAATAACTAAATACATGCTTGTGGGTAATTTAAGATTTCTCAATGACATTTACATCATTGTCTATACATCAGTACTTGTGTCTATACTTAGTACTACAATTCATACAGCTATCACTGATCAATTTATTTTAACATGACTGTATGATATTATAAATTTATTGCTATTATTATGGTTTTATACAGAAGGGTTACAATTCCAAATGTCTGGTCAATTTTTACTGAACAATGTCCTTTTCCTTCACTTTCTCCTTCTGGTCTCAGCCAACAAGTTGCGTAGTTTATTTTTATATAATGTATGTTGACTGTATTTTTTTCAACCATCCTCCCTCCGTTTTTGTGCCCTCTTGCCCCCATATTTTTTTAAGTATTTCAGCATTTTATGTTTATCCATAGTTTTATATACTCTGTCAGGAGGGGGCAGAGTGTAACAGGGCTTGAACTCAGGGCTTCACATACTCCCTTGGTTTTCTGTTTTTCTTTTTCTTTTTTTTTTCTTTTTGGGGTCAATCCTGAAGTCTGAACTCTGGGCCTGGTTGTTGTCTTTCAGCTCTTTAGCTCAAGGCTAGCGCTCTACCACTTAAACCACAGCGCCACTTCCGGCTTTTTTTTGATTATGTGGTGCTAAGGAACCGAACCCAGGGCCTCATGCATGCAAGGAAAGCACTCTGCCACTAAGCCACCTTCCCAGACCCTTGGTTTTCTTTTTATGAATTGGCACTGAGACACACTTTCAAGATGAGCATTTTGCTGGTTAATTAATCTGATGGAGTTTTCCACCTGATTGGCTTTCAACTGAGATCCTCTAGGTCTCAAGCTTTTGAGTGGCTAAGATTATGGGTGTGAGCCACAAGATCTAGGCACAGTTTTATAGATTTTTAGATGTCAAAATACTCTAAATCTTAGAATGGTGTTTTAGCTCCTTTCTTAATTATGTAAGAATTGAAGTTATTTGCTCTACCATTCTAGCTTGCTCATATCCTTTTATTCAAATATTACGTTGAAAGATTCCTTATTCTTTGTAGTATATCAAAGTATAGAGCAATTCAATTAATATATTTTAGTATCTTTCAATAAGAGTACATTTAAATTTATAAAATAAGAATGGATAAAATAAACAGAATACTCACAATAATTACACTTCTGCTTTTTTATTATTATTGTGAAAATACCATACAGGGGGGTTACAATTACATGGGCAAGATAACGAGTGCATTTCTTATCAAGCATTGTTGCCTCCTCCTTTGTTTCCCCTTCCCATCTGCTACCCAACCTCCCCCTCGCGCCCCCCCCACCATCAAAGTTGTAAAGTTCGTTTTTCAACATAACGACTTGTACATCTCATTGTTGCAATGGGTCCACCTGTATACCTATTTAAACCATTTGTTTTTTCCCTTCCCCTCCACAAATTATAACAACATCAAATACAGTGAAAGCAGGGGTTATACCGTGGGGGAGGGACATACAAAGCAACAAAGAAATCATCTTACAAATATGTTAGAAACAATCGCATGAAAGAAAAAAAATTTGAATACTTATATGACATATTTCTACCTTTTATCTCTGTCTCATACAGCAGAAAGGATAGAAAATTATGCCATTTATTTCCCAATGTATTTTTTCTACCACTAAAATGAACCCTAATATTTTGAATGGGGAGATGCACTAAATCTGTGAATTGCTTTAGGAAATACAGACATTCTTACACTAATACGATGTCTTGAATCTATAAATATGGAGTGAGAACTTTTGAAGTTTTTGTTTAGTCATTAATTTCATTCCAATGTTTTGTAATTTCCTTTGCAAAAATCTTTCATTTCCTTTATTCCTGTAGCTATTATGAGTTAGACTCCTCATGATTTCAGCTTTATAATTCATCATTATTATGTTAAAATACTAATGACATTTGTTTGTTGATTTTTAACTTTATTTTTAATCATTTTTTATTTTAAATCTTATTTTTATCTTTAGTGTACAAAGGAGTTGTCAATCAACAAAGTAGCATGCTAATACAAAAAGCTGATCCTACAACATTCTTAACTTTGCTGATCAAGATCAATATTTTTTTTAGTGATGTCTTTGGGTTTTTTTAAAATAAGGACAATGCTTAGTATTTCTAGCTTTTATTGTCTTTCTCTTCTTAAAAAGTGACCAATACCTAAGCTTTTACAATCTCATCTCTCATTCAGTTCTGCACCCACTCAAATTTGGTTCTACCCTCACTAAACAAAATTAGAGAAATGTGTAAACAAGATTCAGGGTTCCAGAATCAAAAACAATGACAACAATAATTATATCATAGGGGGATAGAACATACAAAATAAACCAAAAAAATCACATGCATATTAAAAACAACAGCAACAAAGAAAAAAATCTCTTGTGTCCATATATTGGAGTTCATTTCACTTAGCATCACTTAGCATCATCTTATATGTTCATATGTACATAGATTTTGGCATTTTCTGCTTGTCTGGTAAGATCATCCTAGACATATATTAGTTATTGCAAATAAGGGAAACCATGGGCCTTATGTTTCTTTGGGCCTAGCTTACTTCACTTAATATGATTTTTTCCAAGTCTTTCCATTTCCTAACATAGAATTCCATTATACACACACACACACACACACACACACACACACACACACACACACACAGCACAGCACATTTTCTTGACCCATTTATCTACTGAGGGGCATCTGGGTTGGTTCCATATCTTAGCTTTGGTGAATAATACTGAGATAAACATTGTGCTGGTAGGTTTAGTATGGACTTGTTTATGATAGTGGGATTGTTGAGTCATAGGGGAGCTCTATGTGGAGTTTTTAGAGGAACTTCCATCCAGCTTTCCAGAGTGGTTGAACAAGTTTACTCTCCCACCAATGCAGTAGGGTTCCCTTTTGGGGTAGGTTATGAGAAAGAATGATGGGGGAAATATGAATGAAAGGAAAAGATTAAAAAAATACTAAAAAAGCAGAAATCAAGCAGCTAACTCAAACAAGAAGTAACCATTAACCTCAGAACAAAATGAAAACAAATCAAAACAGACCAAAGTCATCAGTCATCACATACACACACACACACATACACACACACACACACACACACACACACACACACACACACACACACACACACCACATGAGGAGTTTTCAGTCAGTATCCTTTGTCCAGTTACAAATTGTTGCCCACCCACTTCTCTCTGAAAGATGATTTTTACTTTCAGTGTCAGTTTCCATTGTAGTGGAAAGTGAGCTGTGTCTCTCTAGAGATCGTCCTCTGGTTGTGCTGAATGTCCTGGCAAAGACCCAGGATAAAGTGAAGTACAGAAAGTCTCTAAGGCTGCTGTTTGTGTGTAGAGGAAACCAGTGCTTCTGTTTTGTTGTTTGTTTGTTTGTTTGTTTCCAATCAGCTCCACAATGTTAAGGCTTGCCCAAGTGTCAATTGACCCTTCCCTCAAGGTAAGTGAGCGGCCTCTGCCACTGCCTGTAATTGCCCAATGTACTTGTCGACTAGGACCCTGTTGAGAAGTGTGGGCAGGATTCATAGGAGTGTGATACAACTAGCTTGGGCAGTGATTGCAATGCAGTCCCACTTGTGCAGTGGTCCCTGAAAGATGGGTTATAACCACACCCAGCAGTGATGGGTTTTGGGACCCACTGAGTCTGTCATGTCTTGAGACCTGGCATGGAATATTCAAGTGCCTTTCTCCTTGCTCATGAGGAGTTTGGCCACCATGGATGGCAGCAGGGTGTCTTTCCTAAATTTCTCTGGTGTGATGGCTACTCCATGGTATGGAATAACTTGTGTGGCCAGTGTGAGGCTCCTGTCTACTGTTTCTCTGGTGTAGTAAGAAAATGTCACTGCTTGTACCACTGAGCACTGGTTTGGGGGAGAGGGGCTTGGCATGTGGTTATTTGTTTTGTTATTATTTTCCCAATCTTATAAATTTCCAAATGTTATCATTTAGTTTAATTGGTTTTGATGGTAAGGTCTTATTAGTAAGTTAAGAATAAAGAAAGAGCCAAGAATCAGTGAGGTTCCTCAGCTGATAAAGCACAAATTTAACTTTGGCAGCACCATTTTGGGGTTTTTAAGTTCTACCTTTCTCTTATTCTTAGTCACTCTCCCTTTCTCTCTCTCTTTCTCTCTCTCTCTCTTTCTCTCTTTGTCTTTCTCTCTCTCTCACACACACACACACAAATATACCATACTTGTTTCTTACAAATATTGTTCAGTTATTTTAAATGTGAAAAATATTTTTCACTGTTTTATTATTCCCATAGTATTTGGGATTGAATTCATCACCCTTTAGATGTTAGGTAAGATTTCGACCAGTTGACACAAAATCCAGACTATATTGTTTAGCTTCTTTCTCAAATATTCCAGGGAATAAACCCATGTAGCTGGGATTTCACAAAGGAAACACTATGGCTCACTTGTTGCTTTTGCAGAGCCTGGCTTTGAACCACAGTCTTCTAGATAACTTCATTTGCCTAGTTAGTATTACTGTTAGCTCTGTGCATGGCTAGCCATTTTGTAAAAGACTTGCATTGAAAAGGGCAAATCTCTAAAGTTCACATAGCAAATTAAAAACTTGAAAAAATGACACAATTTAGCTTCAACAGGCTTGTTACAGGTTCGACAATAAGCACTTAGTTATTTGGGAGTGTAGTATGCTGTTAGCATCAATGCTTCTGCACTGAAGTGTCTAGCATTTAGACTAGAATAGATTTCTCTAATATTTCCATGCTGAAGAATCTGCATCATTCAACTTCCCTTCTTGAAATTGAATCTGGGAGTCGAGACTAGACCAGATGTATTGTGATTATATTAAGGTGTTCACTGCAGTATTAAATCATTATTCTAACGTAGTGCATGTATTAAGTTGATGTTTTGATTTTCCAGTTCTTGCTGAATATGACAGAGATTCATAAGATTTCTGCTCCTTAGCCATGTGAATTCTGCAGTGCATTCTGAACCCATGGCCTAGTACACACATAGTCTTTCCAACCCTACCGTGCTCCATTAAGTCTCAACTCCCATACTCAGTCAGGACTATGGTACCCAGGAGACAGCACAACTAAGCAAATGTGTCTTTAGACTCAAGTTTATCTAACACTCTATAATCTTCCAGCACCTATTCTGGACTTAAGATTTTTCCGCTTCAACTCTTTTAGATAGCAAGCACAACAGGTTTATATTACCTATTTAAAGACTTGTCGTTTACATGAAAACATAAAACTCAAATAGTCATCAAATTGTGGAGGCTAATTCATACATTGAAAGCAGAAATCATTCTTGGAGATCCATTCACACTACATGTATCTTCTTCAGAATTTACTCAACATGTAGTGGGTGCAGTGTCTACCTTAGGGGGTGTACTTCTTTTGTTCCATTTTTCTTTCAGTTTTTAGGATTCCTTAATAGGACTAGGGGTTTTCATGTGAAAATCCAGAGATGTGTACAGTACATTTGACATACTGATCCTCTCCACTGTATGGCCTGCCCTTCCCTCTCACTCCCCCTCTTCTTAAAACAATGCTTGGGGGTTTTATTTTATAATTGATCAGTGAAAGACTGGCTGAGAAAGAAGAAAGAGTGAGCTGACTTGTCACATTTTTGGCTTTATAAAGAACATATGATTTTTTTTGTTACACTTATTGTTTTCTCACCTCAGCAGCCAAACTGTGGCCCTTTATGTTACAAGCACTAAAACCTCCCACTACTGGATAAAATCCGGCACAGTTTCAAAAATGGTGACTACTGACGCGATCATCATGCAATGCGGTATAACTCTATAAGAATGTAACAATCCTATAATAAAACACATATCCTGGTATAAAAAATTAAAACTGCCAAGAAGCCCAAGTTAATCTGTAAGCATTGGCTTCTTTAACCCTTCCCTGAGTCCCCCTATGCCAAGTCATTTCTCCTGTGTTCTAATTGCATATCACATCCACCTCTTCTCTGTAGGTCCTTCATTTGCTTCTCCATTTTTCACTGGACCTGAATGAATGCTGCCTGGTGTGGTGCCCTGAGATGCCTGAAATAGGATGGAGCCCCAGGAGGATGGCCTGCTCTCCCAACTGATCCTGGTGCACAGAGAAGATAGGAGCTGATCAGGGCAAGTTCCCGCCTTCAGTGTCATCCCCATCAACATTTCAGGCACAAAAGTATAAGCACCCTATTGAACGCAACACTGCCCTGCCCGACCAAACTCCTACCCAGCAAGTGAGCCCATCTGTCTGTGCAAAGACCATAACAAAATGTGGTCTAAAGGTCCTTAGTCAGAGTGTCAGAGTTGGGGAAAGATCCCCAGCACCTCTGGAGAGGCAGTGTGCTCACTGCATGACCCCAGCTCTTCCTCTTGAGCAGGAGTGCATCAAGTCTTTCTCAGTTTTGCCAAGATGACAAAGGGTCTGTAGGTGTTACACCAGGGGTCAGACCTTCCAAGGGTACTGCAAAAAGGGAAAGTGGGAAGGAATAATAAGAACATGGGGCAGGGGCAGGGGCAGGGTTAGGGGTGGAGAGAGCTGGGGTGACAGAATCTAGGGAATGGCAGAGCCTTTGCCCCATTTCTGTAGGCTTGAGCAAGGATGCATTTAGATGACAAAGATGTCTAGCAGGTTATTCTTAGCAGGTCAGTAGTGAAAAGGGACAAACTGGCTGCCCAGGCCTGCTAGTCTTTCCTCTTCCTTCCGCATTTGCTCAAAGTCTGGCAGCAGTGGCACTATGCGCTGCACACTGGGGTTCTCCAGGAGTGAAGCCCCCCATGTCCCTCCTCCTGCAAGCTCTTCATCCTTATTGAGTCTATGTCTTCAAATTCATCAGCACAGGCTGACTCAAATTCTTGTGGGCCTCTTGGGCCTGAGGGCTTCCGAGGTAGGCTCTGAGAGGCTGTATGGGACTTACCCTGCTCAAGCTGCAAAAGTAAGTCCTGCAGCTCCAGCGCCATTGTTTGTATGTCCTGGTCCAGCTGGATGATGTATTGCTCGTTCTCCCTCTGTTGCTTCTCCAGCACCACCGTCTGATTTCCATAGAAACCAGCGTCATAGAGATTATGTCCACCTCTCCCCTGAGCTGCATAAAGGGGAGTTCAAGGTCTTCTACTCTCTCTTTCACAAAGGTTTTGAACTGAAGGTCTTCCTTGAAGAGCTTTGTCAGCTTTTCAATGGGCTTCATAATGCCTTATATTTCATAAGAAATAAAGTCGCTGTTCCCTGCCCCCATCCTCACCCCCCCCAATGTGGAGCCAAGGCCTCTTGCTCAGGCCTGGTGTGGTTCAGGGCTGCCAGTTGAGCCATGTATTGGCAGAGCAATTTCTGCTGCCTTAGTTGGTGCCCCAGCCGGGTCCTCTCTGCATCAGAAGAGGTTTGAGCCTCAGAGAAAAATGTAATGATGTCTTCTCTGCTGTCTGTGCTCTCAGGGATGGTGAGGGTGAGTCTGGCAGCCTCATCATCCTTTGTCTCTTCTGTTTCACTTCCTGCAGGGAGAGCCAGGAGACTCACCTGAGCCTGCAGCTGCTGGTTCTGCTGCATGGTAGCTGTGAGCTGCTCCTGGGTCTGCTGCAAATTCTTGTTGACTGACTGGATTTCCCTCCTGCCCTGCAGTACCTCCTGCTGCAGCTGCTCCAGCTGCTTGGCCAGTTGTTTCTTTGTGTGCTGCTCTGCCTGCAAGGTGCTGGTCAGCTGGGTGTTGTGACTGCTGAGCTTTCCCAAGCCATCTTGCAGTTGGGCCAGCTGGTTCCTGAAGTGCTGGTTCTCTCTCAGAGCATCTCTTATGGTGCTTTGATTGTGGATCAGGGTCTCTAATATTTGATGTATGTGAGCTTCTGCCTGTTCATTGCACATCTTGGAGGCCAGCTCTAGGGCCAGCAGCTGCTCTTCCTGCTGGAGATTTTGTTGACTTAAGGTCTTCTTGACTTCCAGCTGTGCTTGAAGCTATCTAGCCATGTTCTCCAGCTCCTCTTTCAGTGACCTCACTTATGTTTCCAGGTGTGCTTTTTCTTTAATGGCCTGTTGCAAATCCTGAGGACTGGCTTGGTGTGCCCACAGGCCAGATCACTGTTATGGGAGTATGGGTGATGTTGCTAGCTCCTTTTGGAACTCCTCCATTTTGTGTTCTCTGGTTGCTTTTTCATGCTGTAAAATTTGAACATGTTCTTTCAAGGTGGAGTTGTACTTCTGTATTTCTTCCATGGTCTTGTTGGTTTTCCCCAGGTCCTCTTGAAGGCTGTCTCTCCATCACTTTACCTCCCTAGAGAGTTCCTTCTCCTCCTCTTGCTGGGTAGATGTGGCAGAAAGGACAGCCTCTAGCTCTGCCACTCACACTTGGGAAGACTGCAGGCTGGTGGCAAGACCCCGCATCTCCCCTGAAGTCTGAGCTGCTTCCTGCTGAATGTGGGCCAGGTCTGTGTTCAAATTGTTCTTTTGTGATTCTAGAATTTCAGTGGTTTGCTTATGGAGCTGCAGGTGTTTGCTTAGCTCCTTGTTTTCTTCCAATATCTTTTGCTGGTTCGCCTTCTCTTTCTGTAATTGATTCAGACTATCTTTGCTTTGTTTGTGCAATATTTTTACCTTCTTGGCAAGTTACAAGTTAGTTTTACAGCAGGTGTCCAGGGCTTCTGCCAACCCTTCATATAGGTCCTCGAGATCTTCCATCATTTCAGAACATGGGAGATTCTCCCTGTCTTGATCGAATGTGGTATCAGACACAAAGCTAGTGAGCTTTTCAAGAAGATGTTTCAGGCTCTCGAGTCCAGCCATAGTGTTCAGTCTGAGGTCAGTATCATGGCCTTGAACTGATGCTGTGTTGATTGTAACAGGATGAGGGGAAGGGACACTGGGAGAGAATGGAGATTCATCTGCCCGTGCAGGAGCATTGTGGTCTTGGAGGGCCTCTTCAGGTGGCTTACCCACAGGGTTGGTCTCAGATGCACTCTGGCTTTGAGGCTATATCTTCTTGGCTCCTGCAGGACCTGCCAGGCTGCTTCTCTCATGATATTGCATGAGATTTTTCCTGGCAGCAGCCAATTATTGTTGTCTCTGGTTTTCAGACATGGCAGGGGTGGGACAGGAAGGTGTGGGGGGCACTTAACAAGGATTCTAGCAAATACAATTTCTGATCAGTCACCAAGCACTACCACCTCCACAACTCCTAGCTGTGGTGTGAGCCAGAGGGAGAATTCCAGGGCAGTGCTAGGCAGCACAGAATGTGGGTTTGGCCAAGGTCTCTCATCCCATTGGTCAGTGAGAACAAGGCCAGACAGAGGCGTGGTCTCCTTTCTTTTCCTGGAGCCAGGAGGACCTGCTGGAGTCCCAGTGTGGGCTGTGGGCAAGACTTGCCCCAACCTTGCCCATCTGTGAGGGATGGAGACATATTTTGGTGCTATTGCAGCAGATTTGCATGCAATGTGTCATTCTTCATCACAGCAGTATAATTACCTGGTGGGCCTAAGAGACTGCTCTCTATGGTGCCTTTGACCTTTCTGTTCTACTGATCCCCTCCTATTGTCCTAGATGTCCCTCTGCTCAGGGTTGAGGAGTTGTGGGGACATGGGCAGTAGGGGATAGTTTACCATTTACAGATCTTTTTCTGATGCCTCACAGCTCTGCCTTGTATTTTCACTTATTAGAAATCACGGAGAGTGCATCTTCTCATCTAACTCCATGCAGTCCTTTTCTCACAATTTCCTATCTCCATTTCCTCCAAGGTCCCTCATCCTGGTGGCTCATTTGACAGTCTTCCAGACTCTGGGCTCCTAGTTTGAAGCTGAGAAGAGTTGCCCCAAGTTTGCCAGCACAGGGGCATGTCTCAGGCACCAATGCAGGTTTACATTCAATGTGTAATTCTCCCTCACAGAAATATAGTTACCTGGGCAGTCCTAAGATTCTGCTCTCTTATCCCTCCAGTGACACTTCTCTCCTCACGGTTTGGTGGTAGCGCCACACCCATATGCCCATCGTATTATCACTTACCTTGGAGCCACGTTTTTTAGTCTGTCTTCAAAGAGACAGAATTAAATGTCACCAAGATACAATTAAATGTCTGTGGATTCTCTTATGAAAAATTTGTAGAATGTTATTCTGACCGGAGTGAAGGGGAAGGGGAAAGAAAGGGTTGAGTGAGAGCATCTCAGACTTAGGAGGCAAAAGCAAGCACCACAAAGCCCTCTAAAGGCCCTCATACAAACTCTGGCTAATAGAAAAGTGGGAATAGGCCTGCCTTTGTGTTCCTGTTATCCTCAGTCACTGGCTGAGCAGTGTACAATGCCTCAGTACAAACTCAGTGATGCACTTGTAGGAGTACAAGAGATCTTTGGCAGTTAAGAGCAGCTCCACCTCATAGCCAGCAAAGATATGAGGATTTCAGCTCTATAATACTTTATTCCTTTTATCCTTACCTATTGCATGCCATATCATATATCACTTTCTAATAGTCTGTACAATTTATTAACTTCCTTCATTATTTCTGTTTCCCTCCACATGAATTTTCATTCATTGTGTTCAATATTGACAGATTTTTGCACCTTATATATAAATTGTACCTGGAACATTATGAAATGCTTTTTTAAAGTGAATAAGTGAATGAACATTTTTAATTCTTCCACTTTTCTCCATGAATTAGATTTTGTATCTAATTTAGTATGCAAGGTATAGTTAATATACAATTGAAAACATGGAATATTGGTAGATTGAGCAGCCTAAGAATGACAGAGAATAAAACTGACAAAACAGGGTAACAGTGCTATTGAACTGTTGCCTTTGTGCCTAGAATAGCAATCTATCTGTAAAGCCTGGTCACACTGATTAGTTGTTTGTTCCCAGGGACACCTAGCCACATACTTTTGGCTCAAAAATTATGAAGGATATAGCTAAACACTTATCACCCTGTAACTATCCTGTAGCCATCCACTTAGTAAAAGAAAGCTGATAAACCCTGACTTTAAATTTTATAGTTTACAGAACACATCCAGAACTGGTTATTTTAGCAGTGGCACTCACCTGAGGTCCCAGGGATTTAGCTTCACCTTAAAGATATATGGAGATTTCCTCCAACTCTGTAACTTTGAAGGCACAGAACCCAGACTAAAAGGATTTCCAAATTGAAATCAGTATGGGGGAGGTTAAGTCTAAAATAATACTTGGCCATATTAAAGTATTTGAAAAATGGAGAAAAATGGAGAACAGGAAAAATATTCTCTCAAATACCACTTTCCAGAACTACTGTCTACAGATATTTTAGTATACACCTCTCAATTTATCTCTGTAGTCTTTTAGTACATAAATAAAACGTTACAAGCAAAACTGATATTTTTAAAATACTACCTCCTCAGATTCACCTCAGAGCCAGTAACTGTTTAAAATGTGACACATCCTTCAAATCAACATTGTATATTTTTATGTGTTTGTTTGTGTGCCAATGCCTCAAAGCATGTTGAAATTTAATTACCATCATGATAATATGGGATTGTATTATGATAGTGGGGTTTTAATACCATTAATGGATTAACACTGTAGTGTTAATAGCTAATTATTATAAAATGATTCTCTTGCTTTCTTTCCCATCATCCTCTCTTTTCCTCAGTCTTACTTACTTCCTTTTTGTATTCTTTTTCTATTCTTCCTTTTCTTAATCTCCCCTTTTTGTAGTCTTTCTCCCAACTCTCTCATTCTTTCTCTCTGTTATAAAACACACACACAAACACACACACACATTCACATACATTTTTCGCTTTCTCTCTCATCATACAATACTTCCTTCATGTTATGAGGACCCATGAAAATCCCACCAAACACAGGTGTGTCATGTTCATTGCACTTTCCAGCCTGTAGTACTGTTAGAAATAGAATCTTTTCTCACCAAATCACTGACTCTGGTATTTTGTTACAGTAACAAGAAACAGACTAAAACACTATTGATATGTATTAATATTTTGTGCTTTAAATTTTTGTGTTTTAAAAGTTTCCAGATTATACTACAAATCAATGTTTTCCATTCAGCCTCATATTTTGATCTGTCCATGTTATGAAAAATGAATATGTTGAGAATGTTAACTGCTATCTAATATTTCATGATATAATTAAAGCACAATTATGTTTCCTCTCTGAAAAACATTTCGTTCTTTGCAATATTTCATCATATTCAAAAAACCTAAAATGGATATTCTTAAAATATGACTTCCTGGAACACATTTGCAAGAGTTTCTCTGGACAGTATTTTCAGAGGAGAAATTTCTGAATCATAAAGTATGGACAATTTTAACATCACTTGATTTTCCCAAATGTAATTTTACCAATTTATATTATCAGCAATGTATGAGAGTTATTTTTCCCAAATGCCTGTTGACATTATAGACAGATATACACATGTGTTTATATATATTTTTGTGGGAATGTAATATGTATATGTAAATGTATGTATACCTAATATATGTGCCTATGTATGCCAAATATAGAATGCACTAAATATGTTTTTGTGTTCATTCATGCATTGCATAAGCCTAGATAAGACCTGAAAAACTCTAATGGAAACCACAACCTCGAGAAACTAAATGTATTTAAATAAAGTTTAAGTGCCTTGTCATTCTGAAACTTAATATATAATACAGGTACTGATCCAATTACTCTGGTGTATGAGAAAGTTAGCATGATAAGGCAGTGACAATGATTAAACTAGTCAATAAATGGTATTTGGTCTAGGGCACACATCTATATATACTTTTTTTTTTGCCAGTCCTGGAGCTTGAACTCAGGGACTGGGCTGTCCCTGAGCTTCTTCTGTTCAAGGCTAGTGTCACAGTGCCTCTGCCAGCCTTTTCTGAGTAGTTTATTGGAGATGAGAGTCTCACGCACTTTCCTGCCCAAGCTGGCTTCAAACCACGATCTTTAGATCTCAGCCTCCTGAGTAGCTAGGATTATAGGCATGAGCGCCCAACTTGGATATAAGTTTTCATTGTATGTTTCAAATACCTTCTTTCAAATATTTCCTTGACATGTTAGACTAGATTATCAAACAAGTTTCACTTTTAATTACAGTCAAATTTATCATTGTTTTTTCTGTAAGAGCTGTGTACTCCACTGTGTCTTGTCTAAAAGGAATGTCTTGATAGTCTATCATTGTGTTTGATACGGACTGACATCTCAGATCTACCCTCCATTCTTCTCCTCTACATTCTGCTATGAAAATCTAATCTTCATAGACTATGTCTCTGTGCTCTGGATTCCAGTTTGGTCACTGATTGCATATTCAGGAGATCTATGGGAAAAATAGAAAAGCGAATACATGTACTTACTATTTGATTGATTCCCTAGTTTCTTAAAGTTTTAGGATAAGGACGTTTTTCTGTCTAGGGTCGTAGCTCTTGCTGAGGGGTCCTTCCTACAGCTCCATGTCTCCCCGTTCCTGCGCCTACTCCCTTCCCCTCTCCTTCTCCTTCAAGCATAGGGATTGTAACCATAATGGCTCTTTCCTGTCGCCAGCCTCAGAATGATTCATCATCCAAATTTGTTTCTTTAATCATTTCCATAACTTTGCAAATAGTCCAGGCATTAAACTTTCTTCAGTTACCAGTTGTGAGTGATGAGAGCTTCCTGGCTGGATCCTATCTACTATAGTCATAGTCATGAATATATACTCCTATTTATTCTTCTAATAATTTCGGTTCTGTTGATTATTTATATTTGTGGTATGAGCTCAGGAACTACTTTCATTTTTTTTCCCAAATGGGAACCATGTGTTCAGCACCATTCGTTGATAGTATAGGATTTCACCACTGTTTTGTAGTGCTAGTTCCATAATCGAGTCCTTTATGTGTTAGTCATTAATTTCCAAAAAGTGAGATATTTAAATTCTTTTTTTTTGCAATTTTTTATTGTGGATTAAGTGATTACATAATTTCACACATTTCACAGTATTGTGGGATAGTGATGCTTAGTTAAAGTCACAAACACATTCTAACCTTCATGGAGAAAATTGTCTATCTTAATCTATAAAGTTTGTGAGTTCTATGGGCTTTGACTATTTGCTTTTCCTTTTGCATAGTGTCTTTCCTATTCATTCCCCCCTTCCATCACTTCCATTGAGTTGCTTAGTTCGTTGTAATCAATGTCCAGTGCAGCTGAGGGACCCACTATTGTATGTTTTCCCTTGTTTCCCTCTAGTTCTGTTTCCTCCTCCTACTTTCCCTCCAATGTGCACATATATACCATATATGTGATCAGCAGCATGGGGTCATTTAGTAATGATTCGACCAGATGAGTGGAGGTTCTTGGTTTCTCGAGTCTTGTTTACTTTGTCATATCACTTTACATTTTGGATTTAACATCCACTTATCAGAGATACCATGTGCCATTTGTCTCTTTGCTCTTGGCTTACCTCAATCAACATGATTTCTTCTAGTTCCATCCATTTCCCTGCAAATGCCATTATTTTGTCCTTTCTAATGGCTGCATAATATTCCATTGTATATAGATACCACAATTTTTTGATCCATTCATCTGTAGTGGGGAATTTGGGTTGTTTACATATCCTGACTATTGTAAACTGTGCTGCAATAAACATAGAGGTGCATGTGTCCTTGTATCCTGGCTCCTGTTGTTCAGAATAGATGCCTAGGAGTGGTATGGCTGGGTCATAGGGGAGGTCAATATTTAGCTTTCTGAGGATCCTCCAGACTGCTTTCCAAAATGGTTGTGTAAGTGTACATTCCCACCAACAGCATAACAGGGTTCCTCTTTCTCTGCATCCGCCTCAGCATTTGTCATTGACTGACTTTAGGATGTGGGACATTCTGACTGGGGTAAGGTGGTATCTCAGGGCTGTCTTTACTTGCATTTCCTTTACAACCAGAAATGGTGAACATTTCCTCATGTGCTTTGTCATTTTTATCTCTTCTTCTGTGAAGTCTCTCTTTAGTTGCCTTACCCATTAAGTAATTGGTTTGTTGGGTTTGGGAGGGATTAGTTTCTTGAGTTCCCTGTTTTTGCCGGATATTAGTCCCTTGTCTGATATATTTCTGGTAAATATTTTTTCCCAGTTAGTTGGCTGTCTTTCTTGTTTTGTTGCTATGTCTTTAGCTGTGCAGAAATGTTTTTATTTTAAGGTAGTCCCATTTGTACAGTCTCTCTCCAATTTGTTATGACTCTGAGAATCTGTTCGGGAAGTTCCTGCCTGTCTTTACTGCAGTAGTTTTAGAGATTCAGGTTTGGTGATAAGGTCTTTAATCCATTTTGAGTTGACATTAGTGTGGTGACAGGCTGGGGTCCACTTTTAGTTTTCTGCATGTGACCGCCCAGTTTTCCCAGCACCAGTAGTTGAAGAGACTGTGCTTCTTCCACTGTATGTCTTTGGCTCCTTGTCCAATATCAGCTGATTATAGGCATGTGGTTTTATTTCTGGATCTTCCATTCTATTCCATTGGTCTTCAGGTCTGTTTTTGTGCCAATACCAGGCTGTCTTTATTATGGCTCTAGAGTAGAGTTTGAAGTCCAGCATCAAGATCCTTCCCATATTGTCTTTTTTGCCTAGAATTGTTTTGGCTTTTGTTGTTCCATATGAATTTTTGGACTGTTTTCTGTATTTCAGTAATGTACATCATTGGGATTTTAATAGTAATTGTGTTGAATTTGTATATTAATTTTGGCAGTATGGCCATTTTCACTACATTAAGTCTGCCTATCCAAGAACACAGAAAGTCTTTCCATTTCCTGGTGTCCTCTGTAATTTCTTTCTTTAAAGTTTTACAGTTCTTTACAATTCTTTGGATGTCATGGGTATTTGTTGTGATTTTTCCCGTGGCCTCCCTGATCTTGTTAATTTGGGTTTTGTCTTATCTTCTTTTAATTAATCTTGCCAAAGGTTCATCAATTTTATTTTTTTCAAAAAACCAGCTTTTTGTTTTATTAATTTCCTAGTCTCTATCTTATTAATTTTAGCTCTTAATTTGGCTATCTGGCTCCATCTAGTAACTTTAGGTTCCTTTTTTTATGTTCTTCTAGCAGTTTTAATTGCAACATGAGATTATTTACTTGGTCTGTATTTTCTTGATGTGGGTATTGAGGGCAATAAATTTTTACCTCAGGACTGCTTTTGTTGCATCCCACAGGTTTCTTTTAGGTGAATCCTCAACATAAGTCTCATTCCGAAGGGAGATAAGCAGTGTAAATAATAGCATGGACATGGTTTGATTTGGAGGAAATAAACAGGTCATCCATATTTCTTTATCAGTCCTTGACTGCTTCAGGTTAGGAAGGAAATAGGACATTTCCATTTCTCAGCTGTGAGGAGAAGTAACATGAAATAGCTTAGTGGCAGTTATTGAAATAAGCTGTTGAAGTCATCCAGTATGAGTGGAACACATTGAATTAGGAGGAAAGAAAATACTTTCAGTGGGATCAGAGCACCAGCATACTCCAGGAAATCCAAGTGTGGTGTTTGCCAAAGACACCAATATATGTGGTTCAAAGTGTCACTGATTTCAGACATCAGGGCAAATATTCCCTGATGACAATAAAAATAATCATTAACTCTCAAAATATTATTCAGTAACTTCTATACTTTTGGTTAATAAATGTAGAATCGATGCAATATTTCCAGTCATTCAGTTCTTATGCTTTAAAGAAAAAACTTCTCATTGGCAAAGGGGATTTTCTATTCTAAATTCATGCACTTCATGCCTTGGACTTTTTATTCTAATTTAACACATACCATATGGGTTCTAGCTTTATCATTATTTAAAAACTTTAAGCCCTACGCTGTTTGCATTTTCCAGGCTTAAACCTGATGTTTAAAGAGAAGGTGAAATTATAGTGGAATTATCACAAAAATAACTTTTGATTAGGGTTGAAGGTATAAAAAAGAGCCTCGTTATTTAGAGCATATGGCTCCTGCTTCAGAATGCTGATGAGTACTTGGGTGACATAATAAGGAAACTATTTGTGGTGATGGCAACCATAAAGCAAAAGAACATGTGGCTATAACATCACATACAGAGGAATAAAGGTTATTTTCATAAAAAGGACAAAATACTGGGCTGGGAAGGTGGCTCAGTGGTAGAGCGCTTGCCTTGCTTGCCTGAGGCCCTGAGTTAGATTCCTCTGCACCACATAAGCAAAAAGAAAAAAGCCAGAAGTGGAGCTGTGGCTCAAGTGGTAGAGCGCTAGCCTTGAGCTGAAGAGCTGAGGGACAGTGAGTGCTGCCCAGAGTTCAGGCCCCACGACCGGACCCCAAAAAAAAAAAAAAGGACAAAATACTTTGTTAAGCATGATAAATCAAAATGAACTGAACTAGATAAAAGTTACTGACAGCTAAGTTAGCATTTCAAAAGCAAATGATTCCTTACTTTCATATAACCTCTTAGGAGATTACACTGTTTAGAGTCATATACTCAGACAAGCTATGATAAATATTTTGACTTTTTTTTAAGTCTGGTTAAGTCTCTATGCTAATTCAAATGAAAAATGAAGAGATTTGTTCCATTAGACACAAGAGATCACAAAACCTAATTATTCCATTGCTTCCCTTGGCAAAAATCTCCATGACTGTTGTTTTAAGATGTTAATTCTCTAAGGATGTTATTAGTACCTTCCTTCTGCACTGTTTGTCCCACACTGGAAATAGCACAGGTGTTGTGGATGTCACTGTTCCCAAAGCACAAATCTCCATTAATCATTTATGTTCATGGCTTACCAAGAACTAATGTCACTAAGTGGTAATAAGATATGATTGAAATAATGTAAAAGGATACTGAGAATTCTCTGAGAACAGTGTGCACTTTCATGCCTCTGTGCCTTAGTGTGTGCTATCCTTGTGGCCCAGGACCCTCTCCCTTTCAATGCTATTGAATTTCTGCTTGTATTCAAGGCACAGATCGAATATCAGCTCTCAAAGAACTTCCTGGTTCTTCCTAAAACACAAAACATTATCTTCTTATTTGTTTATATATATAATATATTTTCTTGTTTATATATTTGCTTATATATATATATATGCTTCTTAAATTGTGACCGTATCTCTGTAGTTCTATAAATGTTCCTTGTCAGTCAAACCCATTATACCTTAAATTCTTAGAGTGATCATTCCTCACCTTCACTCCCCCCAGAACAATGCTTGACACACAGTAGCTATTCAATGCATGCCAACTCCAAATGTTCTTTCCTGAGGAATCTTCTCACTCTATTAGTGCCTTCATTAGTACTTGTCATATGGGTACCTGTTTGCCAGTGTTTGAAGGACAGAATAAAATCCATATACATGAAAGTCTAATATTTTATGATTATTTTAATTTCCTTAACATACTCCAAATAGCACTAAAAATAACAGGTCAACACTCATGGCCATTGCTGTGAGGAGGCCATAATAACACTTAGAAATGAGTAATTGTTTCATCTTTCTTCAATAAGTGTCAGTAAACTGAAAACCTTAAATGTGAATACTAGTACTGGATAATGGAGTAAGTGGATGGCAGAAGGTAAAAGCCAGAATGTTCACTGTTAGAATGAGAGGTTGCAGGTAATCAAGAGGAAAAGGTTAGAATGACCTGAGCCTTAAGAGATTAGAGTTGGAGATAGCAATATGAACTCTTACTTAGTTTAATATAAAGACAGAGAGATATATAGATTAATCTGTGTGTGCATATATATATATATGTATATATATATGCTTCATTAATGTATCAATTAATGTGTAGAAATAACAGCGGCCTAGTAGCAATGAGCACATCTAAGTGTTGGTTTCAAACACAATATTACAACACAAACAAACAGGACTCCTTGGAGCAGATCTGGGTCAGGACATATACCAGGTAAGCCTGGAGTATCTTGCAGTGCTAGAAAGTAAGCATGGGATACTAAAACTTTCTACTGGCTAAAGATGAAAGAATCTGAGCAATAATATAAATAAGATTGAACCATATGCCTGTGAGTTCATATCAATATAAATAAATGATAAATGGGCTAATGAGTGAACACATACATGTCTGCAGACATTTTAGTGGCTATTCCCCTATTCACACCTTAAAAATGAGGTGATAGGGCACAGTCAGGAAGGATGAGAAAGGTGTCACTTTTATTGGAGAAACTTGCCCATGGCACCTCAGCTGAGTGAGCAAGGTGGAGCTCATCAGGTAAGTCATGCTGACATTGTGATGTGATGTGATGTGCCTGGCACATCACTTCTGGGGCTTCTTCCCATAACTCATCATACCAGTGAAACCATTGTGAAAAAGATTTACAGAATTTTACAGAAATTACAGAAAATTACAGAAGAGTACCTGACCGGTTCTCTTCAAAACATTCACAGTCATCAAAAATAAGAAAAATCTGAGAAACTGTAATGATTCAATAAATCAGGTGAGATCCTGAATGAAATCTTAGAACAGAAAAAAGTACATAAAAGTAAGAACTACAGAAATCTGAATACATTATGAACTTTGGTTAATGTTATAAAAGCCTGTAAGTAGACAATATAAGGAGACTAGCTAGAATAGTGAACATGTAATTTGTTATTTATCTACATTATCTATGATCATTATATAGTATAGTAATTCAATCATCTACCAATCTATCTATACCTTATATAAATTATATATATATATATATATATTTGTATCTATATCATGTATCTACATACATGATCTATGTCTATGTCCATATAGAAATATGAGTAACAGTAGGTAAACAATTATATACATATCTGGTCCATTGATTAGGTCAATGATCTTTTTTTCCAAACCTAAAACTTTTATTTTTTATTTTTAGCAGTCTCATTTCTATAGGTATATGCACCACACATACAAGAAAATAGTAGATGGGGCCGGGAAGGTGGCTCAGTGGTAGATAGCTTGCTTTGCATGCATGAGGCCCTGGGTTCGATTTCTCAGCACCACATAAGCAGAAAAAGCTGGAAGTGGCGCTATGGCTCAAGTGGCAGAGTGCTAGCCTTGAGCTGAAGAGCTGAGGGACAACACCCAGGCCCAGAGTTCAGGCCCCATGACCAACAACAACAACAACAAATAGTAGACACTATTCAACATTTCTTGGTGAATAGTTTTCAAATACTGAGTTTCTAATTTCTATTTGTGTAAAATACTTCTGGCAACTATTTCTCAATCTAGTCTTGGAGAATGGAGGACAGAATGTTCATTCTGGAAGGAAAAGAGCAACAGCTACAGAAGAGGAGTCAGGAAGTTCACCAGAGCTTCTTTTCCTATGAGTTACAGGATGGCAAGGAATTTGTCTTTGTGGATCCCCAAAACTTCTAGAGTACAAAGGCATTTTTAGGTAGGGGGAATCCAAAAGCTGAAAAGGAAACTCGCAGCGAGCTGGCACACTAATGTGACAGTATATAGGACCCTCACATGGCATAAGCTAAGACATCCAGCTCACCTTCTCAGTTATGCATAACTAGAGGCTGTCACAGAACCAGGAAAAGTGAAGACTATGGGACAGATGACCACAGGTAGGACAAGAATAAGTCAGTGCAAAACCTCAGGAGTCTGCAGCCTCAAGGAAGACCACCTTGGGCCCACTCCTCAGAAAGATCCTTATAATAGATTAATTAGGGGTACAGATTTGAGCTCACTGATGTCTGTACTACACTGCAGCTAACAAGGAAGAGACACTGCTCAGAAACAAAAGGTAATGGAAAGCAGCTTAAACACTTACCCCATCCTCAGTTCTTACTATGTTCCAGGTTTTGTATAGTGTACATGTAATTCATTTACTCCTGAGAACAGTCTCATGAAATGGATAGACCTATATTAATAGTCTCATTGGATAGATGTTGAAACTGAAATCAGGGAAGCTAAGGAATAGTGACGTAACTAATAGAGCAACAGGCTTATCTTCTAAGACTTGAATCTGGAATATGATTCCATGTTCACTTGGAATAGACTAGATTATTGTTTATGACTGCTTCTCCTTCTTTAAGCTCCATAGGTAGAAGTGAGTCCCCTCTGCCTTGACATCTGACTCAGCCAGGTCATATAGAAAAAAAAAACCTTAGTGAACAGGATGTGACCAAACATTTTAAAAATACTATTCACCTGAGTTTATTCTTCTAAGAAGCTGTCGTAATTAGAAGACTATGTTCTACAAGGGTGTTGAGAGGTACAAGCATCAGCAGGGAACTCTATATTCTGACCACCAAAACAAAACAAAACCTTCAAATTCTTCTGCCTAGAGAAGTAATAAGAGGCTTTTGTAAAGAAGGAAATGAAAATTTAAAAACATTAAAGAATTTAAAAATGCAGAATAAGGAAATTACCACAGCAAAACCAAGTCCTGCTTTGGAAGAAAATTTGGAACACAAGTCAGATTCAAATGAACAAGCACCTAGAGAGTACACAGGTACCTCATAAGAAATCTATCCCCACAGAGATCAGCTGACCTTCCAAATTATAAGATGCAGAAGGAAATGGCACGCATTTTTTTGAGACTCAACAGGAAGAAGGAACTGCCAAGGAACACTACAAGTTTTTATTATATACAAATTACAAAAGTAGTTACATATAGGGGCTGGAAAGGTAGCTCAGTGGCAAAGTGCTTCCCTTGAATACATGAAGCCCTGGGTTTGATTCCTCAGCACCACATAAGCATAAATAGCCGGAAGTGACACTGTGGCTCAAGTGGTAGAGCACTAGCCTTGAGCTGAAGAGCTGAGGGACAGTGCCCAGGCCTAGAGTTCAAGCCCCACAACTGACATATATATATATACATATCCTTTAGCTCTTCAAGCTCTACCACTTGAGCCACAGAGCCACTTCTGGCTTTTTTCTTTTTTGCCTATGTGGTGCTGAGGAATCAAACCCAGGGCCTCATGCATGCAAGGCAAGCACTCTACCACTGAGCCACCTTCCCAGCCCATATATATATATATATATTTCATATATATATGAAATTGTTAAAAGTATAGAAGCCTTATTGAACATGATATGAAACATCTTAAATAATAAAAAAGAATGCCTAGAAATGAAATTTTCAATTATTTAAAATTTAAAACGTAAAGAGCATAGTAGACTCGATGTGACATGGTATAATAGAAAATCAGTGAACTACAATATTGACAAATCTCTGCTATACATCATAGTTAAAAAGATAGGTGAAAATATTAAACATTTCTTAGGAGACAAGGAAAAAGTAAGAAGGAAATTATATCAAAATTAGTTCCAAGATGGAGATAATGTCTGTTACATTTTCAGAATGCATGTGAGACAGATCCTCAGATTAAGGAAAAACAGTACAGTTAGAAAACAAATTCACATTTGAGAAAATAATAGTAAATTTGGGGGACATTGATAGCAATGGGAAAATTACTTAAAACTTGCCCACAGATGAAAGTTAGAACATCAAAAAATCCTTCTGCTGATACATATCCTCTTACTGACAATAATATAGTTTGAAAACCAGGGGCTTATTATTCAAAATATTGAGAATTTAAAAAGTAAGTGAGCTAGGTTGGGGACCTAGTTCAGTGGTAGAATCCATATTCAGCATCTAAGAGATTCCCTGAGTTCTATTCTTCAAAAGTGAAAAAAATAGTTTAACTACCTGTTAAGATCTAAGCAAAATAAACAAATATATTTTGAAGGAAGTATTTTTTAAAATACAAACGAATGTACCTTAGAAAGAAAGAAACTGTAAATTGGATATGAAAGGAAAGAGGTTGAAAAGCAGAGGTGAACACAGATTTAAAAATCTACATAAATATAAATAAATATTGGTTGTAAGATCAAGGGCAAAGATGAATTTGGAGAAAGAGGAATTTTTTTCTTAAGAATGTGAATTTTAAAGGCTGGCACCAGTAGCTCACGCCTGTAATCCTAGCTACTCATGAGGCTGAGATCTGGGGATCGTGGTTCAAAGCCAGCCAGGGGAAGAAAAGTCCATGAGCCTCTTATCTCCAATTAACCACTAGAAAACCAGAAGTGGTGCTGTGGCTCAAGCGGTAGAGCACTCGCCTTGTGCTATAGAGCTGAGGGACAGAGCCCAAACCCCGAGTTCAAGCTCCACGACCGACAAAAAAAAAAAAAAAAGAATGTGAATTTTCAATAGTTCACAGGCATGGCATCTAAGGAGACTAGAAATTCAAGCTCTAAATTGTTCCTGTTATTCAAGACGAAGTCATACTCCTCAATAGTAATTAGTAGCTCTTTAGAGTAAATCAATTGGTTCCTTGCAGTTAAACATGAATGTTAAAATGTGAACATTGTTAACTTTAAAAATAAGAAAAGCATTTTAACATTGTAACATTATAACAGTCAAGTGTTAAGTAGTAAGGCATAAACAAAGCAGTCAATTTGAAAACAGTTCTCTGAAATCTTAAAATTCCACTCCTTACTACATAAACTAGACCAACAGCACATCCACAGAAGTAGATATAGACCAATGCCATTCACTATACTATCCACCTCATCAGTAGCAGAATAAATGAATTGTATGTAAGGTTATGTAGCAGAACACTGTAAGTAATTAAATAGATTAACTGTATTGACATGAATAGCACAAGAAAAATATGTTGAATATCAAAACTCAGGTAACAGAATGATAAGTACAAATCACAGGAGTTATACCCTTAACAGAAATAGATGTCTTGTTGTTTGTGAATGCACCTGTGCATATAGTCAATGTAGAAAATCACCCAAAAGATGAATCCATCCTCACATTAAGGTAGCAGTTACCTCTAAAGAGACTGGGAGGAAGTGTGGGAACAAAGACATGAGTGAAGAGAATTTAGCTCTATAAAACTGCTACTTTGGGGCTGAGAAGGTGGCTCAGTGGTAGAGTGCTTGCCCTGCATCATGAGGCCCTGGGTTTGATTCCTCAGCACCACATAAGCAAAAAGCCGGAAATAGCACTGTGGCTTAAGTGGTAGAGCGCTAGCCTTGAGCTGAAGAGCTGAGGGACAGCGCCCAGGCCCAGAGTTCAGGCCCCACGACCAGACTCGAAACAAAAACAAAAACTGCTACATTATTCCTTTCTTTAAAAAAAGAAGAAAATTGAATCATGTAGATGTATTAAGATTTACATATCTATGATGTCTGTTATATTTTGTCTTTTTCACATATTACATAACATGTTTTAAAGTGCTAAAGATAATGCAAATATTTCATAAGTATATAAGACAAAGTCAGTGTTTCATTTGCTTGTACAAAAAAGTATACATATGTTTTAAATTGTGACATATGATATGCAACTTGCTTTTTTGGGCTCATAGCATTATAGACAATTTCTTCTGAGTCAATACACAGAGACATATTTTATTTTCTAGTATTTTTCCTTCCACATTATGGATGCATCATAATTTTGTACATGGATAAGCAATTAGGTTTCTAAGAGAACTTTTTGCCTATTTATTTTGGAAGAAATTATACCAAATAATTGAAAAATTAACAAATTTATAAACAATTAATAATAATTAACAAATAATTATTGTTAATTGTAAATAATTAGCAAATTCATAAATTGACAAATTTGCTTACTTACCTCTGTACATGGCACTTTTGAGTCTGTCAATTAAAATTCCCGAAGTGATGTTTCTCTGTTAAATACTAGGATATAACTTTATCTAATTACTGGCAATACAGTTGTAAGATTTTATACTAGCACCAATTGTGTTGAAAATGTCTGTTGCATTCACCTGGAAAGCCCAGAAATTATCTCTTAAAGTATTGGTGTTTTTCTTTTCCTTGACTAGTTATAAACTTGAACATCTTCCCTATACACGTAGGATTTGTGTTTTCTTCTCTGAGAATTGCTTTTTAGTGTTTCTTACACTTTCTAAAAATAATCCGATATCTGCTGCCTAACTCACTCACTTATTTAAATAAACATTTTTGTATCAAATAGTTTTGTATCAAATAGTTTCTGGGACAGAGTCTGATACTGAATGGACAAGGTCATTTAAAGTTCAGACTGTGTCTTCAAAGAACTCACAGTCCCGCACAGGTAAACATACACTTGAGAGCAACATTCCAGGTGCTTCCGGAAGCAACTGTCTAAGGCCGAGAAGATGACCTGCTTTTGGAGATTCTAAGTCTAGTAAATATTCACATATCCATGGGATACTTCAGCTGTCGTGTCTTGCAAGTGATACCATTAGCTAGGTATATTCTGGACATCTATGCAAGAGAAAAAATACAGTGCACTCAAAGGGAAGAATGTCTATGCTTATATGTGGAAAGTATAGATTAGCGCCCAGGAACTGAAGCACTGAGACAGGAGGTCAAGCAAGAGTACTTGTTTCTTTTAAGGACAATGAAGATGAGGAATTTGAAGAGCCTATGAAATTCATGGCTGGAGGTATTGCAGGGGCATGCCATTCAATAAATGTGTCTGGGGTGTACAGGAGTGGTCCCAGTCAAAAAGTTAGATTTGGGCTGGGAAGGTGGCTCAGTGGTAGAGTGCTTGCCTTGCATGCATGAGGCCCTGGGTTCAATTCCTCAGCATCACATAAGCAGAAAAGGCCGGAAGTGGCTCTGTGGCTCAAGTGGTAGAGCACTAGCCTTGAGCTGAAGAGCTGAGAGACAGCACCCAGGCCCAGAGTTCAAGCCCCACAACTGCCAAAAATTTGAAAAAGTTAAATTTGCGCTATCAACATACAGAGAACGATTGCAGCCACGTTGAACTGCATTTCAAGTGCTTATTTAAGGTTCTCTGGGGTTTCCTATTTGGGGGAATCATCTCCACCTGCTATTATCCTAAGCTTTTTGTGTCTTTTGTATTTATTTGTAAAGTCTCTTATCTTGCATTCAGTAGTTACAGCTTGATGCTTTCAATATCTCCTATTTCACTCCCTTTTTCCTAGATTTATGGATAGATTTATGTATAGAAATTGCTTAGCCAAAACACATTTGTGTTTTGGGTCTATACTAATGTCAATATCTATTAATGTATCTTTCAGGAAAGGGATGGGAATCTCTCTTGTCAAACTAGTGAGACATGAAGATCCTGTCTTTTTAGTTGTTTTGTTTATCCTGTGATTTTAGGATGGGAGTCAATCCTTGAATTCTAGATCATAAAACTTTTCTATATTTATAGTCTGACATATAACCTAAGCATTTTAAACTACTTTCACTTTTATAAGCTATTAATGAATTACTTTTTTTTCCAGTCCTCTGGCTTGAACTGAAGGCCGAGGTACTGTCCCTGAGCTTTTGTGCTTAAGGTTCATACTCTACCAGTTAAGCCACAGTTCCACTTCTGGCTTTTATGTGCGTGCATGCGTGCGTGCGTGCGTGTGTGTGTGTGTGTGTGTGTGTGTGTGTGAGTCATGGGTGTGGGGCCTGGGCTCTGTCCCTTAGCTCTTCAGCTCAAGGCTAGCACTCTACCACTTGAGCCATAGTACCACTTCTGGCTTTTTATGCTTATGTTGTGCTGAGGAATTGAACCCAGGGCCTCATGCATGCAAGGCAAACAGTCTACCACTGAGCCACCTTCCCAACCCTGCTTCTAGCTTTTTTGGTGGTTAATTGGAAATAAGGGTCCTATGGATTTTCTTTCCAGCTAGGGCTGACTTCAAACAGAAATCCTTGGATAGCAGCCTCCTGAGTAGCTAGGATTACAAAAGTGAGCCACCTCTACCCAGCTCATGAATTGAATTCTTGAAGAAAAATATGAAAGGTTTGTTTTTTATTTTGTTTTTATAATACAGAGCCTGGGATTTGCTAGACATATACTCTACCACTTGGGTCATGCCTCCAGTCCTAAAGTAAAGCTTTTAACCCAATGATTTACATTCTGATTTCAGAGCTTTTCTGAGGTACATTTGTAATAGTTCATTTAGATGAAATACTGGAGGTGCTCTCACTACTGATTATTTTGGGTTTCCCCTTGTAGCTGGGATGGCAGGTATATGCCACCACATTTAGTTTCTTTCCATTGAGATGTCGTCTTGTGTATTTTTCTGCCCCAGATGTCCTGGAAACACGAATCTCATCGTCTCAGTGACCAGCATAAGCCACCATGCCTAGCTGTAGATTAGCATGGGGTCTGGTGAACTTTTCTGCCCAGGCTGGCCTCACATAAGGTCCTCCTGATTTTACTCGGAAATCTGAAGAACATGCCTTGGGAAGTGTGCTAGTCTGATTTTCTTTTAACTTGTTGAATGTATTCAGGAGTGAGACGTTTCCTTAGATGAGATATGCTTCCAAAACATCTGAAAAAAAATTAAGATAGCATCAAATACTTTCAAGAGAAGATAAAGTTTCAAACTTATAATGTTTGATCAGTTAAGAAATGTGAAGATTTGTCTACTGTGTAAAAAGTATTCATCTCCATCAAAACTTCAGAACTCTGCAACTAATTGGCCTCATATATTAAATTATGATAGTGTCTTTCACACCTATTTCAGTAAAGAATTTGAAACTTCTTTCTTTTTTTTTTTTTGGCCGGTCATGGGGCTTGAACTCGGGGCCTGTGCGCTGTCCCTGCATTCTTCAGCTTAAGGATAGCTTAAGGATAGAAGTGGAGCCATAGCTCCACTTCTGGCTTTTTCTGCTTATGTAGTGCCTCATGCATGTGAAGCAAGCACTCTATACCTGAGCCACCTTCCCAGCCTGACATTTTTTTTTATACAGGTTGTAACTTCAAAATGGTGAAGTACTAGTTTCTAATCGAGCAAAATAAAAAATAGCATGGAAAATCATTAAATTAATCTTAACTGTAAAGACAAAAGCACTGTTGGGACTGATTTTATCAGGGAAGACTGTTCAATATTTTTGATATTAGAATTTTAATTAAAAGTGATGTGTGTTTCGATTTTGCATTTCCCTGTCTTAAATGAGAAGCCTGCGAATCCTGAAGGCTTAAATACAACCCAGAAATAATTAAAATATATAATAAGGGCTAGATTTTTTGACTAAACTTCTTTCACGTATGTCCTTACACTAAGTTCATTTTTAATAACTAATATTATTAACCTCGATGGGTTGCCCTCTAAATATACCATTTTATTGCCTAGAGATCCATAGTTTACTTCTTATAGTAATTGTTTTGTGTTATTTATTGTTAGTAGAGAAATACAATCTTCTGTTCTGCAATTAGAAATTCAATGATAAATGTTCCCCAGTAGATATCAAGAAATATAAATAACATGAATGATTATTACTTATTCTTTAATCCAGGTTTTTGTTTTGTGGGCTGATTTCTGAATTGGAATCAAGTTATCTTTCAAGTCAGACAATATTTGGGGCCTAATTACCCTTGATTTAAATGTCACAACAGCACAGACAGCTGAGATGCTACTTTCAATTATTCTCATACCTGAACACTAACAGCCAAGTTTCCACCCACGTGGAGGCTTTACCATTTCCACTATCTTCTTGGTCTTTAGGGCTCAAAGCAGAACTCATGCTTTTGTTTTGCAACATTCTATTGAATTTTCTGCCTGCTGGATTTAGTGTAACTTGATGTAATGTTATTACTTGTTTATTTTTCCAGTTGTCAATGTTGTATTATACATTTAGTAAACAGTTAAATTACACTACTTTGTTTTATGGGTTTTCTGCCTATTTTGAAGCCTGGCAGCACAGAGACTAGAAAGAGAGGAGAAGGACACACAACAAACAGTTCAATGAACCTGCTTTTGGTATTGTTTTTCTTCATAGCTCTAACTCATCTGAATAAGCCAAATCCATCATTATATTATTGTTAAAGTTCAATTCTACAATGAACAAAGGCCTGCATCTTAATTCTCCTTAGAGAATTACAAAACATATGCTATAGCTCACCAAATCTAACTGGAATAATACAATAATTTAGAAACAGGACACATGTTGTTTTTAATCTTTTACATTTATATGGCACATCATATTTTATGAATTGTATTCTACATTTTTAATCTCACTTAATCCCTCAAGTAATCCCATGAGAAGGTAATTGTTAGTCTTATTTCATAAATGAGAAAACAGAAACTGAGGTGGTAAGGGGATTTTCTTATAATCACAAAGATACTAATGCCATAGACAGGACGTTAGTGCAGCCTTCTGAAACAAAGTCTGTGGTTTTGCAAACACCTAATAACTACTCTGGTTGTTTCATATACGTTAGAATGGGAGCAAATAAAAAAGGGAGTAGCAATTAGTATAATTTTATTCGTGTTTCTGCATGTCTTACTTCAGAAATAAGCCAAACTCAAAAAGGCAAATGGCACATGTTTTCTCTCAAATGTAGACTCTAGATCTAAAAACAAATAAGCAAAAAGACATGAAAGTACAAAGTACAAAGGGGATTACTTTAGCTGGGGGAAGTGAGTTTAGGGATGCATTAAGAAAGGAGACAGGGACAAAGAATGAGTGATGGAGAAACGTCTGAAACTGCCAATATTTCAAATGAATCATCTTCTTCCCTTTTACAACTAGAAGCCAAAAAATGAAGGGACTAAATAGCCCACTCTCACAGCCATATTTTAAGCTTATTTTGAATGCTAGTGATAATTCCAAAACAAGGGTTTTCAAATATCTTCTGTGCTATATGTTCACAAGATGTTGATCATCTTTGAAACTCTATGAAAAGTAGTGATAAGCTTTAACACATGTATTATAAATCTAACATAACATACGATAGAACATACTGGCCATTCTAATTATTAGCATTTGCTAGGGTAAATAAGTAGACAGTAGTGTGTTACAAGCTATTTATAAGAAGTAAATAAAAACTCTTGCCTTTGGTAGTCAAAGAAGGCTTCAGGGAGTAAGTGGGATTTTGTAAGGATTTTTCAGAACTCCAAATTGATAGAGGGAAAAAAGGGAGAAAATTTCAAGTTAAACACATGTGGTTCTTCAGAGTATGGTGCAATAAGAATCAAGTTTAAGTTATATGATCCAATCAAGATATAGATTATAAGAATATGTATGGTGAAGGTGTAAGCATGGGGGTAGAATCAAGCTATGAAAACATTAAACCTTCATGAACAGGTTGGGGATTTTGGAATCAACAATAGGGAATAATTCTATACCTAACTGCAAAGTTCTGAAACCATTCACAAGTGTTTTTATAAAGATAATATTCGGAGGGATCTTACTGAAGGAAACTGTAGACTTAAGGGAAAGTATGAAACTGTGTGTGTGTTTGGCGGGTATGGTTTGTGTGTCTGTGCATCTTACTACATGTATATATGTGAAGGCAGTTGTAGGTTAGGACACAATATGAAAGAAAAACCAGACCTTTATAGGTAACTGACTGTGTAGGATAAACATTGAGTTTAGATGACTGCCAAAGCTTTGATGAGGAACAATGCAAAGAGGAGTTGTACAGTTGATCAAGAGAGGGAAACAATTTCGTATGAATTAATTTGAGATGACAGCATAATTTGGAATAGAAGAATCCAATAGACAGTTGGAACTCTAACACTAAAAGTAATAAGGAAAGGGTATAAATCATAAACTGTGACATTATCTGCATAGATGAAAGTTCTAGGATCTGTTGTTGGTACCAAGGAAGAGGAAGCGGGGACATTAGGGAGGAAGACATGGTCTCCACTCTTGGGAATGTCCTAATTTTATCATTTGCTTCCAACTTGTGATAGAGTTGATCACATTACTTTTCAATTGGTAAAGCTGCAACTCTAGCTGTGATAGATATAAAGTTGCTCATCAAGTGTGATTTTGTAGTGGAACAGGAAAAGAATATTAATTAGAAATTCTGAAAACTGTTATGATCACAAATCAAATAGGAAAAATACAGCATTTTATATGGAAATATTTTTTCTATAACTCATTCACATAGATATAAAATTTATTAGAATTTTAATTCTTTAAATCATAGGCAATATAAGATATGGAATAGGTATCTTTGTGTTTACTAATATTGACAGTTATTTCCTGATATAACTATGTATTTTGAACATAAGGGGCCCCAATAATGTGCCTTATTATTTAAATTATGCAAATACTACTACTGATGATGATGATAAAGCTGTTCCTTACTTTGGCAAGTTATTATCAGGAAAAATAGTTATAACAAATTTTTGAGAGTACAAGTAATCCTTCAACTATGGGTGAGTTACCTTCTTTAAGCATTATTTTTTGTTTTATTTTCTTTTAGAAACATTCTCATTATATTTGGTGCCTAGAGAAGAAAAATACTTCATAATTTTTCTTATCTTGAAAATCAGTATCTTAGAATTAGAATTTTAGGAGGTTGGGTATAGCTCAATGGTAGAGTATGTGTTTAGTGTTCACGAGGGCCTGATTTCCATCCTCATCATTATCTCTCTCCCTCAAATGGGAAAATTTAGTTGTCTCCAAACTTTCTGTTTTGTCACACTTAAGCTACTGAGTATGATCTTCTCTGTTTCGTTCTCTTTCTATAATTTTTTTTGGTACTAAGAATTGAAGTTCTCTACTACTCCAACCATGACTCTACTTCCCATTTGTGTTTCACTTGTCTGTGAGTGACAGGCATACACCACTGGGCCCAGCCATTTGCTTCCCCTGTACAGAAGATAATAGCTATGCACCACTCCATACAGAAATTGATTGAAATTGATTTGCCCAGTCTTTTATGCAGGGGTTGGCTTTGAACCTTGATCTTTGATTCCCAAAGTCACTAGGCTTACAGACTTGCTCAAATACTCCTAGCCTGAGTATAATCTTGATGTTATATCTAATCATCCATCACTCTTTCAAAACTGGATTTCTCTATCCTTATTCCTCTTGTGTCAATCATTCTTGTAATATAATTGTAATGTTCATCTCCATATTTTCCTCTTTAATTGTTCATATTATTCCTTTTAAACTCCTTTTAATCTGGCTACATTCTCCCAGTAATAAAGTAAACAGAATTGTGATGATCCAGTTCAGATTTTAGCAGAGTCATGTAAATGCCAACAGCTACATTTTTGTCAAATGTGGATGCCATGAGTATTTCATAGCTCTGCAAAGCTAACAACAATATTGTCTATGAGCACTCAGGTCTCCTGCTTCAGGGAATAAACTGGAGAGTTTGTAAGGGATAAAATGTTTCTTTTTCAGCATTCACCATTGTACTAATTCAATTTATGCGCTCTTCTATTTTGTTAATTTTTTGCATTAGTTTCCAGTACTATAACTATTAGTAACTGCCACAGGCAATATAGAAAATTACGTAAGCCAATCACTTGACAACTATATTGAAAGTTTTAAGCCTGGAAACTCTCTTGAGCTTGTGGTTCTCAAGAGGTAAATTTCCTTTTATGTATTATATAGAAACATTCTCCAAATAATAATTTCATGATATCTCATTTACTGCTCCTCAGTGTTGCATAAATTTTGTTCAAAAGACACAATTTGATAGATTTCTCAGAGTAATATAATTAGTAGAAATATTTTAAACTTATGCAATTTATTGGAGAGAGAATGTGGTGATTATAATACCAGATCTCTTTTGTGCTCTTAAATACAGTCATCATAACTATTATATTCATTAATTTTAAAACAGTGTGAGGATGACATATTCTTTTTCCCAGTTTACTTTCACTTTTACTACAGTTACTTGGGCCCACCTCCATGAGTAATATATATTTCTAGCTATCATATCAAGATTTAGCTTTGGAAATGAAATAAGTTAATGAAGATTTGTTTCTTGATAAAACTTGTTTAAACTCAAACTGGTCTAAAAATTAAATTAAATTAAGCTTGTTTAATAAAAATTTGCTTAAACAAATCTTAATTGTTTTAGTGAAAAGGATTATTTATTGATCAGACACAGATTTTATTTCAAATCATATTTATAACATGACATGTTATAAGAAGTAAAATACTGAACATGACTGTCACAATAAATATATATGTTAAATTCTATGAACTGAAATGTAACTAAATGAACTAAAAATATAATCTTTTTCATCTCCACAGTGTATTTTAGATAAAATGTGTTTATGTTTTAGTTTATATATTTTCTTATGTGTATTTGTCAGTTTTTACTATTCACATTGATCATCATTAAGGCCTTTCAGTCATTACTGAATTAAATCCTTAATATCATTTTAGTGAGCATATGATATCAGAAATATTTTATATTCACAATAGTAATGTATTTTATTAGGGAAAAGATTAAAACAAATATTTGATAGTGAGAAATGTTTGTGTCAGAGTATATAGACATCAGGAATGATAAGTATGTCTATGTGATACTGCAAAGAAGGTGCTGGAGGTCTGTGAATGCTAACTATAAAGAAGTCCAAGAAATAGGGGTGCATTACTGTTCATTATTCTTAGAATTAATGACCTCTTTGGAAGGTTTCTGTTGAATGTAGTGTCAGCTCAGGCTTTATTCCAAGAAAGGAACAAAGGGACTGTTAGATTCTCTGCCACAATTGAAACCCAATTGCTCTGGTAGTCCTATGTGCACATGGAAATTTCTCAGAAAAGACTGTGAGGACTTTGGGTAGCTGACTTAATCTTGCTTGTCATGTCTCTGATCTTGCCTTTTCCCAGACAAGGTCCTTACTAGGCCAGAGGGGATATATCATTAAATCTGCTTTTTGTTTACAATGATGTGTAGTCTGGGGCTGAAAATAAGTTTCCTAATATTTGCTAAGGAGCCCTTTTACTTGTGGCTATTGTTCTTCCTCTGCTGTGTTGGTAATGATTCCATTCCTTTCTTGTTCTAGCACAGAAAGTGCTTTAACTTTGTTTTTGTTTTCTAAGAGCTTCAGAATCTTTTGGATGCACTGTGCTAAAGCTGTTTAGTACTCCAAAGTATGAAGTCATTTAGTACTTTTAAGATGGACAATGATCCATACAAATACTTTTCCAAGCCTGGAAGTCTTCATCTGAGGCCTTGGCAACATGCCATATTCTCAAAGTACCAGCCCTGTCAGATCAAGCTTGCGGACCACAGTCATATAGACAACCAGAAAGCCCAGTGAGTGGAATAGCACTAACCTACTTCCATCCCCCTTAGTACCAGCAATAATTTTATCCCCTTTAGGTAGATGTATTTGGAAACTGCCATTTTCCTTACTCATATCTCATTCCGAAAAATTAGAAAAATTATTTTCTACAGCATTCCCCATCTCTTTAAGACACTTGAGGCAATCTAGTGAAATAAGCAGAAAGAATTTTTCAACTTAGGGGGAAGACAGACCACTGTTTAGGTCAAATTCTAATTCTGTAGTTAGCAGTATTTTCTTGGGAAAGTTTAAATTTAGACTAGTTACCTCTATTTTTAACTCAATAAAAGCAACAGTATCTACCATAAAGGCCTACTATGAGAATTAATTTACCTAAGACCCATAAAGAATTTAGCCTAGTATACATAAAATAAGACAATGAATAAGTTTTCTGTTGCTGTACAGCACATACAGAAATGGCACCCACCTCTTAGCAGGAATCCAATATTAGTCTCACTCTGCCCCAGAATAATGTACTCAAGTTTCATACACTATGTAGTGTATTTTTAAAAAAATTCTAATTCACCAGCCCAGAAACTGTTCACCCTAAACCTTATGGTTCCTAAAAACAAAATAGGCTGCTTAGAAACTGATGTTATTAGGAAGGGGATTCAAGGATGAATTCAAACACAAGACTTGTATCCATGCTATTACATTAGCATCTTTCTAAGTTTATGCTCAGAATAGGACTGTTTAAAAAGAAAACAAGTGCATTTGGTCTGGAGCTTATCTCTTGCATTAAATCTTCAAAAGACAGCCAAATCTGTCTCAACTAACTCTGAGACAACCAATGAGATGAGATAGTATTTATCTCCACAAGGGAGAACTCACAGGTAGCTCATTTATTTTTGGAATCTTCACTGAAATAATGTGAGTGCAGAATTTCAGTGGCTGCTAAGATTTCATGCTACTCAGAATTGCTGAAACTTCCCTGCCTTTTTCTATAGAAAGCAAAAAGGAAAAAGGCATTAAAAGCTTGAAAAACATTATACTACTAATTATTCTTTAGGTTTTCTTTCTTTTTTTTTTTTTTTTGGGTCCAGTAGTGGGGCCTGAACTCTGGGCCTGGGCGCTGTCCCTCAGCTCTTCAGCTCAAGGCTAGTGCTCTACCACTTGAGCCACAGCGCCACCTCCTGCTTTTTTCTTTTTTGCTTATGTGGTGCTAAGGAATCGAACCCAGGGCCTCAGGCATGCAAGGCAAGCGCTCTACCACTGAGCCACCTTCCCAGCCCCTCTTTAGGTTTTCTTGAATGATAATAATAATTATACTAGTATTTGTCCATTTTTGTTTTAAATGTAGTCACAATCCATGAGTAAACTGGTTTATGAAAAAAGAATTAAATACTACTCTCATTTACTGATCTATGAGGAAAATGAGTATCAACTCAACTTTTGGTATAACCATGTTATACCAAATAAAACAAACGTGTCTCCCAACTCATAGATAAATCTTTCAGCTTGTTAATACATAACCTTATAAAATGAACATACCTACACAGGCACACAACACATCCACATGCTTGTATATATTCCCCTTTAACAGGGCTACACATCATGTCTAACTACACTTATTTTGAAATTTCTTTTTTGTTTCCTTTACTCATTTTACAAACTTCCTTCCATTTGATGTTTTTCTGTGAGACAGAATCTTACTATGTAGTCTAGGCTGGACTTGAACTCCAGCTCCTCCTGCCTTCACCTCCCAAGTGCTGGATTATACAGGCACAAAACAGCTCTCCCTTCTCTTTCTTTGTTCTCCAAAAGTTGTGAGTTACTACCTTTATGCTTATAACATTTTAAAAATGCATTCATCTTCTAGCTTAAATATTTAATTCTAGTCTTTACAGACTCATAAGTCAACTTGCGAATGTAAATTCCACTTGATAAATTAAAGTTTAGCTAGTAATGATGTTATTGAGATTATACTAAATATTTTGAAATTCTACATTAGACAACAGCAAACCCCTAAGACCCTATTATAGTTTATATTGCATACATATGTAGGTACTAACATTATGATGTATTAAGGAACACATTTTTCATTTAAATTATAGCCACTGATATGCCTAAGGGTTAAACTTCAGGTTTTCAGATACATTTTGACATACTAAACAGTCCTTTAACCTTGGGTTTTATCTACTATTAGATGAATCTGAGAAAATTGAAATATAAACAAACGGAACATTTCTATAAATCTCAGTGAAGATTTAAAAGCACCGAGATAAAAACCAATATGAAAACACATCTGACTTTTCAGCTACACCATTTTAATTTTTTCCTTTGGAGAAAAGACTGTTCACCACCTTTACAGTAAAATTATACACACACACACACACACACACAAATGCACACACCCATAAAGAAAAGCATTAAGAAGATCTAAGTTGTGTGTACTAAGGAGGTAGAGCCAAATGATGATAATAAATACAACAATCTCTGTGTAATTTGGAATAAGGGTTGTGTATGTGATAAAATCACTATAACAAACACTAGCTGACAATGAGTTGTTCTCAATAACCCATTTGGACTGTTTACCCAGAGATACATTTTTCTTATCATTGCATAATTGCAGACAGAACTCAGGTTTCATAGACAGCTTTCCCTCCCTCCTTGTCTTCTAGTAATGGAGAATATTTTGTCCAGTGGATAATTACTGTCTGGGTTAATGACCACTCATTTGATGAGCAAATACATTCAGATTCCTTAATTCTAATGGAAATGTAAGGTAAATATTTAAAAGCAAATTCTTGTCTATAAACTTCTACCAAGGCACTCAGTAATACTGATGTAGAAACAAAAGAGTTTTCACTGGCTCTAAACTTACTTGAATTTAGGCATGTTCAAATTAATGATAGGTATCTTTCCAGATTTAGAATGCTTTATAAATTCTATTCCACTAACAAACATTGAGTGTCTGACACAAGCTACAAAATAATTATGCCCATTGGATGAATAGGTATTTATTTTCTGAAAATGTATGGATAGTCTTGGGTTAGATTAAGGAATGCAAACAAAAGGAAAAAATCTGTTCTGAAGGAATTTAATGTTTATAATGGTATGATATGTGTACTGAAAGTCTATCTGTTCCATAAGAGAAGTAACATGTGTCTTTCAAAGAGAGCTGGAACTATGTGTTCCTGGTGTCACAGAGGAGGCTGAATTTGAAGTGGGCCTAGAGGGACCACAATAAGTTAGACAGGGGAAAGAGTCTTCCAGAAGAAACACACATAAGCAAAGACATTTCCTGAGAAAGGTCTGAGAAGGGGAAGCCCAGAGATTATTTGTAAATAGATGATTTTTATTGTGCTAGGGGAAGAGTCATCTGCTGAGAATATATCAACTGCATGGGAGGGTAGAGAGACTGGAGATCAGGGAATGCATTTCCTGCAGGTCTCTGGAAAAATGGAAGCTGGAACTTGGGTACAAGCCAGGATTGTAATAAAGGCTTGAGAATGTAGGCATACTCTCCCTTTCATACTTAAGAAGCCCCGAGAAGAGCAGAGAGCTGAGGCAGGTTCTTGTTGGAGTAACATGGTGACAGAAGGGTAAGTTTCCAGCTAACCATCCCATCTAATGCCTGCCGCTCAGCACCAGATGAGAAGCAGGATTTCAAGGTGAATTGAATCTAAGAGGATATTTCTTCCCAGTGCACGTCGTGGTTAAAACAAAAGCAAGGATTAATAAGAACGTATTTATAAACCTTCCTTTACAGACATCTTTCTTGGCCTCAGGAACTCTGGAAGTGGCAGCAGGGACTGCATTTTTTTGTTTTAGTGTTGTTTGAAAGGGTGTTTTAAGCTATGTTGTTTTCCTGTAAGCTCTGTGACTGGGCTACCTGACTTCCTATGAAGGGACAGCTGGGTCAGAGACCTGCAGGGCCCAGTGAGATTGCTGAAGTCCACTGTCTGCATTCTGGAGGTGGAAAAGGTGTCCACCCTGACAGCCCTGCTGAGGGAGAACTTGGCTCCTTTTCCAGCTGCTAAGCAGACAGCCAAAGAAAGCAGGGTATGAAGAGCGCCCCCGTGGGAAACAAGAGTGCAGTCACCCTGGACACCGCTTTGCCTTCAAATCCCGGAAAGCAGGGGCTATGACTGCCGGCCCCAAGCAGAGCAAGAGGTTTCTAGAGGAAAGTCAGATCCCGTGTGCGCTGTGCTGCTAGTTTACTAGAAGCTTCTTTTCTGGGGAAACACTCTGGGCCGGCTAATTCAGGAGCCGTCTACAATCTCCCCATTCCCTGGGGTCGAGCTGGGAGCTCAGGGTCACCGTCCAGTGGGGATCCGGCAGCCCGAAGATCTCCGCATCTGGAAGCAGAAGGGGCTGGGACGAGGGAATCCCGCGAAACCCACGGTCGTCTCGGCGGGGCGTCCCAGGGCTTTCTCCGCCGCCCAGAGCGCGGCAGCCGTGGAGCTGCGGACCGCGCCGCGGGGTGCAACAGAGCGGGAGCCTCGGAGCCAAGCAGGTGGGTGTGGAGCCCCGCGGAGCCAGAGGGAGTGAGGGGAGAGGGAGGCGCCCACGGAGGTGTGGGCGGTGCCCGTCTCCTGCGCCCCGGCCGCGCCCCGCTGAAGGGGCGGAGGGGGCGCTGCGCGGTGCTCACGGGAGGCCCCGCGAGGTCGAGCTCCGACATCCCCGGAGTGCATGGCTGGCAGCGCAGCTCCGCGGAGCACCCGAGAGCCTCGATTGCCTGAGAGGAGGAGGAGGAGGTGGAGACAGAGAAAGAGGCGGCGGCTGGAGCTGCTCCAGCCCGGCGGTGCGCGGAGCGCGGAGCGCGGGGGGCGGAGGAGGAGGCTGGGGTGTCCTTGGGCGGGCGGGCGAGTGTGTTCGGCCGGCTGGCGAGCAGCGGGCCAGGGAGCGGCGCCCCCGTGCGCCCCGCCTCGCCTCCTGCGCGCAGCCTTTCGCGGCTGCGGCCAAGACACACACCCACCAAGCACCCTGCGCCCTCCGCCCCCGCCGCCCGCCGCCGAGCCTCGGGCAGCCCGGAGCCACCGGGAACTCCGGGCCGGGTGGGCGAGCTCAGCCCCGCTCCATTTTTCTCCTTTTCTACTCCAACCTTTTCCAGTCTGGGCGGCGGCGGCGGCATCCGGCGGTAGGGGGATGGGGACCCCCACCGGCTCCCTCTCCCCACCCCCGAACGGGGCATGGGGGTGAAGATCGATGAAGATTTATTGTTCTTTTAAAGGATGCCTTAGCTTCCTCCCGCCGCCTCTTCTTTGAACCTGGCTGCTGGAGCCAGTCAGGGATGTAAAGAGCAAGAGAGAGGGAGAGAGGGAGAGACTCCGGGAGCTGCAGCCAGCGGGGAGACCCTCCTGTCTGTGGAGGGGAGGGGATCTCCAGCGACACACCGTTGGCGAAGGGGACCGAGACGCCCCCCACCCCGGGAGCGGGGAACCCACAGCCCAGTGTGGCGCCCGAGCCCGTGCCGCCCGCTGAGCGGGGTCTGTGGGAGCTAGGTAAGTGGGGTGGGGGCGCATGCTGCTCCCCCAAAGGGGTCATCCTTTCGGATTGAGTCTGCACCGCAGCCCTCGCCCACACTTGAGTTGCTAAAGGAATTGGAAACTGCCCTATGGCGCCCAGTGGACTTACACACAGAGCTGACCCAGCCCTGGCCAGGGTCATGAACGCCGCCAGGCTCCTACCCCGTGGCAAAGGCACCCACGCCAAGTGTTAGCCCTGAAACGCTTTCCAGCAAGCCTGACTGGGAAGGGGTAGGAAATGAGGTTATTTCTAGGCGATGAGCTGGGGTTGCCTTCTGTTGGTTTGCTGGTAAATGCCACACTTACATGCACACACTTGTGGATGGGGTTTAGGGAGAGCGATGTCTCTGGCAGAGGAACCGGTGGCCAGAACACAGAGACTTGCGTGCTTTTTAATTCCTGCACCCTGATAGTCTCTGTTCCATAGCATGGTTCCCTGGAGGGTTGATCAAGTCTCAGAGGAGGGAGCTCCCTCCAGGGCTGTTTCCAAAACACTCTCAGCTAAGGGGACTTGACAGTTCAGTTGCCTTCAAAGGCACCAAAAGACACTCACCATTTACCTCTTCATTTGCTCCCAGTGCTCAGTGATCTTTTATGTTCAAGACAGTGTATTGCCGTCCATTTTCTGGATTTAGGAACCTTTATGTGTGTCCATTCATAAAAATAGTCACTGTGAAGTATATGTAAACATGCTAATAGCACGCAACATTTATGACTGCATGTGTGTTTAAGCAATATGCAATAATGACAAGATTAATGTAGGAAATTTTTGGTATTCACAGACTCAGACCGGGCTAATTTCATGCAGTTTCAAAATTCCTTCTGATCAAGTTATGCAATGTCAATATTTTAAGTAGCATTTCACATTTCTATTTTTGCATTGATTGGTTTTTGGCTTTGGTTGAGAATCTGTTTTTTTAAAGCCCAGTTGAAAGAAAAACTAAGCGTTTAGTGTTATTATTTTTAAGCATGCAGTATGGTATGGGACGGAGTTATTTTGTTTTACTTATTAATAAACAGGAAGCAATATATTACATTTCATGGAATAAGCCAAAGATGGATTTCTGTTAGGAAGACTCAAGCCTTACCTGTTGGAGTTGGATGGCTTACAGGAAGGGAATGAATCACTTGGCAGTTCTCTTTATTTTCTTCCTTCTCTAACCTTCATCCTTCCCTCTCCATGTCCCTGTTCTCACATATCTCTCATGCACTCATGACTCCCAGAAGTAACTACAGCCTGTCATTGGAGCCTTGGCCTCCCCTCTGTGATTCCTATGGCCTTTCTTTCCTTTCCTCTTTCAGATTCACTTTGCTCCAAAACTTGTAGTTCAGTGTTCTAAGCATATTTGTTCAGTGAACATTAACATGAAGTTAAGAGACATTATTTCCTTATTCAATGCTTTCTTCTTTGACGTTAAAACTTCATTATCGATACTTTGGAGCATCCTGCCCTTATGATTTTCAGTATTGTGACAAAAATGCGTGCTAGAATGAAATGTCAGGATATGAGTTTAGTCACAGTTCACAGTTCTTGGCAACTTAATGACATGCCTAGTCAGGTGTTTTTTTTTTTTTGGTATACTTTCTTGGATGTCTGTAAATGTATGTCCATTAGTCTATGAATATTTTTAAATGCTATCCTAGAGAGAACAGTATACATACATATATATTATGAAAGTCAATCATATTACTGGTTAAAAATCCTATGAAACCCATAAGATATATTTCAATGTGCCCTAATACATATTGCCCTAATACATATTTTCCTCGATAGGAAAATAGTTACTTCTGGGGTATCCAGCTGCTCACGGCAGTGCCCACTAGGAACCGCACCCTCGGGAGTCAGCCTACTGGTCTGCCATGATGCTGCTGTTAAGCCCGTGTGACTTTGGCTCAGGAGAGGCCCCGTCCCAGGCCTCCCTTGTCCTCAGCCTGCTGTCCCTCTGCTTTGCTTTGTACCCTCCCTTTGGAAGCTTGCTTGTCTGGGTTTCCTGGGGTGCCTGAGGAGCCCCAGCATGAGTCGGGTGTGGGTTTAGGGGTTCTGGGAAGCCAACACTGCACAGGTGTCCATTAAATAGCAGGTACATCACCAAAAAAAAAAGAATAAAAAGAAAATAGTTACTTCTTTGAAATGTGCTATAGCTGAAAGATTGATTTCTAAGGAAAATTCCTAAAGTTGATAGGAAATCTCAAGTGAATTTTAAGAGAAAATCCATAAGCTTAAGACATTCTATTTCAGATTATAGCATTAAGAATTGTTTTTATTTATTAAGTGGGATTTGATTTTTGTTATTTTCACATAAGCTTGGGAAGAATAGAGAGTACGGATGTCCTATATATGGGTTTTTAAAAAAGTTCTGAGTATTATTTTTATAGCTAAGATTTTATGGCTTGTTACTCTTGAAGTGATAAAATCAACTTTATAGAGCAGAGCAGTCTTAAAATTTGTAGTCACATACTACAAGTCTTTTCATAGTCTAGATCTTTAGCCCATTCTTTTTGTTGCTTATTTCTTTCCTGTGCTTCATATATACATATATATTTTCCCAGTTCTTTACTGGAATTGTGGGGTGTAAGGCAGAAAGCCAAGTAGTGAGACCAGGAACCCCTTGGCCTGTGAAAGACAAACCCTCCTGTATAGTCTTTAAAAGTGCCTGGTCCCATATAATGAATTATACCATTTCTTTACTGGCTGATTTAATATCACGAAGCCATTCACTAACTTATTGCCAAATACCAAATACCCAAAGCAAGGACAGTCTTTGTCCTCAAGAATTTTTTTAACATACAATTAAAAAAACCCACTACTACCAACAATGTCTCCTAAAAAACAAACATAAAAACCCTAACTTGTTACTTAAAGAATTACAGTAAGAATTGAAAAATGAGAGTCTCTGATGTGCAGAAAAACGTTTAACAATTTCATTCTTAACCAAATAACAGAAATTTATGAAGAGATTATGAAAATTTGTCATAGGCCCTGCATTTTGGAATTATTTGAAAACAACAACATTAAGTTTTAGTAAAATATGTAATTTTAGTTTAAAATAGATTCTAATATTATTATAATTCCGAATATTTGTATTATTTTACTTTTATATACATAATAATTCTAGCCAGAAATTACTTGAACCAGGTACTCTTTTAAGCATTTTGCAAATATCGATTTGTATTTTCCTCACAAATATCCAGTGAAGAAGTTAGCACTAGTGGCTTTCATACAGACAGGAAAACCATTGCTAAGAGGCTTTCCTTGGGTGTCTGAAGTCACATAGGAAGTGAGCAGTGAAGTCCGGATGAAACCAGGTGTTGTCGGTTCCAGAAGAGTGCGAACCTCTATCCTATTAGGAAGTGTTAGGAGGGAAGGTCCCATGAAGAATAAGAAAAAACAGTGACCTTTTAAGGTCAGTTTTAAGGATTTTTTTTAAGTGGAAGAAGCTTATCCAAATTTTCAACATGAATCTGAAATAAGAAGCCAATTTAGTCACGAGAAAGCTAACATTTAAGAATGTGTTATGGTTACAGTGACCATTGAAAGTGAAGGAAAAGAGGTTCTCTTTGGTAAAATTTTGAATAACAGTTTTTTATGTACCATTTTTGTAAATTTTTAATAAAGCATACTTTCATATTTCTTAGAAATATGCATGCATGTTTTAAAAGAAAGTACATTTTTATACATGCTTTCATTTTTACTTTATAAAATATAATCCCAATATTTAATGAAAATGAAATGTAGTATCTTAACAGAGTTACTTTCAAGTATATTTTTAGAATGCATCTATTTAAGAAGTAAACAACTCTTAAATCATACTTTGGAAATTTTATTTTATTTTTTTATTTTGAGAATACTGTACAGAGGAGTTACAATTATATGGGCAAGATAATGAGTACATTTCTTATCAAGCATTGTTGCCTCCTCTTTGTTTCCCCTTCCCGTCCCTTCCTATATTCCCCCCAACTCTCCCCACTGATCCTCCCCCCCCACCAAAGTTGTAAAGTTTGTTTTTCGACATAACGACTTGAACATCTCATTGTTGCAATGGGTCCACCTGTATCCCTAGTTAATGGAATTTTATGAATAAACATAAAATATCCCAAGTTCTTGCTGGATAGCTATTGCTTCCATTTTTGTGAAAACATAGCATCTGGATGAAATTTTCAAGATAAAGTGATTAAATACTGCTTGCTGGATGCGATACTATCAACTGTCTAGCAATAGCTTCATGGTTGATTAATACAGATTAACACAGATATTAAGCCTCCTAGACTAGGTAAAATTGCCTAACCAGCCTTTAATTTACCATTGGCTTATAGTTACAAAAGTTTACTTCAGAACTCACATATGTTTCCAAATAAGACAGGACATTAAATGAGATTTAGGTTCCCACACCAACCCACCCAAACTCTTCTAAATAACGGTATGCCTGAAGTACATAATTCTTAGTACAAAAACTCCTGACCAGTATGTCTGACAAAATTCCTAGGAGATAGTGATACTCAAATAATGTGTATTCACTTCTCTGTGTGAAGTAGGGGGGTAGAGGGTGCTTGTAGATACAAAGGTAGATGCAATACTGCCCAGGTCCACAAGGAGGAGGGAAAATGGCCAGAATTATACACAAGGACCTCTAATGTTAGGCAGAATGAAGAAAGGTTTATTAGATTGGTACAGGCAAAATGTTGAATCATTGATTCAGAGTTCTATCCTGAGAGCCAAGAATTGAATATCTCCTGAGGATTCTCATTTGGTATTTCACCCTAAAGGGATCCCATGATCTTCTCCTTTGTGCCAAGCCCTCAGCTAGTTGTTAGGGGCATAACTATGAATAGGGCATCATGCACTTGAAGTCTATAGGCATAGAAAAATAAATCCTTACCAAAAAACTGTAAATGTTATTGGTTGCATGGCAATTCAATTGCATAACAAAAAGATGCCTAGCGTAGGGAATTATAGTTGTTCTGAGTTCTTGTATATATTTAGAGCCATGATTCTGAATTCAGCCAGGTCTAGGGTCCTCTGTTTTATAGGCAATATTTTGTAAAAATCCCTTTTGCTGTCTTGAAATTATATTTATGGGTATTATAACCTAAGTATACATATAATACTTTACAATTCCATATAATTTCCCTCTCTGTAATAGGAAAAGTACAAGAAACTTTAGAGACTATACCAGGTATATGGATATGCATATCCTGGGGTTTAGCTACACTAGAAGATGTAATAAAGCAGATCTTTACTACTAAAAATGCATGTTTTGATAGGATAAAAATAAGTTTAGATAGTATTTTGTTGAATAATTGGTGACATTTTGTGTATTTAGCATTTTTGAAATGATAGTAAAATAAATATATGTATTGAGTGTGACAGCTACAATTGCAAACAGGTGGGTGTGCTATAGAGGTGAATCAGTTAACCTGGATAGCATTATTATAGGTAACATAATGTACCATGATGGTGAACACATTTTGGTGAAGTTCTAAATATGGTACTTACAATCCTAGAAAATTCTAATGTAAAGAATTGTTCAGTACAATAAGGTTAGAATCTAGCCATAGGTAACAGAAAGCCAGTTTTTCATTTATTTGTCTGATGAGATGTGTGAAGCTTGGAAGACACAGGATTTGTGCACAAACAACAGTCTTCCTTACCATCCTAGGACTTGCCCTCCATGTAATTCACAACTTTAGAAAACTCACTCCAAACGGAATGAGTTTATGAATCCAATTCAGCAGCACTGATTATAGTTATACTTTTCCACTGAAGGGATCCAGTGCTGTTCTAATGTGTACCTGTTTTGAAAAGGCAGTATTCTCTATGTCTTTAGGAAGATAAGTTTAGAGGCTGAGCAAAAACCAAGCTAAACGGCAACAAAATCAAACCACAAAGGCGTCAAAACATTTCGAGACATCCTAATAGTAGACATGGTATGTAAGGCTGGCTGATAGAGATAATCTGATCATAAATGTCAGAGCTTCATTTTCTAAGTGGGAGTGTCAGACAAGACTTCACAGATGAAGTGACATCTAATCTCATTTTTAAAAGATGAGTAAGCATTCTCCAGGTGGAAAAAGAGAGGCAGGCAGATGCAGTGCATTCGAAGGAGAGGAAGCAGTGTTTGCAAAGCAATGTCAGGAAAAAGAGCTAGCCTGGTGACAGGTCTCAGCATGAGCAGTTGTAGGAAAGTGATAGGAGAGGAGGTAGAATTAAGAAGAATTAAGCTTAGAAGTCCTAAGTTTGATACTATCCTAAATCATTTGGATTTTACCCAAATAATAGAGCATCTGAACTAGAGGAAGTGGGTGGTCTATAAGAAAAAAGATTGAGGGCTGGGATGTAGCTCAGTGGCAAAGCGCTTGCCTAGCAAGCGCAATGTCCTGGGTTCGATCCCCAGTACCAAAAAAGAAAAGACAAAAAAAATACAGTTAAAAAAAAAAGAAAAAAGATTGATGCTTGGAAGATTAGTTGAGACTGTATTGTAGACTACAAGTAAGACAAGTTCTAGAACCTGAACAAGGATAGTGAAGAAAGAAAAGAGGCTTTGGATTCTCGTTGGCAAACATTTGCCATCGAAATCCCTCCAAGGGTTCCTGCTCCCAACATGGGTCATAAGAGCAAGCATTAGTCTGTCTTCTTTTTCTCTAAGCCTCACTATCTTGAGCTAACTTGAGCTTCTATAGTAGGCTTCAATATTTCAGTGGTTAGTAGACTTTTATTTTTTATTTACATGTGCATCCAATATGTATGTATTTATTGCAATGGTTGCAGACCCTAGACTTTTTCTATCTATTCTAAGAAATCAGAATACTTTTCCTCTGGCTGCCAGTTGTGGAAGAGAGTGAATATAGAGAAGAACATCCAAGAAATGACACACCTCATTTCTATTCCTAGTATGCTGGTGATGTGGTCACATTGATCAACTGTTTACAAGAAGCCTGGTACATGTAATTCCTGCCTGGACAGCCACCTCTAGCAGATTGTTATACCATGGAAGGGGAAGCATAGTTTTGCTAAATAGCTATTTCTACCATATCTACCTTTCTTACTACATGTAGAAAGCCTTGTCTTCAGCTGACAAACTGAACTCCACCCAGTCATTGCATGTATCTCCAACCAAAATCGTGCTAAATTCTCCCTATTATTAAGTCTGACCAGGGTCCTTTATGGCCGAGAAACCTTGAACTAAAAGACAGGTCTTCCATTCTATGATAAGGGTTTGGAATATTGCCTTCAAATTTTCCATTTGGACAAAGGAAGAAAGCACTCTTTGACCTATAATGTGGAAGAAATCTGAGTAGACCTTGCTAATGATGCCCTGTCTGGCACTTGGGAAAATTCCTTTATTAGAACTTGGATTTGTGTCTTGGAAGAGCCTTTTTCATTGTTCTCTGCAGCTCTGAACACTCTATAGGAGGCTCTTCATTGTCTTTCTTGTAGAACACATCTTGCTTCATTCTCTATGACTTCATGTTATAAGGCTAAGCACTGTGGGATAAAGGATGGCAGTTATAATCCAGACAAGGAACTGTTTCTAATTAAATGTTAATGTTCACTGTGTTCAGAATGTAGGTACCATTTCTTAACCACAAAGATTTTCAAGCTACTCATTTATCACTGGGGCCCAAGGACCCGTAGTTTGCTAGATCCCTCCCTTCCTATAGATACTTTCTCCTATCTCATTATCAGGAATATTTCCTATTGTCCTTTCTAAAGCTGCCAATGGATTTCTTCTAAAAGAGATAGTTCATTGTGCAAAACAATTTTGCTCCCATTTGTATTTCACAGGATACTTACCTGTAATGGCCAAAGTTCATTATGTTTTTATTTTTAAATTTTTACCCACAAACAAAATAGTTTTTACTATTTATCATCGTCTAACTGGTTTGTGATTATAACTAACTGCATAAAATCAAGTAGTCTGTGTATGTTTATTAAGCACTTTTCAGAGGACAGGCGCTCGAGTAGATCACAAGGTTAAGCAAGCTCAGTCTCGCTGAAAGCAAGCATGGAATATCCAGGAGCATTCTAGTCTGCCCTGAGTGCAAACTATTGATAGTTCTTTGGGTTGACTTGTAAGGAAATGGAAGGGGCTACATGTGGACTCTAGCTTTTGTGTTAAATTGAGAGATTTGAGGCATTGTGCTGGTACTGTTTCTTGCTGTGCTTGTGGTCACCTGATTTATATTTTGTAGACACTGGGACTTGACCATTTGGTGGCTAGATGGCAGTCTACATAGTCAGAAAGTTACATGTTAGGAAAATTGAGGCTCTCCGGGCTGAATATGAAAAACAGTGATTGGGAACAGGTAGTGTTTGGAGATTCACACAGGTAGTCTTATGATGATCTAGCCCCACAAGCTCAGAATGGTATGAACTGTGGGGTCATAGAGGTCATAGAGGTTTAAAGCTGTCTCTTGCTGTCCACACAGTTATATCTCCATTCTTTAGAAAGTCAGGTGATGGGCAAGTATTAAGGAAAGAAAGAAAAATTTCAGGTCCAATGAACAGGATCTTTTTCATTTTTATTTTATTTATTTTTGTCAGTCATGGGGCTTGAACTCAGGGCCTAGATGCTGTCCCTGACTGCTTTTTGCTCAAGGCTAACACTCTACCACTTTGAACCATGGCCCCACTTCTGGTTTTCTTGTGGTTCATTGGAGATAAAAATCTCATGAACTTTCATGCCTTAGCTGTCTTTGAACCACAATCCTCAGATCTCAGCCTTCTGAGTAGCTAGGATTACAGGAATGAGCCACTGGTGCCTGACATAGGATCATTTTTTACGCCATCACCAAATTATTAACTCTTTTCTCAGCCTTTCACCACTACAGCTCACTAACTGGACTCTTCCTTTCTTATCTTTAAATTGATTTTGCACTGGTTTTAAACAATTCAAATCTAATTATACCATGCCTAACATGACTTCTAGTATTTTTTTTCTAAAGATGAACTACAAAAGCATGATCTTGAATGATTTATAATCATGTACTCTTCACACTCTTCTTGACAAGGGCTAGGATGTTCCTAGAGTCTGGGAGAACTAGAATCTGTAAGTGAAGGCCTAGGTTGTGTAACTGGTGGAAATGGAAGTGAATGGTGATAAGGTATACACAATGTACACAATGCTTCCAGCAGAGGTTTTTTTGTGTTTTTTTTTAATGTCATACCAATAGCAGATTTATTTAGAATATTGCCATTTATCCCAGAACATTGATAACAAAAAGAACATCCTTTTTCTGAAGTTTTATTGCTATTGTAAAGGTGATATACATAGGGGTAAGAGTTGTGGAAGTGAGATAAGCAGTACATTTCTTTTTGAACAATGTTATACTTTCCTGTTAGTATATTTGTCTTTAGGAGGGGAAGGCGAAGCACAGAAATGGAAGGACATGCCACGTGATCTAACTAGACACTATATTGGAATTTTTTTTTTTTTTTTTTTGTCGGCCATGGGGCTTGAACTCTGGGCCTGGGCGCTGTCCCTCAGCTCTTCAGCTCAAAGCGAGCGCTCTACCACTTGAGCCACAGCGCCACTTCCTAGACACTATATTGGAAATGAACTATACAACTTGTGGATGGGATTGGGAGGGAAAACTGTCAGTGCAGTTTTTATCTCATCCATAGAATTTATTTATTTAAAAACCCAACTTGACCTAGATTCATAGGAAGATTTCTAGTTGTGTGTGTGTGTGTGTGTGTGTGTGTGTGTGTGTGTGTGGTGGTGGCGATAGAACCCAGAGTTTAATATATGACAGGCAAGCCTTTTACCATTGAGTTACTGTGATGAGGGAACTCAGTATGATAATGGAAATGTTCTATATCTCTGTTCTATACCTCTGCTTCATTAGAGTAGTCAATAACCACATGAGCTTAGAATGTTATTTGTGACTCTGAGACAATGAATTCTAAATTTCTTTAAGATTAATTGAAATTAAAATAGCCATGTGTGGCTAGCGGCTACCATACTAGGTAATGCAGATCTAGACTATTTTAAGCATGAACTAATTTAGAAAGACCTAAGTTTTAAAAGTAATATGGTTTTAATTCCAGAAATAAATATGTACTACGTAGTTCGTCTACACTATTACTATCATAAATTAATTCAGAAAATACCATGTTTCAAAAGTAATATGGCTGTAATTCCAGAAACAAACATTTATAAGAACTGTTGACCTTCCATTTACCATGTTTGAACATGACAACAAACCCCAGCAACCCAGACCCTGCCTTGGCTTACACAAATATCTCCCATGTTCTTCCCACTAAAGGGATTTGAACACACTGTCCCTTGTTTCTATCCATCGGAATTGGTTCTTGTCTGATGGCATTTCTTTCTTTATGTGGGCTGTACAAAATATAATGTAACATAAAAATGGAGAACTTAGTCTTTGGAATGTCTTTGTAATACAGCCTTCAATGCATGTTCATGCCCTTTCGTTTTCATTTTTTGTTCCCTCCCATCTTCCCTTTCTTGCTTTCTTCCTCCAGTCACCTTACCTTTCTAAGCCTCTAAGAAAATACAACCATACCGCTGTGCCCTTGAACAAGTTTCTGTTGCATATCAATTTCTTTTCATTTGTGTTTATTTTTAAAAGCTATTCTATAAATTTAGTTCAGTAACCAACCAAACAACAACAAAAGAACAAGATCAGCAACAGCAACAAAATGAAACAAATGAAAGATACTTCAGATCATGAACACACACATATTTCTAAAATAATGATAACTCTTGGCTGTCAATTTAAGAAATATATGTAATAGTTTCAGTTTAGTTTTATGAAGAGTGTAATATATGGGCTTGACTTGGGGTTTTTTCTCATTCATTACTTAAAAAATATTATATCTGCCTTTGATCCATTGAAAGTACCAGTCTGTCTAACTCTTGGTCTGACTCTTGAATTCTCTGCCCTGATTCTCACAGTAAAAGTATATTCTAACAGGATAATTTTGGGATAAGAATATGGTGTATAGAAGGCAAAATTCTGATTATAAAGTAATATTTAAGAAGGAATGGTCTATTTGACTCCCTTTTTCCTAGTCTGAGTAGCTCAAGAGCAAATGAGTCCATGGGCTTTCATACTAAATGTCTTCAGTTCATAAAATCATGTTATTAATCAGACTATCATTAAATATTAATCTACATTGGAGATAAATGCCACTTTAAATTTGGAATCCTGATTTTTTTGTTCTTCTAGAACTAAGAAGTGCATTTTCATTAGGCTTTATGGAAAGACTGCACATAGAAAGCTTAGAAATTATTAAAAAGCTGCCTCTTAAACTTGTCTTCTGGCTTGATTCGGACCCAACAAAATGCTTGGTTTTTGTTAATAGTAAATATAAGTATAAATATATAAGGAACTGGAGCAAAATATTATTATGAGTTTTTCTATTTAAAATTCTTTTTATATTTTTACCTTAGAAATAGTTTGTTGCCTGGCACCAGTGGCTCATGCTTGTAATCCTAGCTACTCAGGAGGCTGAGAACTGAGGATTACAGTTCAAAACCAGCCAGGGGCAGGAAAGTCTGTGAGACTCTTATCTCTAGCAAACCACTAGAAAACCAGAAGTGGTTCTATGGCTCAAGGGGTAGAGTGCTTGCCTTGAGCTGAAGAGCTGGACAGCGCCCAGGTCCGGAGTTCAAGTCCCATGATTGAAGAAAAAATATTGTAAAGGTGATGGACAGGGGGTTTACAGTTACATATGTAAGATGAGTACATTTCTGTTTAAACACTGTTATCCCCTCCCTCATTTTCTCCCACTTACCACTCTCCCTTCTTCTCCCCCCCAAGTTGTAAAGTTCATTTCCAACATAGTGTCTAGTGAGTTTCATTGTTGCATTGGAACTGCATATTAATTTCTCTTCTTTTGCAGCAATGTGTTTAAATTATGTGGAAAGCTACTTCTAGGTTCTAGTTAAATAATTATTCTAGTCAATAATACTCCTTTGATCTGTCAAGTATGTGCTACAAGCATCACAAATCCCAAAATTTCTATAATCTTCCTTGTAGTATTTTTGGTGCTGTGAAACAGAGATTTCTTAGGAAAGAACTTAATTTCAGAAATCTTGGCTACTAAGTCTAATGCTGAGTAGCCCCTAGCAAGATTGATTGAATACAAAGATGTGGCTTCCTCAGTTAGAGTTCAGACCTTTCCAAATTCTGTGAATTTTTCTTACTCTTAACATTAAAAAAAATCTTTCTAATCTATACTAACCATAAATGTAGACTACTAAGATAAATACATTTAAAAGTCACAAAATAAAAATATTTAGCTTCAGAATCTTAGAACTTCAAACACAGTTGCCAATCTTAACATCTCTATCTATAAAAATTTAACATACAATGATTGATTTTGCACATGCCATTTTAACCAAGGCATAGAGTTAGTAGTACAGAGATTATTTGTGACTTCTCTTTCCTTCTATATCATGTTAGAAGAATAATTCAATATTTGTATTTAGTACTCTGAGAATACTGATATTCAAGGAAAATCCTCAGTCTTATACATTAGGATTATAGATTTTTAGATTAGGTTAATAATAAAGTGTAATTCTGGATCCAGCCCTTATTAATCAAGTTATGTTGGGCAGGAAACTTACTTTTCTGAAACTCAGTTTATCCTTAAATCAAAGATAGTAATGCCACCCCCAGGTAAGCTGAGAAATCATGAAAAAGTTCATTATCAGAAATATAGAGCAGACACATTTGTTGCAGAGATTTGGTAAATGATGAAAATGATAACTCTTAACAAAGTTAAAAAAAACAATGACATCATAACGTTGGCTCTCCTTCAAACACAACTCCAAGAATTTCCCTACCTTCTAGGAAATGTAAATCTTCCTTGTAGACTTTTGATCTTAAGCTGAAATAAAATCCAAATTGTAAATCTGAATCCCATGGCAATAGCTTATTTTATGTTAATATGTTCTTGCATTATGATAGAGACTACATGAGGTTTGAAAAGGTAAAAGGGGGTAATTTAAACACTCACCCCTTTTAAATCTAGAAGAATCAATTCTTTCTTTGAAGGAAGAATAGTGAAAAACTAACATAACTTTCAGGATGAATTGAAAAAAAAGGGAAAAAAAGGTCATAACTTCATCACCCTTAACCAGGCTGCTCTTTCAATGGGAACCATAGCTACCATTTATTTTTGATGATTTCCCTCTGCGTCCAAAGTAACATTCTCTCTTATACTGTTGCTACCATAATTTTGTTTGATTTTTCCCCACACTGTTTTTCAAATTATTTATTTCAAGACTGTATCATCTGGTAATGATCACATGAACTCAGGGTTTCTGTTAGTCCATCTGTGGTCTTTAATTTTCACATTTTTATTTTAGAAACTGTTGATGGAAATTGATGTGTTCCTTTTCTTCATTAAATGCCTTAATATTTTCTTATCAAATGGTGCTCAATTTTATTATTGGCAGTAAATTTCACATTTCAAAATTAATAAATGCTAGTAGGTCATCTCACCCATCTGTTTTCTGTTCTTACAATTAATTATCTATTTTGTTGTAGAACCCTAGTTTTCTGTACAATGAAGACACATGTTATATTAAAAGATAGGCGCAGGGTGTGTGTGTGGGGGGGAAGGGAGGACATTCATGTAGCGTCATACACAGATGGAACCTTTAAAAATGCTTCTTAATGATCTTCCTTAATGACAAGTGTGGATGGAAAACATTATTCACAAGGGAAGTGGAGATGGGGAGGGTGCACAGTTTAGAGAATCTCTGTCCTTTTCTACCTACTACTGAACAGGAAGAGCAAATCAAGCAAGCCCTTGTAATGAGCTATTGATTTTTTGAAACTTTTTTTCACATGTCATTTATCAATAAGGACGAAATGGTACTTTTGAATGTGGCTTTATCACATTTTGCACTGTAAATTTTGGCAATGGTCTGTTTTAAGAGTAAAGATACAGTGTCTTAGTTCTTCAGGGATGCCATTATAGAAGACTTTACACTGGGTAATTTATAAGAACCAAGAACTTATTACTCACAGTTCTAGAAGCCTAAGATCAAGACATGGCAGTTTGGAGCATGATGAAGGCTATTTCCTCTTAGACAGGGTTTTCTCACTGTATCTTTGCATAATAGAAGCAGTAAGACAGCTCTTTTGGGTCTTTTTATTAAGACACCAATTCTGTTTATGAGGGCTCAGCTGTTACCTTCCAATAGATCTCACCTCTTGGTATCATCACTTTGTCGGTAATATTTCAACATATTAGTTGTACAGAGACTCAAAGGCCCAGACCATAGCATTTGGCTTTCTATGTAGTATAATAACACATTGGAATGTATTTCTACCTCATTGGAATGTATTTCTACCTCACACCTTATTTTCCCAATCCAAATACTTCTCTGTTTTCATTTTCATTATTACAGAGATAGCCCTTGAATCTTCACACAACAATACAATATATTATTTAAAAAGAGAAAGGATCATTCTTGAAGGACATAGGTTTATCTTGTGAAAGAAAAATTGGATACACTGGCTTTGATAGTTTATTTATTTAAAAAATTCTGTTTGGGTGGAATTTTCATGATATTGGCTTGTTTGGACTGAATATCTTAGGAGTTTCTTTTATGTTGGTCAGTGATAGTTATTAGAGTGTCTTATTAACCCTAGTCCTTGTTAAAATGTCAAAGAAGGATTCAAAATTTTAAATTAATTGGAAGTTTCTATGATAAACTATGACTAGTTTTAACCAAAATAAGCAAAACAAGAACAAAAACAAAATCACACACAGTACAGGATATTCATTGCTGAATTTCATTATTCATGTACTCCTTCCTTTGATAATCCACAAATATTTCTTACCCACTCATAGGCATGGGAATTACTAGCTGGGAATCAAAGACAGGAATATGATGAGACATTTATGCCTTGACTTATGTCAAGATAATCTTCCTACTTATAAGTTAGTGTGGTATCTTCCTTTCCATTATAGCTTTTATCATAATTGCTTATCTTTTTATTTTTATCACAATTTGATTGTGCATCTGTTTGTTTATATCATGTCTACCTCTACTAGAATATAAGCCCCATAATGCCAAAGATTGTGTCCTAAGCTGAGCAGAGCCTCATAAATATGTCCCTTATGGATGAGTAAAAGATTTTTTTAATTGACTAGTAATGATAGACGAAAAGCACTATAGTATGCACAACAAACCTCTAACTCATTGAGGCAGGGATATTCTCTCTGAAGTAGGTATTCATTTTTTCTAGATTTTGAATAAGGTAAGAGTTTATCAAAAAGGAAATGAGGAAAACAGTCTCTCATAAATGGAAGTCATATTGAACTTGAGGAGTTGTAGATAGTATAATGTAGGTAGAATAAAAGGAAAATAATTTTTAAATACAATATAAATCTGCTTGTTTATTTTTTCATTGAAGTGATGATATTCATTGTCACTTGTAATGCATCAAATCTGATGTGACTCAATAAACTTGGAAAGGGTGAATAATAAATCAAGTAATAAAAATATACAAAAGTTGAGTTGAAACAATACTGTCACAGGTAAAAAGTTTCTAGTTCTAGAAATTCTTTTTTTTTACATTTCTTTTAGAAATTCTTAAAATAAGAGGATTTTTGTTTAGACAAAAGATTGTTGTCTTAGCTTCAGAATGAGCTAAGAGTTGGTATTTTGGTGATATAGGCAATGATCCTTGAGTTGGTACCTCAAGGTGCAGTTGGGAGAAAAAAAAGATGTGCAAAATATGACAAAGAATTGCATGCTAAAATAAAATAGAAGGAGCTTCTAGAACCGAAAGAGAAATGAGGAGGGGGGGTCTAGCAAGGTACATGACAAAAACACAGTGAAAGAGTTGAGATCCAGCAGTCTTTGTATCACATTGTGCCTTTATCCTGAGACCTAAGAAGCTATGGGAACACCTTGCATAAGATACAGTCCTGATCTGGTATATAGGCTTGCTGTATGCAGAAGCCACAGGAGACTGTTAGCATAAAGACTAGAGTTGGTGAGGCAGAAGTAAGGAAAGATTTCATGAGGTGCATCTCTCTTTGCTAGATCACAATCAAGTTTCCTGACTGTGGCTGTTGTCTTTCCTTAATATAAAGAATCTGAAGCAGAGAAACACCACAACTTTGTGTAATCAATAGTTTGATTCAGAGATAGACAAATGCTCCTTAAAACTTTGATTAGAAGGTGAAAGGCAGTGGTTAGTGTGGTAGGGTAGGATGCAAAGGGACTTCTTTCATTATTTGTAGGTCTCGGGGTTCTCTTTCAAGTTGAGCAAAAACCAAATGATGACAGCTAAGTCAGGTGACCTCAAAATTGGAACTCAGTTTTAAAATTTGTAAAAATAATGAAATGGGACCAGATCAGATCCAAGCTCCCTCTGCCTCCTTCTATGATTTTTGTCTCAAGAAGCTGTAAGAGAATAAAGTACATTGTAATATTTAAATCACAGAGACTAATTCTTAATATTGGAGCTTTAAAGACAGCCATGCTATTTATCATGTGGTGGGCTATGTAGACATAAGGAAAGGAATATAATTTGAAAGTATATATTTACTATACAGCCCCCAACTGAGAAACATGTCTTGTGTAAGACTCTTACTTCTGAACATTCCAAATGAATCATTATTAAATATGATCTAAAGCCTGATAAAGCCTAATAAAATGTTAATATTCTACTCAAATTTTATAAGAATTAGGAAGTCTGATTTTATTGCAGCTAAATCTGTCTATATAACACATACAAGTAGAATATGAACTTTGTCAGTTACCAAAATTGACAGATTATGCCATTCACATAGAACACCAGACAGAGACTAAAGGTTGTGAATTGTTTTGTTTGTTGGTTTGTTTGTGAGATTACAGGGTATCCTATTGATTGCCATTCCTTTCAGTGGTAGCAAGAATTCTTTTATTAGTTGTCTTTGCTATTTTTTTCATCACCTTTCATCTTTACTCCCTTAATTCTATTGTGAGTCTGGGAAGACCTTACAAAAGAAGACATTTAGAAGAACACACCGTCAGCCCCAATGTAAAGGGCACATTCATTGTCAGAATAGAAAGTCCACTAGTAGAACGGCAGGGTGCTCATATAAAAGTCAAGCTTTCAATATGTGTATGTTTTGAAGCAGACTGAAAATTTCCTGCCACAACTGTATCTGATATTTACAAAAGGTTCACAATGCTTCTATAGCAAGTATTATATTTTCAGAGTTGAATATTTTTGTCAGCCATAATTATAAGCAAATCCAGATGTTTATTGTTATTATAATGAACATATATTATAATTGTATAATCCTATCATCTATATGATCTGATTTTTTAATTTTATATTTTGGTGAGGAAAATTGTGTCTAAATAAAAATGGTTTATTTATAAATTCAGAGACATCTGTGATATTGAAAGTTACTCATATTATACATTTCTACTTATTACCTGCCTCTCTACTTCTTGCTGCAACACAATGCTTCCTTTGACCACTGAAAGCAAAGCTTTTAGGATTTCCTTTGAGTGTATCTAAAAAAAGCATTGGTTATATCAAGGATAAAAGTCTTGGATTTTTTTTAAACCAAGGAGCAAATAGTTGTGCTAAAATTGAGGACTATATTGACATTAACAGCCAATGATTGCAGCAAAGAAATGCCACCTTTTACTTTTCTGAGGACAAAGGCAGCATTTCAGTTATTACTGGAGTTTGACATATTGAAAAATTGTAGAGAGTATGAAATTGATTAATACTTCCAAGTTCGGAAACAATCCAAGCTTGCTCATTTTCTTAGAATAGCTGAAATGTTACAAGACCTTTCCTTAGAAGATTATATCTACATAATATGTTTGATCTGTTTTTTACTTATTATTTTATTATTTTTTTCATTTTGGGGTGAGATCTTAAGAATTTCAGCAGGTAATGAAAACAATTTGTTAAATTGGTCACATTGTTGTTTCATAGTTACGCTTTTTCTTTCACCAGCTATCTACTGCAATAATTCTTGTAGCTGTCTGAAACAGAAATTGTTGCTAAAAAATACACGATTTAATATCATACATGAACATGTAAGAAATGCTGTGGAGCTATACATGGTATGGTGTAGATTTAAATGTCTCAGAGTCATTTGTTTGCATATGCCTGCTCAGTGTACTAGAAATACCACTTAGAACACATTAACTGTCACTTAGATCTTTAGAAAAGCTTGCTTTTTGTCTTCACAAGATCGCAAATGTAACTTACTCTGCCTAGCTATACTAAGAAAGTGTCAACTGTATGACATAATTCTAGTACTTTTCAGACTACTGTAAAAGTAAAAATTAAAACAAAAAAAAAACAAAAAACAAAACAACAACAACAAGAAACTCTCTAGAGCTCCAAGCTGTAATTATAATGCCATGATCAGAAAGTTGTGTTTTGTCAGCTTTGGCCCTAAATGGGTGGCAATATAATTTCACTGCTGTTTGGAGCAGGGTGCAGCTGTGCAAAACTCAAATGTTTGTTGTTGCTTATTGCTTAAAGAGTTACTTTTTTCTCTAACAGACTAATGAAAGATTGTTTAATACATTTGCACTGGCCAACTTATTTGTTGCTAGCTTGACTTTCAATTGATCCAGTGGGGTGAAATAAATCAACCAATTACCAAAAGAAAATGGGCATTGAGACTTGGTTTTTGACATAAATGTGTGTTCAGCTTGTAATAAACTATATGTGTATGAGTGTATAACACACAGATGCACACACATACATAACATCTATAGAGTTTAAACACTGAATGATTACATTTTATATTATATCTGAAACACACCAAGTTGAATTACATGATTAATTCTTATGGGTAAAATTATTATGGTAGGCACAATTTCAAATGTAAAATTATATGTGAGGAAAGGTAGCATTGTATTCACTTTCATTATTAAAATTAAAAACATAAATTTGCAAACACTCTGGAGTGGTAAGATATAATACCTAACCCAGAAGAAAATGACAGATTCATTGCTAGAAGTGAAATTAATATGCTAGGAAAGGACAGAGATTGAATGTGAAACATTATAGAAAATCAACACTAAATAACAGAAACTTTTATGGTGTTCTCAATGATAAAAAGTAAAGGGCTCTTGAAGTACAATATGAAAGCTACATTTTCTTAAGAAAACAAATATAAAATGTTTTTTATATTGGCTATAAGGCCAGTAAATTAATTTTAATCTAAAGTGTAAAGTTGGTGATTGAAGAAGACAGGAATGTTAAAGACTATAGAACCACCTGGAAGGAATAAATAACCAGATGTCACAGGAAATCAGAGTTATTCCATAGAAATATTGTTTAGTGGGTCAACCAACTAAACTCCAGTCAGCAAGGTTAGGAGGAAGTAGGCCAGTCTGCCTGTGCACTGACATTATGAGCCTCATACCATCTCCCATCATGAGGATTCCTGAAGTCTCAGCGACTTCAGAGCCTGTTGGAGGAGGATTGCTTGAGCCCAGAAGTTCCAGACTAGCCTTGGAAGCGTGGTGAGAACCTGTCAAAAGAAAATCGAAGTAGACTGGCTTTAGATTTTGTTCTTTTTCTGGAAGAAGACTCAATATTTTTGGCTCAGAAGGCTTATTTTTTAAATTAAAGGTAACTTACATATGAAACTTAGGAAACATGAAAATGTATTTAATATTTGTAGTTGGCTAGTGGACTGTGAGGGTGGGAAAGTCTAGGAAAAGAGGAATGGGATAGAAAAAAAAGATACAGGGGCTGGGAAGTTGGCTCAGTGGTAGAGCACTTGCCTTGCATGCCTGAGGCCCTGGGTTCGATTCCTCAGCACCACATAAGCAAAAAGAAAAAGCCGGGAGTGGCGCTATGAGCGCTAGCCTTGAGCTGAAGAGCTGAGGGACAGCACTCAGGCCCCACGACTGGACCCCAAAAATAAAAGAAAAAAAAGATACAGGGTGTTGAGCAATAGAAACAAGGGAAAGTGTGAGAAAGCCACAGAGGAAGAGAATTAAGGGGGATTAATAGCTAGCAGATACAGAGGATCTATGGATTTCAAAGGTACTGTTTGGGGCATATGCTCTACAGTTTACCTGATTTGTTTACTTATGGTTATTCTGAGGCTTGAGAATTTATACCTTTGAGCCTGGAGTCTTTTCCATGTGCCATGTGAACATCTGGCCAAAGGAGAACAAAGCATATTTAACCATAGTAATAACAGAGTGGATCAGCCATAGATCTGAAGAAAATCAAATCAACGGGCTATTCTCTCACTATGGGTTTCTTTCTCTAACCTTGTTTTGAAGGAAGGGCATTGAATTGCAGTCTGTCTTTTATTGTGGGATTTGTAATCAACACTGGATTTCTTAAAATAGAAAGTTCTTGATCAGTGAAGAAGACATTTTGAAATTTAAGTTTAATGACCTCTCTTCAGTTTCCACTTGAGACATCTTACAAAGATGAAAATTTAGTATCCACCCATTAGTCTGAAATTACTTAAAACAAATACTAAATGATGACTCTGAAATACCATTGGCTTTTGATGATAACATTTTTAAGACAGCAAGTCACATTGTTTGCTTGACTAGACACATCATATATTTGTATCACGTTATAACATTGGAGTTAGTATCCTTTCTAGAAAACCTTGTACCTGGTATAATGATCAGTTGAAAAGAGTTTATCTTCTTCACACCAGTAGAGTGCATAACATTCTAAAAAAAAAACTAAAACGTAAGTTCTTTGAGTGATTTAAGTGCACTGGACATTGTCCCATCTCCGATCTGGTTTTCTTCTGTTTGCCTGATTTTTTTTTTGACAGTACTAGTTTTGAACTCAGGATTTTTCATGCTTACAAGGCAGCCTCTGATTATTTTTGAAAGACAGTCTCACTTTGGGCATAGTCTATACTGGGTCCCAATTCTCTTATTTATACTTCCTACTGTAGATAGGATGACAGATAAATCCCACTGTGTCCCAATTTTCCTGCTGAGATAGTGCCTGATGAACTTTTTGCTAAGATTGGTTTCAAACCACTATTCTCCTGACCTCAAACTCCTGAATCGCTAAGAGTACATGTGTGAGCCCATAGTGCTCAGTGTTTTTGCCTGATTTTGATATTGTGGCCCAATTCAAAAACTATTTATAGATCATATGGGGTACCTGTTATTTATGACTATTATTCTTCCTAGAGAAAAGTTAGACTTATTTCTCCTGTCCAGAATATTTTTAATTAATTTTATCTTTCATTTTATTTCACTGGTCACAATCAACTTCCAGAAAAATATATGAATAATCATATTTTATTTAGATGCATCTCCCTATATTGCACATCTTGTATAGACCACCCCATTCCATCACTCTAATGCTACCTATGAAGCAGATACTATTATTCTTATTTTGTAGACTGAGGAAATGAATGCCAGAGAGTTTAAGTTATTTACGCAGCATAGTTCCTCTTAGTGTTTTAATGAATAGTCATACTTTTGTCATCTTCAAAGAAAGCATGGGCATATGTGCTCAAAATATTCTTTTAACTATATGTAGTTGAAAAGCTCCCAATTCAAATGTATTTACTGGTGGTACATAAAATACTTCATATATGGTTCTCCTTTTTTATAAGCCTCACATATTCACTTGAGAGGATAGTTAAGTTATAGGATGGAAAAACTTGACATGCAAAAATTACAGTGCATCCCAGAAGAGTTCTAATTATAAGGACTTCTTAAATCTAAAAGTTCTTCACTTTGACTTGTGAAGCATGGTGTTTTACACTAAAGGTGTGGTTTGAGATGAATTTCTTTCAGCAACTTGGTTTTCTTCAAAAGCACTCAAAGGGAGGTGACCATGAGGATTCTTGCTGCTGAAGATCAGAATAACAAAATAAGAGATGGTACCAGAGCAGTTTCATTTTGAAGAGTTAGTACTGTGAAGCAAAAGAAGACCACACACTGGCATATGCTGTATGGGCATAGCATGTAAACATAGGTGCATTTAAGGCACATGATTGAATAAGTCCGTTTATGCATTTTCTGCTCAAATACAACCCTATTGTGAAGGCTGATTGTTAATCTTTACATATATTAAAATTTTTTTAGTGTAGAAGCATTGGGCTTGATGATGGGGGAAATAATAGGGAAAGATTGTCCTTGTTCTCCAAAGTTCCTGCATACTATGGTATGTATACTACTACTTTGTAGTGGTGGGGTGAAGTAGAAGAGATGTTTATAGAAAGTTTCATGATTCTACAGGGGGTAGGTAATGGACTTTCTGGAGGAGATGATGTCTGATCTGAGTCATGAAAAGGAATAAGCAGTTCATCAAAACAGAACAATAGTAACTGTAACCCCTCTGCACAGTATCTTTACAATAAAAAATATATTTAGAAAAACAGAAAAATAAAGGTAGGGGGCCTTCCTGGACACAGCAGGCGCAGAAAAGGCACTAGAAACACTGGTGTGTTGTTGGATACAGATCTCTCATTTTTGTCTCCTTATTCTTTTCCTGTGGTTTTAGTCAATCAGAGTCCAAAAATATTATATGGAGAGTTCCAGAAACAAACAATTCATAATTAAATAACTTTTAATTGATGATACTAGTATAATTATCTTATTACTACTGTTGATAGTTTCTTACTGTGCTTAATTTAAACTGTGTCCCAATGATGCATGTATAGGAAAGAACATGTATAGGATAGACAGGGGGTTCAATATTTACTACTTTCAGGTTTTAGAGAAACTAGCACTGATGGCCAGTACATCCTCTGTATTTAAGAAGGGACTATAATATAGAGATGAGGCAGAGATAATAGTGAGGATGTAGTTGTAGGCCAGTAGACTATCTTTACAGGGTTGATAGGACTTTACATTTCTAGTAACAATGAGCTTTCATGGAGTTTAAAGCATTTGAGGGTCAAAGACAAATTTAAACCATAGTAGACCACTTCCAGAGCTATGGAAAATGGTTCTGTGGTAAAACCAGAATTTGGAACCCAGTCTAAAAGGATGTTGTAGAGAGTCAAGAGATGGTAAGGGTTTGAACCAGTTTTTGGTGTTGGGGACTGGATAATATTAATGGAAGGATTGTTTGGGAGAATAATTTGTATCCTCTCAATGCTTATTGAAAAGTGGATGGATATAGATGGATATAGATCATGATTTCTTAATGGGGTTGAGGAAGACCAGAGAATGAGTAGGAACTAACTGGCCAGGTTAGAAGCATGGCTGATTTAAATAGTCTCCATTATGGCATGGATGGTTTAGTGTACAGCTTTGAGAAAGGGCTCTTTGGTGACACACTTGGGTGTTGTCAACCTCTAGAGGTATGCACAGACTCTTCTGTGCTGTACATTGTGTTGTTCTATCATTTTTTATATCCTAAAGCAAAAACTTATGTCTCCAAAAAAGGAGTCAGCAATTAGTACCGTGTCTCTGGATGATAACAATAGGATTGTCCTGTGAAAAAGGAAATACTCCAGGAAAATGTAAGTAACCAATGGCTATTGCTTTCTTCCAGCTGTCGGTGGGGATGCCTGCCCCAGAGGAATATTCCTTCAGCTGACCTCATTTTTTTAAGAGCCCTGGCTTTGTGGCTTTGTCCAGTTCAAAATGGCAGAAAAGGCTCCCCCTAGCTTGAACAGGAAGACATCAAGATCAACGCTTTCTCTTCCTCCAGAACCTGTGGACATTATCAGGAGCAAATCGTGCTCCCGGAGAGTTAAGATCAACGTGGGAGGCCTCAACCACGAAGTCCTGTGGAGAACGCTGGACAGGCTGCCCAGGACCCGCTTGGGCAAGCTCCGAGACTGCAACACACACGAGAGCCTCCTGGAGGTGTGCGATGACTATAATCTAAATGAGAACGAGTATTTCTTTGATCGACATCCTGGAGCCTTCACGTCTATTTTAAATTTCTACCGGACAGGGAAGCTACACATGATGGAAGAAATGTGTGCACTCTCCTTTGGCCAAGAGCTCGATTACTGGGGGATTGATGAGATCTACTTAGAGTCCTGTTGTCAAGCCAGATATCATCAGAAGAAAGAACAGATGAATGAAGAGCTGAGGCGAGAGGCAGAGACCATGCGTGAGCGTGAGGGAGAAGAGTTTGATAACACCTGCTGCCCTGAGAAAAGGAAGAAACTTTGGGACTTGCTGGAGAAACCTAACTCATCAGTGGCTGCAAAGGTATGAAAAGCATGGCACTGGGTGTCTACACATGGGCAGAAAAGGGGTGCCCTAGTTCTACCGGGGGTCATTTTCTTCATATTTTTGGTGAAAAAGAACAAAACACGGCTACCCCATGAGAAATCCTGTCTAATGTCTTTACCTAGTAGGATATAGTCATTCTTTCTGTGTGATGTCATAAAATGGTGTTATGCTTTCCTAAATACTATTATTTCTAGTAACAGGCCTGAAAAACAGGGTAAAGAAAGGATTTTGTTTTCCTTGGCTCCATATGGTGATGGTGACTTAGTAGTTAAGGAGAAAGCTCTACCTCAGACCCATTAGAAAGCTGTACCTCAGACCCATTAGGCACATTTTTGCAGAAAACCGGGATTCACACGCCATCTTGGACAAAGGGAAGATGCTGTCATTGAAAGTAGAGGTGTCTCTTTGCTTGGTTCTGTAGAGGTTCAGAGAAGGAGAGCAAAATATGGCCCTGTGTAGCTCAGAAGGATGGGGGTCACATGCCAAAGTGAGGATCTATATTACAAAGCTTACTCATTCTTTAATGAGTCAGCCTACAGGATGTATGGCCATTGACTTGTTTTGGGCTTTAACAGTGCTGTATCTGATGTTAGTTTATAGTTTTTTTTTTTAAAGTTAGTAAGGTATTGCCATTATCTCAGACTTCTTACAGAGTTTGCTTAAAGATAAATTTTTATTTTTCATTGTACATGTATATAACTAAATCTCAGAATCAAATTTTTGTCACACATTTCAGTATGCAATTCACCTACATAATGTTGTTTATGTAATTTTATATAGGACTTTAAAGGTTAGTGCAAACTCACATTTATTTCTTATATTTAGTTCTATATTGCACTATGAATGATGAGTCATCTTTAGCTGTAAGAGACTAGTCGCTATGTTTTGAACATGAGAGATGAAATGGAGAACGGGATGGAGAATGGAGAGTGTGTCATTGTATGCACTCTTACTTACAGGTTTTTTTGAATATCCTCCCTCTTATAAGTTTTTAATAGTAATGGAGTGTAAAAGTCCATCAAAACCTTTTGATGAGAAATTAAGGTTCTAACCAATAATCTGCAATATAAAAAACCAGAAGATAATTATAAAACTTCTCATTGTTTGATTTGTCTGATTTTGTTTCTCTTTGCCTTTTAAAAGCATTTATTTTCTGCCAGAATTTATACACAAATGGAATAAAATTTCCTTCTTTTGCATAAATTAAGACATACATATTTTGTGGCAAATAGAGGATTTTAACTAAGGTGTTTTTGTAGTCATAAATCCTTTGTTTTCTTTAATTATATCAATAAGAAAGAAATGTGGTTGATAAAAGATGTTGCTGTTGGCTATGTCAAGTGTTCAGTTATATATTTGAGTTGCTATTGAAAATATGGAATGAATTTGATGGACCTTAGTTTTAAGTGGATATCATGAACATTAAATTAACTTTTTCAAGACATTAGAGAACTGAAGTGCTGTTCATTTTCCATCAGCTAAATCAAAGAAAATGTGAGAAGTTAACATACTAACATACTTACATGTTCATAAAAAGTTATTAACATTATTAGTAAGTTAAGTACTGTTGCTGTAAAGTGTTTTAATTCTATATGTGTTTTTTCTTAAAGAATTTTTGGAGTAGATTTATTTTCCAATTGAGGAAATGCATTTTATTTCTAAGTTTTGAGGCAGCAGTTATCTATCTCTATGAAAATAAAATGGTTTGTTAAAATATATTATTATGTATCATATACATTGGTCAGATGACTTAAACCTGTTTCAACTTATGGATTTATGTATAGATAAGCTCTCTACCTACAAACTCCCCCCATAGCTAAAAACACTGATTTTTCAAAATTTCATGGAGCTGTGTAATTTTTCCTTTACATAATGAAGTGAAGTGAATCTTTGCTACTTCAAGTAGATTATTTTCATAAAGGATTATGTTTGTTCATTTAAACCTCTACATTTTCTTCTCTGAATGATGAAATATTATGGAAATTATTTACATTTGCTTGTGTAGTCATTTAGTAAAACTATTGCTCATTTGTCTGAGATTTAGAGCCTTTAAAAATTAGCTCCGTATGATGTCTTATGTAAACCACAGTCCTTTTCTGCATACTTCTCAAGTCCTATAACTTGTTATTTTTCTGAAGTAATCCTTGGTGTGGGGAGGGTGCTAATGCAGGTATGTGTGAATTGTATTTTCGTATATAATAAAACAAGTGGTTTTATTATAGCTGCAGTAGGATGATATGTCAGCCCTCACTTTATACTATGGATGCATCAGGCTTCTAAATATGCATGAAGCTGTTGTGTGGGATTACTTGGAATTTCTGAAGTCTTCATTACTGGCTTAGATCATCCTGAGAGATCTTTAGGGGAGGGTATCTGTCTACCTTGCTTTTGTGTGTTATTCACTTTTGTCATTTACTTGAGCATGTGCTCCAGATAGGCCATCTGCATTAAAAATAGAAATCTAGGGAAGAAAAAAATGTGGTCTCCCTTCTCCCCAGAATTGCCTTTACCAAGGATTTCATATCATTGAAAACACTTGTTTCTTTTCCCTATTCATTTTCCTATATTTTAACTTGTCTATAAAATATAAGTTAGTAGATTATTTACCAAATCCATTTGCCAAGGAAAACCTTTTTATCACATGTTTCATAATAAGTTAAAATACCTGTTTGTTTCTATGGGACAAATACTGAATAATAATTATAGTAATAGTAATATGGTATATATATATATATATAATATATACTATATATAATATAGTAATAGTAATTATTGTTCACTAGACAGTTACTACAAGACATGTTGCCCCATCATACTCTGCCCCTGGATATAACCATAGCAATCACAGGTCAGCCCTTATACAACAGGATATCTGCTATCACATAGAGGGTCACATTATTAATTGAATTTTCTGATGTTAATTACTGAAGTAAAAGCTAAAATAAGACTTAAGAATATAGTAAATTTGCGGTTTTTATCTTTAAAAATCAGTATTTATGCCTATACACCAATTGTGCTTTCTATGACAGGGTACATAGAGATGTTATTTGGTGACCAGGGATGCAAGCTAGTGTTAATCTAGCATGTTTATGACCTAGGTTTGATTCTCATCACAGAAAAACACAAAAGAAAACAAAAAAGAAGAACAGTTCTCTCTTTTTCTCAGGAGCATGGTAGGATCTCTTCTTGCGACCCAAATTTATGTTTATAAAAGACTTTATTGTCTTTCAATTCTGTCAGAATATATGGATATACCTTCATGTAGAGATAATGTTCAAAATTTAAATTTGAGGCTGGTCATGAATGTGTGACCAACCCACAGTGGCCCAGGGAATGGTTGAGACAACTTATTGGCTCTGGTCTACTCATTGGATTGCATAAAGCCAGGGGATAGGCTTACCTGGCTGTGAGTTTCTGCCTGAATATGTACCCACAAGCACAACATGCTTCTCTTCTTGAACTTAAAGGAAGTCATATGTGGTTCTTTTACAATACCTTTCTTTTTTTCATTCAGAGTATTCGAAAACTGTGACTTTACCAAGGGAAAAGAAAGAATGGGTTTCATTCTTATTCTTTTGTAGTAGCTTTATGCTTTTCTTTGTGAAAAAAATCAAAACAGTCGTCATTAAAACCATAAATGGACCAAAAAGATGAACTGATGTAGTGTGAGTACATACAGAAGTTTATCTATATTGAGCCATTGCTGTGCAGTGTGTAGGTCTGTAATTCTTACGTAGGATTGGCAATGGGTTTATTAGAATGACAATTTCAATATTTTGGTGTCCTTTCTCCTGTCCTTCCTACTTCCAGACTGTATAGATTAAGCCCTTTGTGCTGTTCCAGTAAAATACAAACAACACAAGCAGAGGGAGTTTCATAGAATGTGGCTAGTCTATGAAAGTTGAGCTGGGAGAATTTTTGTCTTAAAAATTATATATATATATATATATATACATATATATGTACACACACATATATAATGCATTTAGCCAGAAAGGAATCATGGAATTAGTCATAAGATAAATATTGGGTTTTGATACAGATGTCTCAAATATTCCATTGTGTAGCCCCAGCTGTCCTGTTTTGATGTTCATGCATCACTGTGTTCCTGAAAAGGCTGCCTAGCAAAGGTACCACTCCCAGAATCATAAGGGCAAGCAGAAATCCACAGAAAGTCCACTCCCTATGTCCTCTTGCAGAGACTGCTTTTATAGAGATAGCACTATTATTTGTCTATATCTAATTACAATAGTACCTCCCTCATAACAGTTTCTCCATTAGCCTAATAAGTAACTTGACTATCATATAAGTGATTTGTTTTTTTCAGTGCTGGAGATCCAACCCAGACCCCTCCCCATGCCAGGCAAATTCCCTGCCACTGAACTACAAACTGAATAGTCTTGAGAAAGGAAAAAGAAAAACATACTTAAGAATCATGAATATATTCTTCTTTGTTTCTTGGTTACATATGAGGAGAGCCCATCTTGATTTATAAAGTGTTTTCCATCATTTAAGACAAAGTCATTGGTTTCCATCCATATTAAGAGAAGATCCTCAAATTTCCTTTAAATTTGATTTTTAAACCTCAACAAGTAATTATCATTTTCAAAGCAAAGAGAATAATGAGGAGCTCTGTCTACATTACTTAACATTATCACAACCCAGAATATATTGGCAGTATTTGAATATTCTGGCTGTGAAAATCCATGTACACTGCTTGCTTAATAACAGATTTGTTTTCCTTATTTCAAGTGAGAGACTTTATAAAGTGAATAATCTGCTATTTTAGGTAAGCATAAGTATTATGAAGGAATGGTCACAATATTTAATGCTCTCCACTTTGGAAGACTCTAGAAGGATTTGAACAATGTTTGAACAAGTACTCTTAGCTTTATCTCTCATTTAAAAAAGGAAGAAGAGAAATGAATGCTTTTAAAATGGGAAGAAAATTTCTATGGCACAGGTATGACCTCAGAGAGCTTCCTTGTGCTGTTTACTTTAAGGATTTATGTTTTCTAACAGAGTTTTGTTCTGAAAGTTCGTTTAACTGTTGCATGAAGTTGCTTCCTTTCCTCAATGGGATAGACACCATCTCATCCATATTTACTTGTATTGTTACTATAGGCTTTTTCTGCAGCATGTTAGAGAGAATCCAGATCATCCTTTATAAAGGTTGATGTCTTAATACAAATGATGTGTGTTGGTATCTCCATACTCATTTTACTCATTAACACTGTAATATGATACAAATACAACCATTAGTTGTCCTTGAACATATCATGCAATGATGCTACTTTGAATTTCATTGTTAGTTTCCATTTCATTACCTACCTTCATATTTTATAGATATATTTGGCATGTTACATAAAATGAAATGATTGCTTTATAGAGAATCCATTAATATGATTGTTTTTATGGGATACTGAATTAGTTTTCATTGAATATGACATATTACTTATAAAATATTCAATATTTTCCTGAATCTTAAATATTACATAAATTGAATCTTCACAGATAAAATCTTTGAACACCTTATTTATTTTTAATCCTTCTGCAGTTCTACCTTGTTCCACAAAAAACAAATGCACACCACACAGATTGAATGCAAAGCAAAAAATAGAACTAAGATAAAATATATTTTAAATTGCCATAGTAACTACGGAATGCTTCATTTTCTGTAAGACATTTTAAATGGTTTTAATTAAAAATGACAATCTTACAATTTATATGTAAGCAAACTGTGTGCTCATAATTAGAAATACTTACTTTTCTGCCATAATTAATATTGTTGAGTGACCCATGATCAATCTTTCTTAATGCATAGTCATTGGAATTAACCATTGTGATAAAGGATGATGTTTTCAAAATAATTAACACAGTTGATTCTGAAAGAATTACTTGAATAAAATTTCATTTTGGTTCAAATATTGCTATGTGGAAAAGCCAGTTGCTAAAATGTAATTCATAAACAATAGATCTCAATAGGTTTATGTTTTGGGACATTGGCTAATTTTATCTTAGTTGAGAATAACCCCCGATTTCCATGACATTTAATAGTCTTTAATGATGTATGTGATGTGTGTGTAGTGTAAAGCTGAAGTGAAGATAATGACTATTAATGAGTGAGTTTAGTTGGCAACCTAGCATTGTCAGCTTAACTCAATTTGTGTTTTTATCCTTACAATTTCATATGCTAAATCTCATTAAATGTTACTGCACTTCAAATGGGAAATTACATAGAATGGTAGAGATTTATTAAAAAAAATTTTCAACATAGCCCTTGGTTAAGATTATCTTATCTAAAGCCGGGCACCAGTGGTTCACCCCTGTAATCCTAGCTACGCAGGAGGCTGAGATCTGAGGGTCATGGTTCAAAGCCAATCTGGGCAAGAAAGTCTGTGAGACTCTTGTCTCCAATAAACCAATAGAAAACTGGAAGTGGGGGGCTGGGAAGGTGGCTCAATGGTAGAGCGCTTGCCTTGCATGCATGAGGCCCTGAGTTCAGTTCCTCAGCACCACATAAGAAGAAAAAAAAGCCAGAAGTGGTCCTGTATCTCAAGTGGTAGAGCGCTAGCCTTGAGCTGAAGAGCTGAGGGACAGCCCCCAAGCCTAGAGTTCAGGCCCCACAACCGACAAAAGAAGGAAAGGAAGGAAGGAAGGAAAGGCTGATATCTGAGTTAAATCTATTTGTTTGAGCACATGTATGTATGCACACATGAAAGAGAGAGACAAAGGTCTCATACATATGCCTATCTCTGTATTAGAACAGATTATATAAAGAATTCACTTGCATAAATCTAGAGTGAACTTCTACACGTATTTGATAATTTAATATAGATACAACTTTGTCATCCAAATGGAAAGCACCTTCAGAATAGATACTTTTGTTATAATTTGATCAGATATGACAATCCATGTGAAGACCTCTAGTGGTCCAAGAATAGAAAGAAGAAGGTTATTCATTAGTTACCCAGGACTTTGTTTCAGGATGCTAGAGGTCATTGGTACCCTGGACTGTACAATTAAACTTTCCTCTTGAGTCATTCCTGAAACATCTACAAGTGTTGAATGCCACTTTATTTTTTTAAATTTTATTGTCATGGTGCAGTACAGAGGAGTTACACTTACATAAGTGTCTAACTTGTTATTCCCCCCTTCTTTTTTCTGCCCCTTTCCCTCTCAATACCCCCCACACCCCGCCAAGTTGTACAGATCATTTCCAACATATTGTCTTGTGGATATTGCTGCTGCTTAGGTTCCCACTTCTTCCTTTTTCTCACCATTTTGTTGTTCCCCTTCCCTAGTTCAGATAAATGTATATATAATACCCAGGGTACCAAAATCGAATACAGTGACAACATGGGATAAACTACAGGGGTAAAAAATCTTGTAGTACATTGAAAACAACAACAACAAAGAAAATAGATGTCGTCAGTCTCTGTCACAGAGGCTCCAAGGACAATCAAGTGATCCTAGCACATTTAGGAATGGAACTGCCTGGAGGCAACATCTTTTACTACAATAACCCTCAGGACATTTGCACTTACCAGGAAGGACTTCTGGCCATTGTTTTGGGACTAATCAATGTAGAGTCCAAAACAGGCACAGGTGGCTCACATCTGTAATCCTAGTTACTCAGGAGGCTGAGATCTAAGGATCACAGTTCAAGATCAGCCCAGGCAGAAATGTCCACGAGACTCTTCAATAAACTACTCAGAAAAAGCCACACAAGTAGTGTTGTGGTTCAAGTAGTTAAGCACAAACCTTGAGCAAAAGAAGGTCTGGGGTGCTGCCCAGACCCTACGTTCAAGTCCCATGACTAGGAAGAAACCAAACCAAACCAAAACAAAACCTGGAGTAGTTTTGGATGTGGATCTGCATTTGTCTTAGCTGCTGTCTCCTAGGTCAAGTTCTCAACCACAATGATTCTTCAGATACAGATTTCTTTTTAGCATTCACATTTTAGTTTACATCCAGAGTTATATCTGTTTTAGGCAATGTTTTTGTATACATTAATGTTGGTGCATATTATTCCAGCTGGAATTTAGTTAAATTGAAAATAAATTAGTGATAGTATTGATGATGCATCAACACAGGTGTATGCTGAAATAAATTTGCTGGTTTTGATTCATACATTGGAAATATTTTTTGGTTGGTCATGCTTGCACTCTGGGCATGAGTGCTGTCCCTCATCTCTTTGGCTCAAGGCTAGCGTTCTACCGCTTGAGCCATAGCACCACTTCCACAATGGAAAATTATACCTTGGGAAACTAGAAGAGACCCTGCATAATATCACTGAGGAGAGCAACCTATTTTCCTTCAATGAAGTTTTTAGCATAGAAGCAGAAAAACATCGGTATGCAATCTTGTTTTTCAAAAGGTGATACATTTGCTATACTACAGATGGAATGAACTACATATGCAGTGAAAGAAAATATGAATATAGTAGGCTAAAATCAAGGGTAACAAAATTTGCCATTTTATATTTGCTATGTTAAAATGGTAGCACATTTTATTATATTCCTTAATTGAATTCTGCAGGTGTGAAAATGATTGTATTGCATAAGTAAAGTAATTGCATCATGAGTAAAATCTGTTTTAAGCACTACTCTTTATTTTTCAGTTCATAGCTCATCAACCCTTACAAATATTTTAAACTACTTGGAATGGTTTCAAAGTGTTAATCACACCCACTTTTTCTCCCAAATTTTTTTTGTATGGATTTGCATGTGTTACAGGGTAGCAAATTGTTTTAATGGGAGTATGTGAACATCATACCCATTTTATTTATATACATGAAGGAAGAAATATTGTGTTGTAACTGAAAGAAATGTTTTGGACTCTGGTTTTCCTGTCTTTGTTGAGACATTTAGAATATACTAAAGCTTAGTGAACTTTTTCCCTTTGCTGTACTTTGATCCCTGTCTTAAACTAAGTAAGCCTCACTGAGCTTTCTGAAAGCACAGAGAAGAAGATCATAGTTCTGAAAGGCCAGTCGAGGCAAAAGTTAGATAAGTCAGGAGTGGTGATTGTGCTTCTGGAATGCTAGTTATGCAGGTGGTATAGTGTAGAAAGATTCAGTCTGAGCCCATCTCTGAGCTAAAAGTGCAAGAACCTGTCCTCAAATAAGGAAAGCAAAAAAATGCTAGAGTCCTGGTTCAAGTGGTATAGTGACTATCAAGTAAGAGGCCTCCAGTTTAAACCTTGATATGCCCCCACCCAAAAAAACAATTTAGTGACACCCTGTCTCAAAAATAACATAGGCATAATGATCTTAGATAATCAGGAGGTGAAGGCAGGAGGATCCTGGCCCAAGGGAAGACCAGGGAAAAATAAATTAAATGACCAGAGAACTAGCAAAGGCAAAGAACCAGAAGCATGACTCAAGTGGAAGAGTAGTTGCCTATCAAGTGTGAACTTAGGTCAAATCCCACTACTGGAAAAAAAAGAACGAGCCTGAAGCTAAATAATATCAAGACTCTGCTGTTTATTGCCCATTCTGACCTGCCAGGATCTATATTCCTTGCAGAACTGATTGAACACCAAGGTACACATTGCCACCAATGAAGACTTGGAACATAGATGTTTTTCTCCTTGCAATTTAGCCCATATATGAAATGTTTTTGTTAGCTTCTCCAAGCTCTGGTTTTCTCTCTGCATGAAAAACTTAGTTTATCCTTCCTGGTTCTTCTTTTCTAACTCCACGAATATGTCTGCTTTAAAAAAAATCTTAAAGCATCAGAGGCTGAATGAGGTAGACTTACCTTTCCTGAACTCTTTGAAATCATTGAGATTGTTCCCTTCCTTTCCTTTGAGAGAAGCAGATTCTTCATTCGCCCTATGCCCTCCTTTCATCCATGAACTCTGGTTGTGTAAGGTAAGCTGGCTTCACATGCTCCTCTAGCACAGCTGCCACTTTCCCCAGAACCTTCTTTCTGTTCTGAGCAGAAATTTAACTCTAGGGGAAGAGACTGTGGTTTGTGGAGACCTAATATAGTAACAGATGGTTTTTATTAGCTTGTGTTTCCAATGTCCTCTATGAAGTATAGATACAACTTTCTGGAAAATCATCAGCCCATTCATTCTCTCTTCTTACTCTGAGACCCATTTGTTTATCATAATTGTTTTCCCGTGGCAGCCAGGGAAAAATGAGCCTTGTTTCCTGCAATCCAGGACTATGAAGTAAAGGCACATTCTCTTGTTCCCTCAATTATCTCTATGGCCTTCACAAAAGAGCACAGAGGAAGGAGTTAATAGTGAGTGTCTACTGTGTGCCATAAGAGAATGTGAACATTTTTCATGTTGACTCTTCATAACAGGTATAGGAAAACATTTTGTGTAAAGCTCCAGATGGTCAATATTTCTAGCTTTGTGGGCCATGAGGTCTCTACTGCAACTACTCAGCTCCCCATGTGAGAGTTGCAAGAGAGCAACTGTAGACCATACACCAACATCTGGATTGAGTTGGATTCCAATGAAACTTGACAAATTGGATGAATTTAACTCTGGGTCTTATTTTCTGACAGCTCCTTGTGTCAGCACTACAAGAAGACATCATTAATCTCACTTTACAGATCAGGGAGCTGAGACTTAGGAATATCATATTCATACTATCCCAGACTATATGACGTATTAGTGTCTTTATCTGGTTGACCCCAAACCTGGATTTCCCATAATGATTCTTCCTGTCCACTTGTATTTTTATTTCCTTTATCATCATATCCATCATTCCTGTCACTCTCTAATATTTCTGAGAGATAGTGGTTCATGACTTCAAATCATCTTACTACTATAGTCCCTTTGCTATACCCTTCAAGAAAAAAGCCAATCACAGATCTTATGTTAAGTTCCCCACATCATGAACTCTATTAGCCCATGGATGAAGCTACCTTATCCTTGGGATCTTAAACTCTGATGAAGACCACTGAGCCTTGTATATCCTACTAAGTAGTTACTTTTTCTCAAATCTAATCACTTTTTGCCTTTACTTATCCTATTCATTTTCTTCATAGACCACTGGATACACTGTTGTCTGGATCTAAACTTTGTTGATCCCATAATTGAACTATAGCATTGAGTTATTAATGACTTTATCACTTCATCCTCCCCTCTATTTGTAACTGATTCTCCATCTAGCCAACAGAATTACCTATTAAAACTTATCCCTGATGAGCACTCTTGAACTAACATCCCCAATAGTTCTGCATTGCTCGCTGCCCAGTTTAAACTCTTTGCACTGAATTTAAAGATACCACCTTCTTATCCAGCTATATTCCTGACTGCTCCCGTGTTCAGTGCTCCAGGGTCTGTGTCTACTAGCCACTGTTGATGATTGGGCTCTTGTCTGGACAGTTGTTCATTGCATTCAATGTGCATTACTTACGCATGCTGTGTACATCCAAGAAGGACATCATTTTTCTCCTTCGCTCAAAGGTCCTTGTATAGCTAAGCCATATCTCCATAGATCTGGCCATCCCACACATCTGTAATCACCACTGCTTCCTTGCCCTGGAACACTTTGCCCGTTCTCTGTCCTTCCTTGGTGTTTTAGCTCACATGTTGCTCCTCTCTGATGTCTGTTACATTCTCTCTTCCCTGTTTTTTCCCCTCTAGTTTCTCTTCTTTCTTTCACCTTAGGTATTCTTTTTTTTTTCACCTTAGGTATTCTATCTGTGCTTTGCTCATCTCCTTTGCTAGGCTATGACATTTTGAGGAATTTATACCACCTCTCTTATCTTCAGTACCTGGTAATTCCCAATACAGGAAATATTCACTTCCTCCTACATAATTGTACTGAAAAGAAAAAATAGCAAAATGTTGTATGTTTCACAATATTTTTATTTCTCTGTGATGATTAAACACTGGAGATAGAGGTTGGATGCCTCATTCTAATCATTAAACCGGGCATTGCTGTTTGGGGTTTGGGTGGTTGGTGTTTTGTTTATGTTTGTTTGGGGTGTTTTTTTGAAAATTTAAGAAAGATGGGTATCTTACAAGTTTTTAATGGCTTTGTGTTTTTAAATGAGAGTGGCAGATGCCTTTTCTGTCTTCACATTGTATAAATTCGAGAATAGCAGTGTAGGCTTTTCTGTATGCTGCAGAGTTTATGCAAAGAAAGGAATCAGGTGCTGCTGAGAAGCAGGCTTTCAGATGCTTGCTTTTCTGGGGCTGCTCATTTTGAGTTATTTGAACACTAGGCTCCAACTCATGTCATAGGAAAAATGTAGCCTTTTTTATTTTATTTTGGGTCCGGTCGTGGGTCTAAACTCTGGGCCTGGATGCTGTCCCTCAGCTCTTCAGCTCAAGGCTAGAGCTCTACCACTTGAGCCACAGCACCACTTCCGGCTTTTTTCTTTTTGCTTATGTGGTGCTGGGGAATCGAACCCAGGGCCTCATACATGCAAGGCAAGCGCTCTACCACTGAGCCACCTTCCCAGCCCCAAAATGTAGCCTTTTGTAGGTGGCAAGAGAGTGCTTGATCCACCCTCAGGCATGAGCAATCTTTCCACACCATTAAGGGATAGGAAGACTATTTCCTTACATTCACCTTCTGAGAACTTTGACTCAAGTGAGGTTTATGAAGCAGATTAGTCGTGTTCTGGTTACCTTTCTGTCTGGGTAAACTAACCACACCCCCCCACGCACTGCCCACATAAGTTGCATGGAGCCATTGCTTATACAAATGCAGCAAGAAACAGTAGAAACCTAGGATTCTGGGTAAGCTGGCCACCCAAGGTACAGAAAAGCTGACCAGGATGCTGAGAGTTTTATCTGAATATGCCTCATTTATACCACAGCTGAGGGATTTCAGAATGCAGCCTGTTCTGGGTTTTACATCCTGGTCCGAAGTGGCTCGCCTAGGGACGAGAACTTCCTGTTTCTAGAGGCACTGGAATAGTCTCCTTATTTCAGAATGCTGCCCCCTAGAACATTCTGAAATCATTTTTGAGGACTAAAGTGAGAAAGACAGACATGTAGGTTAATTCAGGCCATCAAGAAAACTACTCTTCATGAACCTACTTGCTCAGGAGAAGTCACAAATATAGATAAATCTAAGATTTGGTATCTTTTGTGAAAATTTGATTCGAATCTGAAAAAAAAACCAAATTTATCATGGCATAATATGAAAAAGGAGGGCTGAGAATCCTTATTCTTACCAAAAAATAGAAGAATCAGAACATTAGCAATTTAGAATTGCTTTATTATAATAAAAATATTTTCTGCAAACTTTTCAGTTGACTTTAAATAGATATTAGGCACTTATTTCTATGTCAAAAATGCTTGTGATTTATGTGTCACTTGGTTATCAAGTATACTCAGATACTCATATTCTCATGTTTCAGATGATACTGATGGGGTTTTCTATCTTAGCTTTAAATAAAGAGCTTTAGTCAATATCTTTTTTAAATACTGAGTGATTTAAGAAGTGATTTTTTCATATTTTAAAATTTATTAATTTAGTAAACTATTAGTTAAAGGATTACTTTGTATATGAGAAAATTTAAGCCTAAGGATGTCTTCTAAGAATTTTAATGAGATAACTACTGATAATATTGTTTACATTGGTTAAATCCTTTGACACTGTAAGATCCGTTTTAGACTTCTTAGTAACATCTTCTAATTCTTTCAAAATTCTATTACAGTAAGGCAAAAATAAATTTTAAACAAATTTACAGTTGTGCTAATTATCTGGGTATTGACTAGCGAAAAAGTGATTTTTGGCAAGATTACAAGAGAGACAATATTGGTAGACACTAAATGGCCAGAAAATGTTTTTATATAAGAAAATTCCAGTAGAATTTTATTTATATGGTATTTAGAATGTCATGGACAGAAAGGTACAATCAATGCCTATGTGCATCTGACCATACAAAATAATATTTATCTAAATGAACTCCAGGAAACAGAAAAAGAGGATTTTTCTTTTTTGCTTTTTTCTTTATATATTGTTTGTTTGTCTGTATGTCTTTGGGAATGTAAGTGGAGGCACAGAAATAGAAAGATAAAGACGCTATGTTGAAAATGCACCATATAACTTGTGGGTGGGATATGAAGAAAAATGGAGAGAGAGAGAGGGAAAGGGTGACATTGTCCAAAAGAAAATGCATTCATTGCCTGATTTATATTGCTGTAACCCCTCTGTTTTTAGCATTTTTAAATAAAATAGTAATAAAAAGTAATGTCAAAGAAAGGACTTAATGTGAATATTAACTAGTAGAGAAAGCCTTGTGACCAAGAGGGAGGTAAGTAGAAGCATAGAATAATGTTTGGAGAGGAGGGAGTAAACATAAACAAAGGCAAAGGGAAAAGGAGAAATCCTGGCTACCTGCACTGACATCGCACAGGCTGGGAGTAAGAAGCAGCTGAAATGGAATGGTCTGGGAGGGCCATGCATTGCCCCGATTTGAGGCACCTGGGAGTCTGTACTTATACAGAAGAGGGGTAGGGATTGGTCCACAGATGTCTGTGGTTGGTGGAAATCTCTGGTATGAGCAGCACTTTGGCCAGGGGCACATGCTCAGGAGTAAGACATACTTGGAATGGAGAAGTGACTCTGCTCCTTAACCAACTTGGTGGCTTTTCTAGGCTTCAGGTTCTCAATTGAGTAGTGAAAAGAATAGCTATAGGGAGGAATACAGTAATTCTAAGAACCCACTGCACTAGTTAACATTATATCTGGGATGCATATTTCGGATATGCTACCAGTATTTCTCAGATGAACCACTACAGAGAGCCAGGCATGGTGATGTCGGCCTGCTATCCTAACTTGAGGGAGGTGGAAAGCTAGTTTGGACTACATAATGAGCTCCACAACAGTATTGGCTACACAGTGAGACCTACCTCAAAAAAAGTAAATAAAACAACAACCAGAAAGAAAAATCTAAAAAAAATAAAGTAAATGAAAACTCATTACAAAGAGAATTTTCCCCATAACTATTTTATGTTCTACTCTTATAATTTTTCCTTTTATCCTTGATTATTTACTTATTACTTCTAAGTAGTTGTACAAAGTAGTTGCCATTTAATAGAGAAGTTTATGAATACACTGCATGTTGATCAATGTTACCTCTTTCAACAATCTCACATATTCCTTCCCTATCTTCCTCTTTCCTTTACTGTTCTTAATTTTGTAGACTATGAATTGAGTTTTGTTTTGTTTTGTTTTTTTGGTCAGTCGTGGGGCTTGATCTCTGGGCCTGGGCGCTGTCCCTCAGCTCTTCAGCTCAAGGCCAGCGCTCTACCACTTGAGCCACAGTGCTACTTCCGGTTTCCTGGTAGTTAATTGGAGATGAGTCTCAGACATTCCTGCCTGGGCTGGCTTTGAACTGTGATCCTCAGATCTCAGCCTTCTGACTAACTAGGATTGCAGGTGTGAGCCACTAAGGCCTGGCTGTTTTTTTTTTTTTTTTGTTTGTTTCTCTGCATTCTTCCCCTCTTCTCTTCATTTTTCTACCCCTTTCTCCTTGACTGGACCTCACCCATTTTGAGTACCTGCTTCTGGTGTTTATTTTGTTGAACTTTGACTTTACCTAAGAAATTTACATTATTTGAGTTCTCTCTTGAATCTACTATATTTCAGTGAATACATTTTACACACTTTCATACTGCCAAATGTATTTACTTATAAGTTTATAAGCTAAATCTAGGTACTACATATAAAGGAAAACATGCATCTCTCTGAGCTTGACTTACTTTACTTAACCTATTTTTTCCAGGTTTTTGAGAATTTTAATAGATTGTGAAAGACAACATCTTTATATAGGTAATAAACAATATTCATCCTATTTTAGAACTAAACCTTTCAACAGCAGCTAATTGCATTAATGTTTGTGGACTTTGTCATTCTGGAAATGATATTTTAAAACAAATGGAACAGAATACAAATTAAAATTTACATCTTAAAGGGCCTTTTTGGCATGTGGATCCTTTGACTGGGGAAAAATAGAAAATAAAAAGAATTAACCCACTATTTCAAAGTTGTATTGCAATATAGTATTTCTATAGTGATGTTCTATTCTGATAGTCTCCATTATGTTAATCACTGATACTAATATAATGGCCTGGCTATTGAGTAGAATTATTGTAAATAATTCTATGCTTCTTCACAAACATTGTGATTGCATTGAGAGAGGGAAGTGAACAGTTTATCACTTTGCATTTTCTGTTTGAACTCAATGGCTCATTTTTCTTATCTAAGTATCTGTTACTAGGGTTTGAAATTGAACACAGACCATTGACCTTGTAAAGCCATGTCATTATGATGCATTAGCAGTGATATGTTTCACTGCAAATAATTATTTGGCTGAGGAAGGATGGGATTCAATGTGAATGCAGTCTTAGCTGTAAAATTGTCTCTACCAGACCTCAAATCAAGCTTGTTCAAGAAAGTTATAATAACTAGGGAGTAGCTAGAACACTAAGATATCCCTGCTCTTACTTTAATTTGGCTTTCCATGAAGAATCACATTTTTCTGATTTAAGACTGAGAACAGGATATGGGATAACGTTTTTTTTTTTCTTGACGTGTAAATTAAGCAAAATTTCTTTCACATTGAAAATAAGATTTTTGTTTATTTGAGCATTTAATAAATTATCTTCTTGATTAAGGACATACATTTCCAGGTCTCATTTCCCTAGATTAGTTAAAGCAGCTTGCAGAGCTGTATAATATGACAAGATAATAAATGATTTCCTTGTGGATAGAGAGACACATAGACTAGCTATATAAAAGACTAGCTATAAAAAGGTAGGGAAGATGGATGGATGGATAGATTAAAGTTAACCAGGGGCCATAATATGAAGAGAAAACTGTAGACTGACAGATACAATTTTGTAAGTTAAGGTCTCATAGTTGAGGGGAAGACAACAGACTGAACATTTTTATTGCTGAAGCAAATAGAAAGGAAAGGTATTTTTTTTAATTTAGACCAAATTTCACTTAGTGATATGAGCTACCCCCATCCCTTATGCAGGAACATAGGTGGTCCCACAGGAAAGCCAAGAAGTGTCTTTGTAATTGTAATTGATTAAGAAGGTAAAGTAATGTTTTTATTGTATAGAAAAGCATGGCCTTATGCACTCATAATATGTAAAAAGCATGGAAACACTTTGGTATTCGCTTTGCAGTAATATGCTGTTGGCAAAACCTACCATCTGGAGCCTTTATTTGTAACTATTGGAGATTGAAAAAACAAAAACTCTCCCTTTTTTCTCACTCATTGCCCTTGGCAGTCCTGTTTTGAACTGCAACTAGTCTGAGGTGGTTAAAAGATGGCTACTTGAATTTTCCCTTCCAGATCATAGCTCTGGGCTCAGAGAATCTGCAGTCCTGTGGCATCTCTCAGGCCTGAAATAACTGTGCATAGAGGTTTCAATTCAACATGTCAATTTAGTGATCAGTAGCACCACTTCCCTTATCCCCCATCTATCTCAATCCCATTCATCCTTTCAAGTTTACTAGCTCCGTTTTCATATAAACATCGTGAATTTTAATTGTATTTTCACATCATTCCGCTCTCCATTTGCCTGCTCCCTCCCAACCTTAACTCCACCCCACTCAGATAAGATGTGTCATTCCCAGTACTCATTTTGCTAAACGGTTCATTATTCAAAGGTGTTGAACCATGGAGATCCACCCCTTTGTATGCCATACTCAGTTTGACTGTACATACATGCATATGGCTCTGTATGTGTTTTCATACATGTTCTCATCTCTAACAACAGAGCACAGTCCTTGGCTTCCAGGGAATGAAGATTGGATGATTTAATATATGTCACTGGTTTTATTATAACACCTGCCAGATATTGAGCATTTAACCAGGGGAAGAATTGTTCTTACATATTTCTGTCCCTGAAAAAGTGGTAGAACATAAGCAAGAGTTGCAATCAGTTTTGCAGGTACCTCCCTAATAAAGCTGCATATAATTCCCCTAGTAATTATTTATAATGTACCAACTGAGAGTTTTCATTGAAGAAATTGTCACATATACATTTATCTATATCTTCTTAGCTGCATTTACTATGACTATGCATTCATTTTCCCAGTTAGATCTTAAACTGTAGGAGCACTGAAATCTTATTTCTTTTTTTTCTAGCACTCAGGTCTATGTTGTGGTGTGCTACAAATTATGCATATGACTGGACACTTATTAATCTTTAGGGTAGAAACTATGATTAAAAGAAAACATAAAATTCAAGATGTTACATATTAACTATATTTTTGGGGGTAGAGTTCTAGAATTTTCTGTGCTGTCTTAGAAAATACCTGGGTTTAGCCATATAATGGCAGCTGACATTTGTTTGAATTTGTCATTTGATTTTTAAATCTATACTTTCAGAAGAGAAAGGATCCTGCCAGTTTGAAAAGGCAATATTCTGAAACATTTCAAAGGGTATGACATTTCTATCTAGTCATATCTTTTCCAAAAATTAATTGCTATTTCTTATGTTCTTTCTCACTGTAAATAGATTCTTATTAACCACCCGCATTCCTGAAAAGTGACACCCTGAGGTTTTTCCATGTGGAGGAGAAAAATGTCCACAGTACCAGATGCTTTAGACTCACCAGAAGGAACTCCTACATTGCCATTCCATAGTCCCCTATCCTCTGTTTACAGAAGAGAAATATCTTTCCCAGAAAGAACTGCTCAGAAATATGTGGTGCTAGTTACTAGTGTGGACTCCATTGCTGTGTTCCAACCCTGCTTTGAAAGACCATCTGATGAATAAAAAGATTTCTCTGATATGTATGTAAGTGAGGCAGCCAGAGTGACGATGAGATTTATCCACTGAAACTGATTCTGAAGGAGCAAACTTGTAAGTTAAAACCAAGAGGTAATTCGGCAAAGCAGATAAGCTCCCTTCTCACCATACTTCTTTCTACTGAGAAGTTACAAGGATAGAACTGTGGAAGGGATTATATAAACATGTTATCTTTGTTTAGGGTGATGCTAACCCATCCTACCCACCAAGAGCCTTTGTTTAACCAAGTATATTCCCTCCAGCTCAGAAAAAATACAGGCAGTAAATAACAGTTGTCATTTTGAATACTTAAATCACGGTTTTCTGCTCTGGGAGTGGGAAATGTTTCTGTCTTTTTCCATTTCTCCCTATTTTAACACTGTTATATACTAAAATATTTCCCAGCTAAAACTTTCCAACCATAACAAAAAAAACCTTCAAAATTGTTTTTTGAAACAAATGTGTTGAGTTTTTTCGTACTTTCTGCTCTTAGTCACTGAGTAGAGGGGGGAAAAAAACCTCTTAATAGAAAAGAACTAAGCAAATTGAGAAGCATGATGATCTGATAATGTGGAAGATGAGATGTCTGGGAAAGAGACAATTATTGTCTACTCTAATACTTTCCACATTATCTTATCTCAGCCACACAATAATCTTGAGTCACATGCTCTCCTTCTGACTTTGGAGGATGAAAAGCTAAAGTTCAGAGAGGTTAAGTAACAAAACCAGGAATATTTCCAAACTTCACATTCTACTTTGAATAATTTCATTACTTATGCTGTCAACTTAATGTAAATTATTCTTGAAAAAACAAGGCAAACGGCTGTCAGTAATCCAACCACATCACATTTTATTAAAAGCCTCTTCAATTCCTACAACTAGGGTCACTTATTTAATTTTCTGGCCATCAGAAAATACCACCTTTAAGTTCTATAAAGAAGGTCACATATAATGTCTTCTCAAAGTTTGCTAAGCTCCATTCTGGTGATAGAGTCCCTGAAGAAGGTTACTCATCATCATCATCATCATCATCGTCATCATCATCATCATCATTAAAATATGTTTAGTGGGAAGCAACAATGGAATTTTCTGTTTTCTATTTAATTAAGTATTATGGTGCAATGTGGAGTGTTAAGGAATAAGCAATCTTGAGTTCATACTCTTGAAACATATCATCAAAGTATTTAGTTTCTTGATTGACATGACTTTTTACATTGACAATCCAAATTAGACAGCCTGTCCAGCTAGATATTTCAAGTTTCTTTTATTATATCTATCAGCTCACTATTTCTGCCTCCTGGTATAAGGACAAGAGTGATAGATTCTTTTTTGAATGATGGCTCAAAAACTGAATGAATGAATTTGTTACAACTGAATATACTTATATAACTTTTAATACCAGCAAAATATAAACTCCATATCAGGGTGAAACCTTGTTTTTAAAGTTACTTTCTAATCGTTTTAGTTGTTACATTGTCTAATTGTTTTAGTTGTTACAACAACAATAAGGTCAAATGTTCATTTTCATTGATCATGTATACATGAGCTAGCACCACAATTAACTTTATCAAATAATTCGTTGAAAAATCCAAAGGAGAATGGAGTTAAGCATCTATCCATGTTCAAGAAAAGTGATTAATGTTACATTCAATGTGTAATGTTTTCATGGAACAAATTTTCTGCAAACTGTTTTTCTTGATTTTGCAGACATCTTTATTAATGAAAAGTGCCCCCTTCCACAGACATTTCCACAATGTACACTTTACAGTGAATGATTTTTAAACTAAGTCTTCTTCTAATTGAAAGGTTTCTAAGGACTTCTTTGCCTCAACAGGGACTCTTGAAATTCATTTATGAATGGACCTGGACCCAGGACCAATTCACTCCACAAGCATTTACTGTGTACCAGGCATTGTTCCATGCACAGACTCACTCAGTCTTCATGATCAGCCCGTAGCACCTTTTGCCTTCCATTTTATAGGTGATGGAGCAGAGGCACAGACAAGTTAACAAACATGCCCTGAGTCATTGAACTGAAACTGGTGAAGCTCAGGACTGAATCTGTTTGATTTCTAGATTTTATGGGCTGAATCGCTGTTCACATTTCTCTGTGTAGAAGGAACAGTGTAAAAATGTGAAAACACATTTATGAGAAAGAGATACACAGTACAACCCTGGGACTGTCACTACGGTCGGTACCAGCTGACATACAAGTGTAGGGTTGCCTCTTCCTCAGAAAATAATAAACAAGTTTGATTCACTTTGCAAGTTTGTTTATAATTTTTGACAGTATTAGCTGTTTCATTTGAATCAAAGTGAGTGGGTATGGGGAAAAACTTTAAAATGATTCCGAGCTTTCTAGCATAAACCTCCCTTTAGTTCACTATGTGAGTCAGGATCATAGTCCCTAAGGGGTTATGAGTGTCTCTCTAAGAAGGTGGTGTGTATATAAGAGAATATTCTTCTATTAATGGTGGCCACTGCTGACCATTAGTAGATGGACTGAAATTACCTACCTCCTGTTATGCCTTCAGCCATCCCATAGGAGGAAGATCTAAGAGTGGAAACGCCTTCTGAACTATCTGAACTAGAACCCAATTCTGTTGGCACATCTTTAAACCCAGTTTTAATAAACATGGATTTCTTTTTTCAGGATGGCAAGGGAGGGGTAAATCCAATAGCAATTGTACTTTATTTTGCTCTGAATTGTATAGAGGTGTTCAGTGTTTCTGCAATATTTCTAATGGGATTGGAATGAATAATATACATTTTCAGATTCCAGATATTACTTTTGTGGTGACTGTGTGATTAAGGGCATTCATTTGACTATGTCATTCTGGTTGTTCATGCTGAGTATCTGCATTTTGGAAATAAAGATTACCTTACTTCTTTTTTGAGCAGCATCTCACTATGTAAACCAGTCTGGCCTTGAACTTGAGTCCTTCTGCGTCTTTCTCCCGAGTGCTGGCATTATAGGAGTGTGCTACTAGACCCACCACAGATGACTATATTAGAAAGTATTTTGCTTTAATAACTTATTTTACAGTTCTTACAATTTAAAAAAAAATAAATAGCAACATGTAAGTTTAATTACTCATAAATTTCATTTCAGCATAACAAATAGGGTCACACAAAAAGAAATGTTTTACAAAGGATATGTTGCTTCTTTTTGGATTGAGAATCCTTGGGTTGAATCCCATTTGGAACCATAAACACCCAGAATTATCAATTGGACTACAAAATTCTGTAGTAATTTATTTGCCTCAGAATTATTTTCTTTTTAGGTTTAGTACCATACCATGAGGTACAATTCAGATGTATATGTATACTATTTACCTGTTTGGCAATTTGTATACCATCTGCTTTGTAATTTGTTTAAATTTTACTAAATCCAAAAGCCATTCAGAAATGGAGGTATTATTCTGAGATGGTTCTCCTCTTTTCCCTGCTGCTTTTGTTTTATTTTAGCTCTTCTCTGAAAGAACATTGGATTCAGAAAGGAGCTAATACCATTGAGCAAAGGGCAAAGTTATTCTTTTAAAAGCAAAGCTCATTTTTCACCATGGTAACCGGTATAGCATATGTCATACATGCCACATGGCCTGTGAAATGCAAAACCTTTCATAAATAAATTTCAACCAGAGAACCTGAACATTCATGTTTGGGTCGCAAAACGCAAGGTGAGGAGAAGGACACATGCTAGGTTGATTTGGGATAAATGATTTCTGTGTTATCTTAAAGATTTTTGACTTGCTGGTTACCAAAGAGAACATCAGTATTTCATTTTTTTAAAGGCTTAACAAAAGTGAAGCATGTACAATGACTACAAGATAAATGTATTGTCTGGGTCCTAGAAATGATTATATTCCCATTTCCTGTAAGTGTCAAGACCAAGAAAAAATCCTGAGATTCATTCAGTCTTCATTTTGTTTCTTGGGCTGTGTGTTTGCAACTGTTTATGGACTCAAAAAAATAAAAGTTTGAAATTGCAGCTGAGCATTTAACTACAATGGATACAAACTTTAATACTGTTTGAAACTTAGCATATTTGACAAAGGACTAGTAAAAGGAAGGTAGAAGATATATCTGTAAGAAGTGTGCATCACTTTGAGAGTAAAAGTGAAAGTTGGAAAAGTTTTTTCCCTTCCACTTTTAAATCACTTTTACTCTTCTTGTTTGGACATACCCTTTGTTGAGTCAGCCCTTCATAGTTAAAGTCATAGAAAATCCTTTGTAACTGTAGCACCTCCTACGTGCACTTTCTCAGACACCTTATATTCAGTTGCTCTAGTTTCTTAATCATTCAGAGTTGAGTAGGTTGCTTAGGCTTTGGGTAGCTTCAGAATCCAACCACTCAGATAAACACAGATTTCAAAAGCCAGACTGACCTCTAGCTCTTTCTCAGCTCTTTCCTTCTCTTCTCTTTCCCAGCTCTCTAATCTTTCCTAACTCTCTCTTTCCCACCTTTCCCATGCTCTCTTTTCTAGCTAGCTCTTTTCTCTCTTTTCTCTCTTTCCCAGCTCTCTCTCTTTCCCAGCTCTCCCAGCTCTCTTTTCCAGGCCTTTCCCCTCCCCTCCAAAAAAATAACTAAAAAAAAAAGCCAGACTGATCCTCCCCTTTCAAAGAATTCCAAAGGATGTTAACACTTTAGGAGCTTAAAAATCTTCTACACCATGATGTCCAACTCTTTACAATGTGTGTATATGTGTATATATATATGTATATTTCTACATATATAAGTATGCATATAAGCCAGGCACTGATGGCTCACACCTATAATCCTAATTCCTCAGGAGGCTGAGATCTAAGGAGTGTGGTGCATGCTTGAAGAGTTAACATTATTTTGATTATCCATTTATGTAAAGATGTCCATATATAATGATAGCCTTTGAAATTTAAGAATAGTATCACTAAGAATAATTTTACATAAATTTATATAACTAGGAGCTAGATAATCTCTTGAAATGCATATTTAGCTCAATAAAGTATACATCCAAAACTTGAAGCCTAAGAAATTTACATTTTGGCTTGGAAGATTCACATTTATTGTTGATTATGCTGCATTCATCTGCTCAAGTACTAGATATATTTAGGCTCTAGTGAGCCAAAATGAAAGATTCAATGGATTATTCATCTTCCTCACCCTGGGATGCAAGGAAACCTTATTTGTAAATTTTACCAAAATGTCTCTCTTTGCTTCAGGATAAGAAAATTATGGATTCCTGATCTGGGTGAAAAATGACTTTGTAGTTTTCTTCTTCACCCTAGAAGAGAGAACTGTGAGTTAAATATGATAGACTGAGTGCCTACACTAATCCTGTATGAGAATGACTTCTTTTTCATGTTTTTAACCTAACGTCTCAAACAAAATCTCACTAAGTAACTGAATGTTGCTTAAAACTTTGTGTGTGTGTGTGTGTGTGTGTGTGTGTGTGTGTGTGTGTGTGTGTGTGTAAGGTGTTTATTTCTGGATACAATGTTTACTTATAATTGCACTAGTCATAAAGCTACCACATACATTTCTGTCATGTGAAGCATGACCATGTGACTTGCATTAGCCAATGAAATTTGAATAGTGTAGCTGCTGTCACTTCTTGGCACATAGATTCAATGTACAGTTTATATATTTCCTTATACTGTCTTCTGAATTTAGAAGTGTGTATTCAGATGGATCATCCACTAGTCATAGTTGCTCTCTCTTTGTCAATGACTTTATTGAACAGATCACCTTGATGGTCTGTGTTTATATATTGAGAATGAGAAAGAATTTTGTGTATTAATTTTCTGAGATTTGGTGGTGGATTATTTTGTTGTAGCAGAATAACCCAAACTATCTATGATATCTCATCTTATTCTTCTAAAGGAAAAATATAGGTTTATCTGTGATAATTATTTGCAAGAGTAAAATTAAAAACAAAATGTCTTTTCAATTTGAGCTATTTTGCAATATAAAAACTCTCACTTACTCTTCCTTTATAAACCTGTCAGAAGAGAAGATGACATTTAGTATAGAAAATCTACTTTCTTTACGTGAAATATTTAGATGCTTAGTGTTGTTGGTAATTTGAATTAGAAAATAACAAATGCTTTATTTGCTATTCTTAGTTGTCTGTAGAAATCTTACAAAATACATATGGTATTTACATTTAGAATGGTGTTCTGAGTCCTCAATATTTTTGTAGAGAGAAGTTCTTTGAAGTGCATGAAACTATAAAAGAATTATGACCTATGTAAAAGTTCTTTTAAATGATTTGTGTCCTCAAGATACACTGGATTTTATTTGGGGTGTTATCGACACATTAAAACTGTGTTCTCTCTTCTCTGGCTATGAAAAAGGAGAAATAAAAATACTGGCTACAGGGGGGTTTTTGGAGCTGAAAGGAAAAGATGTTAAGCATTCAGTTCAGCGAGAGAAATGACAGGCTTTTCCAGAATGACCATTGCTGAGGTAGGCATTGGAGAAACCATTTAGAACTTGTGTAAGATCTGAGTGGGACTCATCTGACTTTGTCATCTTGTGACCTTTCAGGAGACAAAGTGTGATGTGGGACAGTAGGTGTCAGGGGCTATTTCAGGGTCTACGTGAACTTCCTATAACCCCTTCCTGACCAGGAACCGTCTTCTTCTGCCAGGGTGAATTGATTTGTAGCAATCAATTTTTAAGACCATTTTATGGCATCTAAAATTATTGAATCTGCCGGTTTCTGGTTAATTTCATAAATGTTGAATGCACTAGAGTCTGCCAAATGGCTTTGCTCTGTTGATTGGACTCATGGAAGCAAACAGGAACTTTTTTTAAGGTTGAAGGGAAGAGAAACCTTTCCTAGTCTCAGTGATGGTTTTTCACTTGCACTGTGCAACCATAATTAATTGAGCAAGATATTGCTGCAGATAGCTGAGTAAAACTAGCTTTGGTTGCAAAAAATTTCAAGTGTTAGTGAGGAAGTGATTACTTAGTTATACCCCTCATCTGGATATTGCATATGACTCAGCTCTGTTGATGTTTATGATGATCTTTAAAGGATTTGAGGGAGGAAATGAGAAGACAAAACAAATCTCTTATTAAGGTGTTTGCTTCTGTCTTCCTTTCTCTGTTGTGTTTAGTTTTTGGGGTTTCATTTGTTTGGTTTTGTTTTGATAGAGCAATCAGAGAAAGTGCTTTGCATTAGAGCCTTTTTTGCTTTAGTTAATTTTCAGATTGAGTCTTTTTTTTTTCTGGGTCTTACCTTTGATTGTAATCCTCCTACCCATACCTCCCCTGTTGATAGAATTAGAGACAGGAGTTACCATGCCTGGTTTGATTGTTAAGATGGGGTCTTACTAATTTTCCCTACTGGCCTTAGACTCTGCCTGAGGACTAGTTGGAATTACAGGCATGAGTTTTCATACCTTTTCACTTTTTGGTAGTGATAGGTTTGAACTTGGGACCTGATGCTTGCTAGGCTGCTCTTCTACCACTTAAACTGTGTCTTCAAGGCTGCTTTTTGGTGATTCTTTTGGAGGTGGAGTCTTGTTGACTTACTGCCCAAGATGACCTTAAAACATAATCCTCTAGATTTTAGCCTCTTGAGTAGCTAGGATTACTGGCATAAGCCTCCATCATCAGTTTCTAAGCCATAATTTTTAGCTGAAAATTTAAGTCTTCTGCAGGAAATAAAGCAATCTCACCCTGAATCCCTACTGACTACTATCATTCAAATGCATGACTATTCCATTCTCAGTTGAAGATTATTGAGGAAGTGTTTCTTGAATCAATTAACCTTGAAGTTGTGGCTGGGGTTTGGGAAGGTAACATTTAAGGTAAATTTTCATGGTTAGAGGAATAAGAAAGTGCAATATTTACTTCGGTAGTTATAGTCCAGGCATTTCTCTTGGAAACACCCCACATTTCTAGACAGGCATGTCATTATGTGAGTTACACAAACTTCAGCAAGCTGCCCAAACTTTTGCCAGCTGTGTGCTCTCCACTCAAGACAGTAGTGCTTTGATTTCCCTGAAGGTTATTGCTTCAGCCATGAAACACAGCTAGTGAAAGATTATAGACACTCTTCAAGTGCTTATTACTGATAAAAGAATTTCCTTGGACAGCCTTTACTATGTGGATTTTGGGGGGATTTTAAAGATCTAGACCATAAATAGAATCAACTTCTTAGGACTGGAGGCATAGCTCGAGTGATAGATTACTAGCTGAACCAGCAAGCTGAGTGAGAATGCAAGACTCTGAGTTCAAGCCCAGGACGAGCTAACAAACAAAAACAAAATAGTCTGGATTCCCTCTTGCCTAGAAGCTGCTTGCCCACCATCTTTGTCCACTGTGCTTCAGCCTTTCAAGGACTGAAGGTCATCTTTCACAAGGTCATACTCTCCTGAGTTATGCATCTCTACTATCTTTCAGCCTTCTGTTTTCTTCTTCCTGAATCATTGGTAATTTCAAGTCAAGTTTGGATTTTACCTTCATGTATTACTAGCTATGTGAATCCTTCCTTGATCTTCCTGGAGTAAGCAAAAGTCCCTGCCACATATTCATTCAGCGTCAAATAACTAGCCCATTCCATAGAACATGGTCATTGTTTATTGAATAATCTTGAGCAGAGCTAGATGAGTTTTGACCCATATCTTGTTTCTGCCTATTTATGAAATAAAGTGAGTAGAACCTAGCCATGCCTATTTCTATGGTTCTTTTCTCACTTTTCTGACAGAGCTGAGCAGTTGACACTGGGACTATATGCCCCACACTAAAATATCTACCAGCTAAGATTTTCCAGAAAAAGTTTGCTGACTCTGGCTTTAAGAACAAGCAAATAGCTACCCTGTTCACTGCCAAATATTTAGCACAGTGTTTGCACAAAAATACCCTATTTGTTTTGGGCAAACTACTTGAAAACAAGTACAGTAAGTAAAGAAATAAGTGGCCAAGGATAATGAAGCAAATTCTTCATATATCAAATGTTAAGGAACATCATGAGTGCTTTCCATGCATACTCATGAAGAAGTGTGGTTGCTTACAGCAACAGTGTGGAAAAGATGTTCTTATACCCAATGTGCAACTGAGACACTGAAGGGAAGAGAAAGTATATGATTTTCTTACCTGCACTTTGAAATCCAATTACCCATATAATAAGATAGACTATATCACATACCATGACAATAAAGGATAGCCTGTGACATTAGATTGCAAGATTGAAGTCTTGACTATCATACTTACTACTTTTATAACATTGTATAAGGACTTGTTAAACTACTCTGTGCCTGACTTTCTGCTTTTATATGAAACTTCATATTTAACCTTTGCCATTTGTCTCCCTATTACAATAAATGTGATTATTTATGTCTCTTTGAGGTGTGGCAAAATTTAAATGAGCTATTATGCATTACATGCTTTGAAGTGCTAGGCTCACAGATGGTATTAGATATCTGCTCTTCAGAGTTGAGTGTCTGCCTCAGACTTCTTGGTTATAATTCAGCATGAATGGAACTGGAGTTTATTGTGTTAAAGGAAATGAGCTAGACACCGAATGACAAATACATGTTCTCACTCATTTTTGCAAGTGACTTCTCTTCAAAGAGAGAAGTGGAATAGGTGCCATGAGAGATTAGAGATGGAAGGAAGGATGTAGGGGGAAGAAATCAATAAAAGATAACAAAGCATAGTTATTTACAGGAGAAATTACACATGGTAATAACAAAGTAGGGTAACTTTGCTGGAGAGGGCGGTGGGGGGGGTAATACAATCAGTTGAAAATGAAAGTTCTTACAACATAGAAATAATTAATGCTTGAGAAAAATGGAAATGTTTATTTAGTGCATATTACTCTTATGTGCTGATTGCATATTATATGCATGTATCAAATATTCATGATGTACCCATAAAGCCACACAAATATTATACCGCCATAAATTTTGTTTATGTCTATCCTCTGGGGCTTCAACTCCCAGGCTGGGTGCTGTCTCTGAGCTTCTGGCTCAAGGCTAGTGCTCTACCATTTGAGATAGCAATATAGGCATGAGACACCAGTTTGCATTTTAAAAGAAGCAAGATAGAAAAGCTTTGCTAATTGTTTCAGATTTTTCAAGAAAATCCATTGTTTATGACCTATCTTTCACCTATAAGAAGGATTTTTAGTGGTGTTTTGCCTGTGTTTTTCAATATGACTGTTTGAAAGTGATATAGATATAGCTAGATTAACAACACCATAACATACAACATCTTATTTGCAGTTTTGGACTGTGAAATCATCTGCCACTGCTCTTGGCATGAACTGTGCTAACTTTTTGGAATTTTCTAGATGCCAGAGAAATAACAGCAAAAAATAGTTTGCCAGTCAGCGTGGGTATTTACCTTCTCAGTAATTCTGCCCATGGCCCTGCTGCTATTGGCCTCAGCATCTCAGGAACACAGTGGTATGACTGGACAGCTGTATTACCATTGTACATTGCCTTAAGTTAGTATGCTTTCTCTTTAGATTTGACATCAAGACACCACATAAAGAAATGCAGGAGTCTAGACTATAATTATGGTTTTCAGAGTGTATATGTGCATGTGTGTATGTGTGTGTGTATGTATATGAGAGATAGAGCCAGAGACAGAGACAGAGAGAGTGTGTGTATACTGGTTCTCATACTTAGTACTTCATATTTGACTGACTTTCCTTGTTTATCAGGTAAACCAGGCCTTCATCCCTGCTTTTTGTTGGTTAATTGGAGATAGAATCTTTCAAATTGTTTTTGCCTTGATTCTCCAGGCCTTAGACTTCTAAGTAGTTGTAATTATAGACCTGAACCATTGATGCCTTGTTTATTTTCAGTTTTTCATGTTTTTGCATTGTTGTTGTTTTCAAGTAAAACTGAGATGGGGAACCTTTTTCTCTCATGGTCAATTTGGATATTTCTAATATAATTTTCAGGCCATACACAATTAATCAGCATATACACACGGGCCACAGGCAGCCAACAATAAATAGGCATACATGTCTGTCCCAACATGTGTCAAATGTTTTCGCAGGCTTTATATGGCTCCCAATGCCAATCAACATGCTACCAGTTTCCTGAATCATTTTATAATAAAAATATGCCTATTTAGGCACATATTTTGGCTATGTTGTATAGAAACTAGCTTTTCAATCTTGCTTCAGTCTTCCTCAACTTCTGTCAAACATAACAAAAAGGCAGAACATGCCCCTCATGAAATCATGGTTAGACAAACTTTCTTATATAAGTGATAAGACTTCAGAGCTAATAGTATAGTTAAGATTGTCTGGCTCTATAGAGAAATATCAAGTTTTCATGGAAATAGGGTTAAAGTATTTAACATAAGTGCCAGCCAGTAAGTACCAAACTAAAAGTGTTTTGTTTTTTTTTTTAAAGAGAAAATGAGGTGGTATCTCAATGTTGTTTTGATTTGCATTTCTTTTATGGCTAAGGAGGTTGAGCATTTCTTCATGTGTCTATTGGCCATCCTTCTTTCCTCTTAAGAGAAGATTCTCTTTAAGTCTTTAGCCCACTTATTTATTGGGCAGTTGTTTCTTTGAAGATTTGTTTTGGGGGGATTTAATTTTTTGAGTTCCAGATATATTTTAGATTTGAGACCCTCGTCCGTTGTATGGCTAGTGAAGAGCTTCTTCCAATCCGTGGGCTTTCTATTGATTTTGCTAGCTATGTCCTTTGCCATGCAGAAACTCTGCAATTTCATGCAATCCCATTTGTCCAACTTTTCTTTGATTTGTTGTGTTTCTGGGTCTCTATTAAGAAAATTTTGGTCTGTGCCAAGGAGACCTAGGGTTTCTCCTATTCCATTCTGTAATGTTTTCAGAGTGTCTGCTTTGACTCTGAGGTCTTTGATCCATTTGGAGTTGGTTCTGGTGCAGGGTGATATATAAGGATCTACCCTTAGTTTTCTACAAGTGATTAACCAATTTTTGCAGCACCATTTACTGAAGAAGCTGTCTTTCTTCCATTCTATTTTTTTAGCTCCCTTATCGAAGATTAGATGGCTATATGTCTGTAGGTTCATTTCTGTGTTTTCAATTCTATTCCATTAGTCCTGAGGTCTGTTCTTGTGCCAGTACCAAGCTGTTTTGATTACTATGGCTTAGTGATAGAGTTTGAAGTTTGTATACCACATTTTCTTGACTCATTGAGATTTTACCTCAGCCCGTTAGAATGGCTGTAATCAAGAACTCTAACAACAACAGATGCTGGAGGGGATATGGACAGAAGGTAACCATACTGCATTGTTGGTGGGAGTGTAAACTTGTTCAACCACTTTGGAAAGTAGTATGGAAGTTCCTGAAAAGACTCCACATAGAGCTCCCCTATGACCCAGCAATCCCACTTTTGTCCATTTACCCAAATGATCACAAACAAGACCATACTTAAGCTACCAGCACAACTATGTTTATTGCAGCATTATTTACTATAGCTAAAATATGGAACCAACCCAGATACCCCTCAGTAGAAGAATGGATCAAGAAAATGTGGTATCTATACACAATGGAATCCTAGGCCTCCATCAGAAAAAATGACCTTGCCCCATTTGTTAGGAAATGGAAAGACTTGGAGAAAATTATATTAAGTGAAGTAAGCCAGGCCCAAAGAAACATAGGTCCCATGGTTTCCCTTATTTGCAATAACTAGTAATTTGTCTGCGACAAGCAGAAACGGTCAGATAAGTTGATGTTAGGTGAAATGAACCCCAAGATAAATATTCAAATGTTTTTTCTTTCTTGCGATTGTTTCTAACATATTTATAAGATGATTTCTTTGTTGCTTTGTATGTCCCTCCCCCATGGTATAACCCCTGCTTTCACTGTATTTGATGTTGGTATAATTTGTGGAGGGGAAGGGAAAAACCAAATCATTTAAATAGGGGTACAGGTGGACCTATTGCAACAATGAGATGTACAAGTCGTTATGTCAAAAAATTAACTTTACAACTGTGGCCGGTGGTGGGGGGTGAGGGGGAGTGGATGGGGGTGGGAGATGGGAGGGATGGGAAGGGGAAACAAAGGAGGAGGCAACAATGCTTAATAAGAAATGTACTCATTACCTTGACCATGTAATTGTAACCCCTCTGTAAGGTATTTTTACAATTAAAAAAATTTAAAAAAAACAAAAAACAAAAAAAAGAGAAATCAAAAGAAACATGCAAAAATAATCTGAAAACCTTAAGATTATAATCTTAATATTATATCACTACCTACCAAGAAGCATAACACCAAATTTGTTAATTGTTGTCAAATTAAGAGCATTTCATGCAATGGTCTTTTGATTAATCATAATTTTAATTCAGTAAGAATTAAAGAATGACTTCTAATTAATGTTTTTTCATAATAGATTCGAAAGGTAAAACTTGAATAATGAAGTTGTGAGCATATATTCCAGTCATTAATGTGGGAAACAAGATCTCCATTCACCAGCATTTTGCTTCTTGTAATTCTGAGAAAACTATGACCCTACTGAATATCGAAGAGGGCAGAGAATTTGAGAGAGGGAACTTGCTCCAGATTGTACTTTTGAGCTTCACTGATTTCTTTGAAGTGTGATGATGTGTTCATGACACTGTGGGTTGAACGTCTAAGCTCTTTGGGTGGAACTGAAAATCAAATCTTGCATTGGTGGGGCTGGGAAGGTGGCTCAGTGGTAGAGTGCTTGCCTTGCATGCATGAGACCCTGGGTTCAACTCTTTAGCACCACATAAGCAGAAAAAGCCAGAAGTGGTGTTGTGGCTCAAGTGGTATAGCTAAAGGGCTGAGGAACAGTGCCCAGGCCCAGAGTTCAGGCTCCACAACTGACCAAAAAATAAATAAATAACCTTGCATTGGTCGCTTGTCATAATTTCCCTGAGGTCTTAAATTTTCCATGAAGTTGTTTGAGGGTCAGATATTTAGGCGAGAGGAGTGGTGACTATGTTATTGGAAAGACATGTGTTCTAACAGGTCAAACTGAATTCCTGAAATAGAAATTGATAGGCCTTCTTGACCTGAGTGTCATGAAGTGCCAGTTCAGTGCAAGGCACTTTGACATAGACCAATTGAGAATATCACTAAACACGACTTCAGCAAGGTTAAGTGATGGTGTTAGACAGCTAGTGAACACAAGATGTAATAAGTGGAAAATCTATCATTTTGCATATTAAGTCCTCAGAAGTTAACTCAAATTGGGCTAACAAGTCCTTTAGACTGGGCATGGTGGTACTCTTTTGTAACCCCAGTTACTCACGAAATAGAGATTGGAAGCTTGAAGTCCAACTTGAACAAAAACGTTTAGTGAAACCCCATTTCTTTTATTATTTATTTATTTATTTATTCATTTGTTTTTATTGTAAAGATGCTGGGCAGAAGGGTTACAGTTACATGAGTAAGGCAATGAGTACCTAGTACTACAATACTCTAGATCTCAGTTTCCATGAAACTAGGATGACAGTCATATGCCATGCCACCATTCTCAGATATGGGTTGAGGATGGGTCTTTTGAACTTTTCTGCCTTGGCTAGCCTCAAATAGTGATCCTCCTGGTCTCAGCTTCCCAAGTAGGTAGGAAGACAAATATGAGGCACTGGCACCTGGATTCCAGTCTTATTGGAGCAATTTTCAGAACAAAGTATTAAAAAAAATACTCAACACTGGTTGTCTGTAAACTTAGCTACTCAGGAGGCCAAGTAGAAGGAAGGAAGAATCAATGAGTACATTACTTGTCCATCATTGTTACCCTTTTCCTTGTTGGTGTCTCACTATCCCTTCCCTCCCCCACCTCCCACACTCCTCACCAACTCCTCTCACCGCCCCCACCTGAAATTGTAAAGTTTGTTTTCAATAAACTGTCCTGCAGGTATCCTTGTTGAAATGGGTCCTTGTTACATCGTTTTGTTATGTCTAATCCACAGATTAGACATAGGTATATACAAGATTCAGGGTACCAAAATCAAATACAGTGACAACAGGGAATACGCTGTAGGGGAAACAACATATAAAACAAACAACAACAACAACAAATAAAATCACATGGTATATTTAAAACAATAACTATAAATACAGACCTCTTGTGCCCATATCTTGGGGTTCATTTCACTTAGCTTCATCTTATATGGTCATATGTACATGGCTTTTGAGCTTTTCAGCTCACCTGATAAGATTATCCTATATGTATACTAATTATTGCAAATAAGGGAAAGCATGGGACTTAAATTTCTTTGGGATTGGGTTACTTCACTTAATATGATTTTTTCCAAGTTTTTCCATTTCCTAACAAATGGAGAGGTGTTGTGCTTTCTGATGGAAGCGTAGAATTCCATTATATATATATATATATATATATATATATATATATACATATATATATATACACACACATACACATTTTCTTGATCCATTCACCTACTGAGTGGCATCTGGGTTGGTTCCATATCTTAACTACGGTGAATAATGCTGTGATAAACATAGTTGTGCTAGTAGGTTTTGTATGGCTTTGTTTGTGATCATTTGGGCAAATGCCCAGAAGTGGGATTGCTGGGTCATAGGGGAGCTCAATGTGTAGTCTTTTGAGGAACCTCCATACTGAGTGAAAGCTCATTTCAAACAACAAACTAGGCATGGTGGTATACACTTGTAATCCTAGATATTTGGGAGAATAAGAGGATCACATTCAGAGGATAGTTTCTAGAATAAAGATAGAGACCCTATAAAAAAATCGAATAAACTAACTAAATCAGAAGAGGGCAAGCACAGGACGTCAGTTCATATATTAAAAAAATATCAAACAAGTAACAAGAAATAAAAAGAACCCTCAAGGAGCTGAAGGTTTGTTTTTCTATAAACATGTTCAATTCTGTTCTTGAGGAAGGAGGATAGTGGAGAGGAGGAAAGGCTGCAGCCCTGGAAAAGGTTTGCTATCTATCATCTCTAAAAAGCAAAGTGTTCTCTTTAGCCTTGAAGTTCTATTCTTGCTGTTAATAACTGATTTTAGGCAGGTCCAGCCATTTGTACAAATACTCACAGATTGCACTTGGGCTTGAATATTCAGAACATCAGCAATCACTGAGTGGTCTGTCATGATTTCAGCAGGCTGTCTGGTGAATTTTATTCAATTTTATTTCCACTCTTCTCGTGCTTAAGGTTGTGTAATACAAGAAGCACAATTTTCCCACAAGAACCCACTTCTGAATTATGACTTCAGCTTTTACTAGCCTACTGAATTTTCATCAGATGATTGTGCATTTTGATTATTTTAATTTCTATAACTCATTAATATTAGTTGCTAAGCTTTGCAAAACTTTGATCTGGATGACTAAATGAGTCACTACTGCATTTTATGGGTGGATTCCAGTTATCTTCTCTAAATGTCTCAAAACATAAAGGCTTCAGCAACAATAGTTGTGTTTTTTATGACTCACAGTTTTCTGGGCTGGGAATTCAGGCGAAGCACAGTATTTTAATTCTTCAGTTGAACTTCAACTGAGGTTGACTGGTGGGTTCGGCTGATGAATCCACATGCTGGCTGGCCTTTGCTTCCAAGCTTGACACTTTTCTAGGAGCAGCGGGAAGACCTGGTTATTTGGGTCACCAAGTCCTTCTGTATGGTCTCTGCAATAGCACCATGATCTGTCTTATATAGCAGTTGGAGATTCCTGGAAATACCTTGTAACAGGCACAGGTAGGAGTCTCAGAAATCTCAGAGCATAATGGAATCTACCTAGAATGAAGGAAAAGTGATGCAGACATCGCTTCTTTAGATGGAAGATGTGTCAAGGAATTCAAGGTCATCTTGAATCTACCAAGAGCAAGTTATCATTTGCAGAGTTTTTTTTTTTTTTTTGCTGGTCGTGGGGCCTGAACTCTGGGCCTGGGCGCTGTCCTTCAGCTCTTCAGCTCAAGGCTAGCACCCTACCACTTGAGCCACAGTGCCACTTCCAGCTTTTTCTGCTTATGTGGTGCTGAGGAATCAAACTCAGGGCCTCATGCATGCAAGGCAAGCATTCTACCACTGAGCCACCTTCCCAGCCCTGCAGAGCTTGTTGCAGGTGTTTTCTTCCTCTATACTGTGGCCAAAATTATTGTACCCATGTTTGATGGTATTGGTTTTTATTAACAGCTCTATATGATCTGTAAAGCAAAGTCCTGTTACCTTAACCTAGAACTCAAAGCCCTCCATCATTTGGTTGCAGTCATGCATTTCTTTCACATTTATGCCTGGGCCCATCTTGGACTTCAATCCTCTTTTTTTAATTAAGTTTTTATTGTGAAAATACTGTACAGAGTGGTTACAGTTACATGAACAAGGTAATGAGTACATTTCTTATCCAGCATTGTTGCTTCCTCCTTTGTTTTTCCCCTCCCCTCCCTCCCTTCTCTCTCCTCCCTCCCCTCCCACCTCCTCCTCAGCTAGCCTCCCCTCCCACCCACCCACCCCCTCCCGCCTAAATTGTAAAGTTCGTTTTTCTACATAGTGTCTTGTATGTCTCATTGTTGCAATGGGTCAATCTGTATGCCTATTTAAACAATTTGTTTTTTAACCTTCCCCTCCCCAAATTATACCAATGTCAAACAGTGTATACTTCCCATGCAGCTACGTGACAAGCATGTAACTACTATGCCTGGCTACGGGCTGACATGAGGATTTGCTAACTATTTTCCCTAGTGGGCCTTGAATGAGGGTCCTTCTGATCTTTACTTCTCAAGCAGCTCAAATTACAAGTGTGATTAGTCTTTGGGGATTGTTTGTTTGCTTTGTTTTTTTTAATGGAATTGAAATTTGAGCCCCGGGCCCAACATTGTGATTCAGCAGGTAGACACTCTCTTGAGCCACGATTTACCTCAGTCTTTAAAAACATACCATCTACCATTCCCTTGCTATCCCTACCTCTTTTACCTGCCATGACTCTATGCGCACTTGTCATACTGTGTCCCAAATGCAGAGATCATTTGCATGACAGTATTTTGTAATAGTCTTCTCCTTGACTATTATTATCCTCCTCACCATATCTTCCAAATAAAAATAAATTTCTCACTCATCTTCCAAGGTTCCACTTGAATGTCACCTACACTAAACATCCATGCTAAGGTATTTGCACTGACAGTGTAGTGCAGGAACCTATCACTGCTTTGCAGATATTCATTTATTGTGAAGCAGAGAAACACCACAGTGTTTCTCCACACTGTGAGTCAGGCTGTCTGAGAGGAAACCCAGTTTCATACCCTACTATCTGCCCTGAGTTGATCAGTGTTCACTCAAAATTCATGTCTTTCTGCAATGTCAGAATGAAACTCTATTTGGAAGCAGGTCCACTGCAAATTAATCAGTTAATATTGGGGCAAATTGAATTGGGGTGAGCCCCTCATCTCAAGTGGCTGGTGCCCTTATAGGGAAAGAAGATGCAGAGGAAAAAGGAAGTGAAAATACACGTTGAGTGCACCATGCTATAGTGGAGGTAGAGATTGGAGCCAGGTATCTCTAGTCCAAGAAATGCCAAGATCCTGCAGCACAGAACCTCAGGGGGCAAACAAGGAAGACATAATTCTCCTCTAGAAGTTCAGAGAAAGCTTCTAACACTTTGACTTGCAGAAATGTGAGGGAAATAAATATTGTTGTTTAAAGCTATCAGATTTGTGATATTTTACGGTAACAGTTCTAGAATATTAATACTCTAGCCAAATGATTCTGATCATCTTCTTCCTCATTCTATTTGTAAAAAGTACCTCAGAGTCAAGCTACTTCATAGAATTTTCATGTGAGTTATATAAGTCAAGAAACAATAAAACTTGAAACACCATCTGAACACAAGGAATTTCCCAGCCAATAAGCTACTACTCAGGCTTATATGTGTTTTCATTAAAGTAATCAGGGCTCTTTGGTTCTTATGTCTTTTGAGAAACAGTGTGGAATGCCTGAAGGAAACGAAAACCCTGAATTCAGATTCAGGAAATGATATTTAATAGCAGATCACCTCTCTCTCCTTCCTTCCCTCTCTCTCTCATTCTCACCCCCCCCTCTCTTCTTCTTCTTGATGTGTATGTATACTGGTATTGGGGCCTGAACTCAGGACCTCTCTCTCAGTTATGGCTGGTACTCTACTACTTGAGCCATACCTCCACTGTAGCATTTTTGCTGATCAATTGGATATATGGTTTCATAGACATTTCTGGATGTGCTGCCTTTGACCTGTGATCCTCAGACTGATAAGTAGCTAGATTTAAAGACCTGAGTCACCTGTGCCTGGGGTCAGTAAAGACTCAATTTCTTTATCTATATAATGACTTAAATAATGCATATTTGGTAGGGATACTGTTCTTAATAAGATTAATACATGTCTGAAATATAGTAGGTATTCAAATAATGAAAATTGTATTATTATTTACAAAATCACTTAGAAAAGAGCCATGAGCAACACTAGGTTTGGTGCTATATGCTTATAATGCTAGCACTTAGGAGAGTGAGATAGGAATGTTGTGAGTTCAGGTCAGTCTACACAACCTAACAAGACACTGTCTCAAAACAACAAGAAAAAACACAATGAAACGAGCCATGAACATACCAATCACCAAAACAGAAAACCCAAAAAGGAAACCTTTTTTGTTTGGATGTAAAAATAGGTCTGTTAATACTTGTTTATTAAATTGACATTTCTTTGGCAATTAATTTCATATCCTTCCCCAAGTATTTTTTTTAATTTTATGTCCTTTTGTTTAGACTCCAGAGGTCATCCCTATCTTGGACTGGAATACTGAGTAGAAGCACATGATCTTTTAAAAAATGTATCTTTAGTGACTTTCTGAGCCATCCATCAATCATACCTTCTCCTGTGTTTTGTGAAGAAGGAGAGAATGATTTTAACATTCTTGACAAGCTTTCCATGACTGCATCTTGATGCCAAGTTGGTTCCCTCCTGTTCTCTTCACTTTATCCGCAATCTTGCTTGGAATACATTATTTTGCTCCTGTTGTGCTGTCATTTTTGAGACAGCCAATCAACCTAAGTGCAGCTCACCATGGGATCTGCCACTCAAACACTCAATAAGAAAGTGTTTGTAGCATAGGGCTAGAAGATGAAGTTAATTAATCGAAGTAGACTGTAAAAAAATCACTTGAGGGAAATGTCGGCATGAAATGCTCCAGCCCATCGCACCACAATGGTGCTTGTTACCAGTCCAGACAGAGCACAGCTGGGACCAGGCATTAACAATGGCACCAATGGAGCCAGCAGTACTCATCCGCTGCTTAGTGTCTCTGCTGCACTAGGGCTCCACGGACAACATCATTAGGGAATTTGTGGTGGTGGCAGCTTTTGATTTTGTTCCTTGAGACCATGTATCTTTATTCCCGGTCTGAGACATAAAAGACTTCACTATTGGAAAAACCATTGTGTAGCCTTACAGGATTTTCTTAGAAGAAAAGGAGAACAAGAATTCAAAAGTATCATGCAAGCTTATTAAGACAGTTTTCTAACTCATTGTTAAGGAAAAGAAAGGTCAACAATTAGATGTATGTATACAAAAAAAGTGGAATACATTTGAGTTTTACATTTGGGGATTTTTTTTGATGGTACTGTATTCAAACTAAAACCTTCTGTTTGCTTAGGCTGGCACTCTACCACTTGAGCCACACCTCCAGTCTGGCCTTCTGCTTCTTACATTCAAGATAGGGTCCTGTGGACTTCTTTACCTGGCCTTGAACTATGATTCTTCCTTCCTTCTACTTGGCCTCCTGAGTAGCTAAGTTTACAGACTACCAGTGTTGAGTATTTTTTTAATGCTTTGTTCTGAAAATTGCTCCAATAAAACTGGAATCCAGGTGCCAGTGCCTCATATTTGTCTTCCTACCTACTTGGGAAGCTGAGACCAGGAGGATCACTATTTGAGGCTAGCCAAGGCAGAAAAGTTCAAAAGACCCATCCTCAACCCATAACTGAGAATGGTGGCATGGCATATGACTGTCATCCTAGTTTCATGGGAAACTGAGATCTAGAGTATTGTAGTACTAGGTCATCCCCAGGAAGAAAGTCTACAAGATTCCAACGCAGCGGGAAAAGCTGGTTATGGTGGCACAACCTATCCATACCAGCTAGGAGGAACTCAAAATTAGGAAGGTAGTCCAGGCATGTTACTGGGAAAAATATAATCCTTTTTCAAAAATGACCAATGAAAAAGAGATAAAACTGGAAATGTGGTTCAGCAATAGAGTACCTGCTTGAAAATATGAGACCCTGAATTCAAGCACTAGTACCATCAAGATTTTTTAAAAAATGATGATCATTTTCACACCAGTTTCTTTGAAAGGAAATGTTCCAAATGAGTTGCATTTTCCCCAATTTCAACTCTGTATCTGTCAAGATACATGATTCAATAAACAAGCTAATAATGATAGGAGAGTATAAATTTATAGACAAGATAAAATTAAGTGGAATTTATTTTTATAGGGATATAAAAATCACACTCTTAAACTTCCCACTAGAAACTGCAAAAATGTCACGCCTTAATTTTAATATTTTTAAAAACAAGAAGACTATCACTCAAAAAATTGAAAAACAAAAACAAAGGGCAGAAGACAATTCACGAATTAATTAAATTAATGCTAGAACATTATAAATTGAAATAGTTTACTTTTCAAATTGTACAGTTGTGAAGATTGCAAAGATGTTTTCTTTTTAAAACTCATTGGAAATGAGGATGCTAGGGCAGGACTCCTGGACTCCTGCAATGAATCAAACTGACATCTTATTTTTTAAACAGCAGACCGAGCTCCTTTGTCTTGATAATCTTATTTATTTTTGAGTGTTGTCTTAAACAATAATAACAAATATATCCAGTTCTAAGTGCAACTATCTTGTAATAGAATGATTATAAGAGATAAATTATAATGTAGTGAGTAGATTGGTAGTTGTGACACACTCCAGGATCCTGTGTACCTTTGATGACAGTTCATTGGTATATGAACTTGATTTAGACACAAGTTGAAGAAATACAGAATGACAGTTGGAACTTTATACTATTAAACAAAACATATATGATCTCTAAAGAGAGGAAAATGTATCAAGTCTTACTAATTGTCTCTGGAAAACAGTATAATGGTGATTTGCAAGCTTATTATAACTATAATACTAGTTGTTCATTATCCTTCTATAAACACAAACAAATGGGAGATTATTTTTGCAGTCTAGAGTCGCTTAGAGACAAGCCCTCAGTTCTACAACTCCTGTAGTTTGGGCACCTTAAAATGGCCTGGCCTAGTCATTTTGGGCAGGAAGTTCTGATGCTAAGAGATCATGAATAGACCATCAGGACAATGAATAGAAACAGGTGTCTACCACATAACTGCTGCAATCTTTGAACACCAAGTGATGAAGTCACCCTATCTGAAGGGAATGAAAGTTGAAATGGAAACATGTATCTGAGATGAGACCAGGTTCAGGAACATAGCATCATTGCTAGAGTATGAGTGCTTACCTATGGGCTGATGCTAGAGGAAAATGGAGATTCAGTGTCTGAAGAACAGACCTAAAGTATTTGATGTTGGGGCCTGAAATCAGGATTAGATAGCCGAGAGTAATTTCTCCAGTGTGACTGGAGAAGAATCCTAGACACAATCAATTTTGGAGCAATGGGTTGTGTTGTGTTGGTGAGGAAGGGAAGTGGAAGAACAATCATGCACTGGCCTTTGCTGGGTCCTTTATAAGCCTCATCCAACATGTGGTATAGAAGCATTATACACAATGCTGATGCTTAAGAAGATAAACAAAGGGCAAAGAAAACCAGAAGCACAGCAACATTGGTGTGGAGAGAAGGATGGAGTTGAGAAACAGGGATAAGGGATGATGGAGATTCATAATAGGAACGAAGGGGACAAAGGTTGATTTCAAAATTCAGTGATGGTAGGTTGGAATTTTAGCAATTTATTTATTGGAGCCTAAACTAGGTAATGTAATTGTGTAACTGTTACAATGACTCATTCCTTGCTATTGAATTCCCAGGCTGGCATGTCCTGGCAAGTATAAAAATATTGAAATACATGAGGATAAAAACATTTAAGTATCTCTTGATTTAGTAGTAATACAATGAGCAAAGAAATACGATTTTATGATCTATATTTTACAGTCTAGAAAGTGACCAAATTTTTTAACAGATAAAATCATAGAAAATTTATCTTCCTTTGTCATTGAAGATTTTGTTATTTCCATATTGGATAATTGGTCTAAGGAAAATAAGTTTCATTACTATAAAATAGAAAGCATCAATATATGTACACCATTAGCAAGGAGACAAATTTGAGTAAAAATATGAAATACTTTAAATAAAAGTTGATTTATTTAACACATTGTGAATACTGCATGTTTATAAATCTATAAGATAAAAATTACTGATTCATTCTGCACCAGTAAAATAAAATTCAAGAATCCCATTTATTTTTATTATTTAATAGCTCTCATTGAATAACTGCAGTGCGGCAAAGTGTCCTTGTGAACCAAATATACAAAGTCCTGCCTAATGGAGCTGATGTTCTTATGGAGGCAAGGAATGGTTCTCTGATAACATTACAGGGCATGAAGGTATTTTAGGGAAGAGAGACATGATATACACTTCCTGGTAGCTACTGTAAGTCATGAGGTTAAAGAAAGCCCCTTGGAGCCTGACACCATCATATCTCTCTATTCTGAAAAGACAAAAATCCAGAAGTAGAGACATGGATCAGTGGTATAGTACTAACTATGATTGTCAAAGCTGAGCAAAAGCAGTAGGTCCTGAGTTCAAGTCTCTGTCCTATTAAAGAAGAAAAAAATAAAGAGGAGAAAGAACAGAAGGAGGAGGAAAAAAAGGAAGGAGGGAGGGAAGAAGGAAGGAAAGAAGGCAGGAAGGAAGGAAGGAAGGAAGAAAGGAAGGAAGGAAGAAGGAAAGAAGGAAAGGAAAATAAAAAAAGGCAGGCAGGCTGGCAGGCAGGCAGGCGGGCAGGTTGGCTATTGGAGAAGGAACCTATCATGTTCACATTTGTAGAAGGATGGAGTGAACATTCCCAGTGGAGAAGAAGTGACTGTGAGAAGAGACTGATCAGACAAGTGAGTAGAGGCCGGGGAACAGAATAGTGACAGCCAGGGAGGGATTTTGGTTTTGACTGGATTTTGACTGCTGTAGGCAGGTACTAGATTGATGTGATCCAACTTGTAGTTTTCCTTTTAACTGCCTGGCTTGCAAGTGGAAAATGGTCTCTGGAGTGGTAAGAATGGAAGTTTTTTTAGATTACTAACGTATGCATATGAGAGGGGCTGATGCCTTGGATGAGAAAGGACAACTAGACGTGGGGAGATAGACTGTGTGAATTAGATACCTATTGATGTCAACTTGGCCTCTGCAGTATGCAGACAGAGGGAAGGGATAGAGCTTGGGGATACTGCCAACATCATGGCGTAGAGCAAGGGAGGGACCAGTGATGGAGGCTGATAAAAATGGGAACCAGAGTGGTCTTCTAATATGAGGGATAAAAGTGTTCCAGAAAAAGTGGTAAGACAGAATTCCAGAGGTCAGATGTAGGCCACCACTGTACAGACTAGGTCAAAACCAGAAGCCTGATCTTAATTTCACAGCATCTTTTTAAAAATATGTTTTATTGTAAAAATACTGTACAGAGGGGTTACAGTTACATGAACAAGGTCATGAGTACATTTTCTATCAAGCATTGTTACCTCTTCCTATGTTTTTCATTAACTAGATATCAACCACTTAATGACTGCAAAAGATGGCTATGAGTAAGAGCAAGATGTAAAAATTAGAGCTTCCACTCTGGAATCATGATAATTTGGAATAGTTAAGTGTAAGTTTGGGCAGTAGGGCTGGAAATTTAAACAAGTATGATATAGTAGAAAAGAGGAAAATTGCTATAAGTGAATTAGAATGGAAAGAAATCTGACAGGTTACAGTAAAACACCTCTTTCATTTTATGGGGAAACTGAGGCTTAGAGCATTGAAGAGACTTTACTGAATGTTCTAGAGTAAAGAAAAAATCAAAGTTAGAACTTTGATCCAGATTTCCTAGGCCAAGTATGTTCAAAACATACACACACTGTACATAGACATTTACAGGTGCCTATATATTAATGCAGTCATATAGCATTCAACAATAATTTTGTATTCAAAGAGAAATGTCTTTAAAATGGGCTTTTTGAACACTTTAAAAGGTTCATTCGAATTACAAAATCTCAGTTAATATTCTTGTTCCCAGAACTTCCCTTAAGAAGTAAGGTGCATTTACCATTCAGAATGAAAATGCCTTTGCTTTCCTTAATCAAACATTTTAGCCTCGTAGACCTCTGAATTAGTTTTATAGTTTTATTCTATTTTTCAACTAAGGATAAGAGTTTAAAGACCACACTAAAGCTACCAGCACAACTATGTTTATTGCAGCATTATTTACCATAGTTAAGATCTGGAACCAACCCAGATGCCCCTCAGTAGATGAATAGATCAAGAAAATGTGGTATCTATACACAATGGAATTCTATGCCTCCATCAGAAAGACATTGCCCCATTCGTTAGGAAATGGAAAGACTTGGAAAAAATTATATTAAGTGAAGTAAGCCAGGCCCAAAGAAACATAGGTCCCATGGTTTCCCTTATTTGCAATATCTAGTATATGTATGAGTCAAGCAGAAAAGGTCAGATAAGGTGATGTTAGGAAAATGAACCCTAAGATAGGTATTTTAAATGTTTTTCTTTTTTCATGCATTTGTTTCTAACGCAATTATAAAATTATTTCTTTGTTGCTTTGTATGTCCCTCCCCCACAGTATAACCCCTGCTTTCACTGTATTTGATGTCAGTATAATTTGTGGAGGGGAAGGGGAAAAACAAGTCGTTTAAACAAGGATACAGGTGGACCTGTTGCAACAATGAGAAGTACAAGTTGTCATGTCAAAAATGAACTTTACAATTTGTGGGGGAAGGTTTGGGTGGGGGGAGGGAGGATGGGAAGGGATGGGAAGGGTAAACAAAGGAGGAGGCTACAATGCTTGATAAGAAATGTACTCACTATCTTGCCCATGTAATTGTAACCCTTCTGTACAGTATTTTCACAATAAAAAAAGGATAAGAGTTTATGTTATATCAATGTTAGATTTTTCTACTGCTCTTTTATTTATGCTTGATATAGATAATGCAGAGATAATATCAGATTTGGTATGTACTACAGAATTTAGTATCAGGCAAAAAGACCAAGAAAGAAATATTTAATGTGTTATTCTACAGTGTCACTTAAAATCAATTTAGTATTATTTTATTTATAGTTCTTGGAATAGCTGGAAAATGTTTTAGACCACTGAGCCTTATGCTCCAGAGTGTATCTATCTAGATTGTTTTCCATGATGACTTGAAACTGAATGAAGTATTTGCTGTAGACATTTTCAGTGCTTCCCCATTATGCAATATACCATTACCATTGACCTGTGGGTCCAAGAGCTGCTGTGCCTATAAAGATTTCCGTCTTGTCCCCTGGAGTTGTAGACGGTATGGTACAAGACACTTCCTTTTTTCTTTTGCAAAAGATACTGAAATTTAAAGTTAGTGTTTCTTGCTTCTAGAGAAGTATAATAAACTATTAATATTTAGTGACTTTTCTGACCAGTGTTAGGATAAGACAACAGGGAACTCTCTACACATCAATGAACAGAAAATGATTAGGGGACTGACTTGAGGAGAGAGGAGAAAAGATAATGACTCTTAAAGCACTTCAAATCACATCTCTTGAAAAGCAGATGTTTTACTGAAACATAAACGCCTCAGCATTAAGGTTTTAACACTCTGGTCTTCCTGCTTAAGTCTATGGGATTTCTTTCTTTGACTGATGTGAATACAAAATGAATTCTAAGATAAGTCAGGAAAAAATTAAATAGAATGTAGACTTTAAACATTTTAATGTATGAAATTATGATAATTTGTTTTATAACTTTGTATTTCTGTTTATATAATATTGTTGTTTAAAACCTTGGTGTTCAGTAAATATTAAACTAATACTAATATAAAACAATAATTAGATATTACTTCCTCTCTGGGAGTCATCGTGCTAAGTAATTTAGAAATATATCCATATCTCATTAATCCTGGCAAGTAATTCTGCGATATTGGGTCTATAATTGGCCTCATTCAAAAATGGGAAGTAAATGAGGAAGTAAAATATCATTAAACTAAAAGTAGAAACATTCTAACGGAAATTTAAGACAGATCAGCCATTAGATTGAGTAACATTAGAAGACAAGTAGTTTCATAACAATCATGATTTCAGTAATTAAAAACATTTAAGATCAAGGCAGACAATTTCACGGAGGAGTAACAGGATAATTCAAGTCAACTCTAGTAAGATCAGATTTATGAGAAAACTTATTTTGTCTTCAATAACCAGTGTCCTTACAAGTCGGGCTCTGGGTTAAAATACAGGGTTTTTTTCCTCATAGTTGAAGAGTTATGATCAGTTAAGTATCAGTTAAGATAACCCTAAATTCAGGAATCTTAAAATTCTGTAGGAAGTTAGGAGCATTGAGAAAGGGTAGGGAATATATTTTGAAGAGTTAAAATGAAGACATTTCAATTCTCCAAATGTTCACTATTTTCTTGGTTAGATTCCTGTCAAGTATGAATATGGATGATACTAAAATATTATTATTAAAGATAAATGGCTTCCAAATTAAACAGCGGAATTAACTTTGGAAATGCCTTTCACAAAAGGTCTGTTGTACTAAACATAATCTAAACAAGGTTCTTAAAGATGAATGGGGTGTGCTTAATTCCTGAGACTTCCCTGGGATTAGAGTTGGAATCACTGCTTTCAACTACAACTCTTAGAGTTTTGTGAACTTCACATGTTGAAGTTTCATACCTGTGTCTGCTAACATTCCATCTATGATGTTAATATGCAGTGGGAACTTTCAGCCTCTGTTCACTATGATGACATAGCTTCCTTACCATGTTGTGAACTGCCTGTGATCTCTTTGGGACCTGTAGTGGAAGACAAGAAGTTGAATATGGTAGCTAGCCTTGCTGCTCGCTATGTGGAACACTGCTGAGGTAGCCTGTGGAAAGTCAGCCTTTTATTCCAGTACACTTTGCAACTGGCAACACATAAAGTCCATTGTGTTGTTCTTCCAGTGGTAACTTTTTGTTTTGTGTTTGTAATATATGAAAATAAAAAGTATAGGACATTAACTTTCTCAAATTTTGCCTAAAATCCTAGGTGGTTCATTGCTTCCCAATATTGAGAAATGTATTTTAGTTTTTGAAATCTTAGACTTGCTCATTTGCAAATGAGAATGATAGGATTGTTATAAGGATCCAATGGATATTAAGGATTTAATGGATATAAAGGATTAAATGGATCAGTCCTTTGTGTCTGAAACTGTTAAAAACCTCATTAAATGTCAGTATTTGGCAAACTAGAAAACAATGTCAGCTCACTTATTATTGAGTTCAAATAGTATAGATAAACTTCAAAAAAACTATACAAACACAAGTTACAAATAGTGAATCTTTTGCAATGTCATTATCAGTATTTTTGTTAAAACTTGCAACCAGTAAATTCTGACTTTTCTTCATTCATAGCTGTTCAACATTATGAAAGAGCAGGGCACTGGTGGCTCATGCCTATAATCCTAGCTACTCAGGAGGCTGAGATCTGAGGATCATTATTCAAAGCCAGCCCGGGCAGGAAAGTCCATGAGACTCTTATCTCCAATAAACCACTAGAAAAACGGAAGTGGCGTTGTGGCTCAAGCAGTAGAGTGCTCACCTTGAGCTGAAGAGCTGAGGGATAGCTCCCAAGCCCAGAGCTGAAGCCCCACAACCAACAAAAACAAACAAACAAACAAACAAACATTATGAAACAATACTGTAAGACTATTTCCTCATAGCAACTTAATTCACCAATAAATTTACTTATTGTTCAAAGACTGATGGTTTGGCAATGCCAAGTTTTCAATGAATAGTGACACTTAACATATGAACAAGTAAATAGAAATTCATTATACTTAACCTGACATAAGCATAAATAAAAACAATGAAAGTGCAATGAAACTGAACCTATTTAAAGACTTGCTAGTGAGTTTGTGAAATCATATGATCACTTCTTGGTCTCTATCATTCATACTGATGATGCATTTCTCCTGCTGTCTTCTTAAATTTACTGACTTTTTAAGCAAGTTGCATAGAAGATGCCCTGGGAATTAAAAGCACCTACCCCAGAAAACTAGGCTCCCTTTCAGGTCTTAATACCAAATTCAACAGAGTGTCAGAATTCCAGCAATATCAGGGTTAAAATCTGATACAAGAGAAACAGAAACTGTTGCCTTGGGCTTTGTGGAGGTAGAATTGAGTAGCTGCATGCTTCCAAATGAAAGAATTGATTTTTCCTGAGGTACTATGACTTTCCTCCTCAAAACTCCTAAGGCTGTTCAAGTTTTAACTTGCTAACAATGAGTTTTTAATATGAAGTGAAGTGTGAGAAAATATGATGCTATGTTCTTTTCAATAAATTTCAGAGTCAGATTCTTTGTCTTGAACATATATTAAGCATGACACACTGATAGAATAAATGATTCTTTGCTGAACTAACCACTCTAAAAATTAGCATTATTTTACTTGTACACCTGCATGTGAACTCAGAAGCAAATGTTGTAGAATGGAAAGTAGATAACGGTGGTTGGAGATGGGTAGCTGCAAATGGAATAAGGCATGGTTCTGCCTCACTGTCCTTGCTGTATTCCATGTACTATAGCCAGAGAGTAAACCTGAATTTAGAAAGATGAACTGAAAAAAAATAGTAAATTTCAAATGCAAATCAAAACAACATTGAGATTCCACTCACCCCAGTTATAATGGCCATCATCAAAGAATCTAATAATAACAGTTGCTGGTGGGGATGTGGCCAAAAGGGTACATTACTACACTGTTGGTGGGAATGTAAACTTGTTCAACCACTCTAGAAAGCAGTATGAAGGTTCCTCAAAAGACTAAACATACCAACGTCCAATACAGTGAAAAAAGGGGTAACCCCTCTGTACGGTATTTTCACAATAAAAAAAAGAAGACTAAACATAGAGCTCCCTCCCCAGCAATCCCATTTCTGGGCATTTACCCAAATGATCACAAAAAAGGCCATACTAAAGCTATTAGCACAACTAGTTTATTGCAGCATTATTTACCATAGCTAAGATATGGAACCAACCCAGATGCCCCTCAGTAAATGAATGGATCAAGAAAATGTGGTATATATAAACAATGGACTTATATGCTTCTATCAGAAAGAATGACAATGCCTCATTCATAAGAAAATGGAAAAATCTTAAAAAATTTATTAAATGAAGCCAGCCAGGCTCAAAGAAATGTAGGTTGCATCGTTTCCCTCATTTGTAATGACTATGATATTCTTAGCAGGGAATCACAATTTCTAAGGACCATATATAGGAAGAACCATATATAACAAAGCATATCAAAATGTAACAATGATACCCACTATACTATGTTGGAAATGAACTTTACAACTTGGGGGGAGAGGTGTGGGGAAGGGAAGCAGGAGAAAATGTGGGAGGGAAGAAAATGTTGGAGGAGGTAACAGTATTAAAAAAGAAATGTAGTTATTACTTTACTTATATAACTGTAACCCCTCTGTACATCACCTTTATAATAAAAATAAAATGATTAAAAATCAAATAGGCAGTTATAGCTGAAATTGATCATGGGGAAAAAGAATTTTAAAAGGCTATCAAATTGGACTTCTGCAGGTTCTTAGAGAACTCAGTTACTGTGCCTAGGATAACTATAAATTTATATTCTTCCAAAACTAACAATTTAAATATTTTTACTATTATCTACTATAATGTAATATGCACTAATGCATAGACAGATTATGGACATCTGTATTATATGGCTATAAAAATATTTCTAAAAATACATAAAAGTAAAATCTCGGTGATATCCAGGCAATGTTTTGCTATACTGTGAGACCTGGCCCTCTATGGAGTGTGTCCAACTGTTGATATAACATTCATTCTTCAGCCTAAACCAATGTCTCCGAAGTACTTAAACCTATTCTGGCCATTTAGGGGCTCTGATAACATTATTCACACCTCTTACATTGTGGCATTGTAAACCTTTGATGTGGTTCAACAGTGGGCATGTTAGTTGTTGGCAGTTGGCACCTTGACTTTTCATTAGCAGACATTCCTTTCCTCTGCTTGACATTTGGAAAAGTCTCTTTTTTAATTCTTCATTAGAAATTTTTCATTAGAAAGAAGTAATGTAAAAGAGTATGTTTCTCGAGGTGTGCAGATGGGGTCTGATCCATTTTCAATGTGCAGAGATTATGGTTTAACCTCTTATCTGGTAGTTGAGAAAATGACACAAACTCAAAGCATAACTGAGGATCATCTAATTTTAGTCACGTAGCAGTGGCTTCTCCTGTAGAAATACTGCCTGTCTTTTTTTATTAATACCGATAGGGAAACATACCTAGTCACATACGAATGCAGAATTTTCCTCTTGTTACATTTTCTCAAACTTACAGTATTTCTTTTAAATTTATATTTTTTGTTTAAATCAAATGGAGATCCTTTCTTTACTATCATCTTCTACTTCATTCTTCTGTTCCATTGAATCTCCTATTAGAATAGTTATAATTTTATGCAAGGGTATATGTATTGTTGAGAGTTAAAATTTAATGTGGAGTTGATTGTTCAAGTGGCATGTCTGTGGACCACAAACTAACAACAAAACAACTACATTTAACCTTAAGAGCATTTAACCTTAAAAGTATGGCTTTATTTTTTTGCTCCACATTTGTGGGATTTCTTAAACCACCCAACTCTGTATAACTGTAGCTCTTGGTCTTTTGTCCAAATCTCAGCTCTGAATGTTCTACAGTTCATCATAAACTACCCTATATAAAGGAGCCACTCCTCTGTCACATTTGCTTTTATATTCATTGCAGGTAACATTGTGGAACATTCCTTGTCTATGTATTTGCTTAGTATCACCCCCTTTCCCACTACAATGTGAGGTCTATGAGGTTCATATTGTATGTTTATCTGAGTTACCATCCATCCCAATTCCTAAAGCTATATTGAAGACAATTAACCAATACTCACTGAATGTATGTATGTATGTAAGTATGTATGTATGTTTGTATATATATAGTGAGGATTGATAATAGTAGTAATGTGCCCTCATGGCTCTGCTTTCTGCTCTTTACTTACCACTGCAATCTAATGGGAAAGGCTTACACCTCTTACACACTCCTTAACAAAATGACTTCCAGAATTCTGCTCTCCTATCACTTCCTACCTCGGGCCAGGATCCTGCTTTAATATGATTTATGCGGGTGAAATAGTGACTTAGTAATTAAGGATCGATTGTAAAAATGTTCACTACTGAAGAAGAGTCATAGCTCATTGTCCAGTTTTGCATTTCGTGATGTGAATACTAAGTACACTGCATCACACTGACTAGGTGGAAGTCAATATCTGAGTAGAGAAGCTGATTCTCCTGTTTAAACCCATCCTTTTAGTTTCTCTGCCTTGAACAGAGTAAGTAGGACAAACTGGTTTTAGGCCCAGAAGTCCTTCTTTCCTAAAAGGGGATCATTATCCCCTGCTTTCATTCCAAATCCCATCCATGCTACTTTTCTCTTCTACCTGAAACATACTTCACTGAATGCATAGCTTTGTTATAGAATCAGAAATGAAATACTGTTTAGTTTCTAGGGAGAAACTATCATCTCAGAGAGTGTTTGGCAAAAAGCAATGTTTGCTCTTTAGATTACCTGTTTGTGAGTTCCTTAATAGATCATTTGGGTTTTGAGTAGTTTCATGATAAGGTATGATTGGTCAAGGAAGGGAAAAGTTTGGAAAAGTTGAGAAACCTAGTGGTATCTACAGAACCATTCCAAAATAATAGGGTGTGTGTGTGTGTGTGTGTGTGTGTGTGTGTGTGTGTGTGTGTGTGTGTGTGTGTGTGTGTGTGTGTCCGATGGAACACATCCTTGCTAAGAAAATTGAAGGACAGGAAAGGAAAGAAAATGGCCCATACCATGTCCTCCAGCCTCAGAGATATGCTCAGAACTGATCATGTTTATCTCCGTCACCCAGGTTATGTGCTTTTCCTTCACTTCTACACTCTCCATCTATTGGCTTTCCCAAAGGCTAAGTTCATTCCTACCCCTCAAAAATAAATAAACAACCAATTAAAAATAGAACAATTTTGGCAAGTGCTGTCTGCATCCTAATTTAGAAAGTGCACAGCGTAATATTATCTAAGCAGCATCGTGGGCTCTGTAGCAAGAGATATAAATATCTGGAGGGCTCCAGGGATTGAACATCGGCAGTGACATTTGGAGTCTTTCATTATGCAGTTGCTGGTGCTGTGCAGCCTCCCACTCACCTGGGTACCTACACACACTGCTCTTTCTCATAGAATACCATGTGTCACTGCATCTGGATGACAGGGAAGCTAAAAATACTGGCCAAGATGGCAATGTAGACTGACATTATTGTAATCTGGACACTGTGTATATAAGAAAATCTCAAACAGCTAACATCCCACATGGTCCAGATTTTGAAGGATCTAGCAACAGAGGAGTATTTGATCAAAACCATATAGTCCCCCTAAACTACTTTTAGGCTTATCTCCTTAGAACCAGAGAAACTTTTATTTTCCTCCTGTCAATTAATTTACATTAAATATTAGATTAAAAAATGAGAATGTCAGTGAGTTATCAAGCATCGTTCTCACTGCTAAGTTAAATTGAAAATGTGATTTTAATGAAAAGGCAGTTTTTCATTTTTCAGTTCACATTGAAATAGAAGAATGAGGAAAGGATTTTGTTCACTGACCTTCATTTTTAGAACATTATTTTACCTTCAAATTTTGTTTCTTCTGTATCTTATTATCCCCAAAGATCTGTTCAATATTTCATTGTGCACAGGCATGCCTAGTTTCAAGTGACAACTGAAATAATCTTCAAAAGTGTAAAGTAGAAGTGAGATATAAAACTACAAATAAATTTCAGAACAGTTTGGCCTATGTGTGTTATTAAAAGATTAAATTAACTATTTGTTGCCTGTATATAGCTATGCAGTCCAGAGCAGATTGTTCACACATACCTAGTCAGCATTGTGATCTGATTACAAGTGTAAAATACACACAAATATTATTTCAAAGCCTTACTAAAGGGAAGTGGAACTGTAGCTCAAGTGGTAGAGTGCTAGAATGCTAGCCTTGAGCAAAAGCACTCAAGGACAGTGCCCAGGCCTTTAGTTCAAGCCCCAGGACCTGCACACACACACACACACACACACACACACACACACACACACACAAATATAAAATATCCCATTAGCAAAGTTTTATTTTGATCACATACCAACATAATGATAGTTCATATGTATATATATTTATTTTGTGAACCATTTCCTAGCCACATGCACACACACACACACACGCAGAGCTTGCCTACATTTTTAAACGTATCATAGAAAATTGAGATTAGTTTTTATTGGACAGCCCTACTTTAAACTGAGTTTTCTGGATACTCTACCTAGATATGGTTTACATGAAATATTTCCCATTAAGACCCAACACAAAGAGATACTCTACCCAAAAAGCTTTACCAGACTGCTATAGAACTTTCTGGAAAAGTAGTTCTGCATTAAAATAAGCAGTTTTATTGCCTGGCTAACTCTTGGATCCCCTTTTTGCGGTATCTACCATTAGCCGTATATTGAGAGAATTAATGATTGTTAGTTAACAGAAATAAAGCAATTCAAACAAATTACCATATACAGTCTTGGTTAAAAATTACCGGGTCACCTTTTAACCAAAGAATTTCTCTTAGAAGCATTGATATCCAAGGGCTTCAAGCCTCCTGGTGTTACATTTTAAATACATTAATTCAATGGATTATGAGTTAAGCCCTCAGACATAGAAATCTGCTCTCTGGACTTCTGTCTTCATAACTACTTATTTTCCAATGAAAGCTAACTATCTGCAATAAGAATATACCAGAATAAGAGATATTAATAGCTAAGTAAAATGATTCTATTTGGATGAGTCTTTTGCTGTAACAAATAAGACCACAAATGTATGGAAATGTGTTTTTCAAATGAGCTCTAGTGAAATATGTATACTTAAATTTTAAAGTTTGATCCATGATCTTATGTTTGTAGTGGTCTTTTGTACATACTAAGAAACTTCTGTGTCCTGAAAGTGCACAGTAGTCAAGATCTGTAACAGGATCAACTCAAGTCCAGACCCCAGCTTCCAGAGCCCTTCTGGGAAAATTTAAAAGAAGGATGTATTACATCTACTTGATTCTTGACATTCTTGACTATGCTCCTTCCTAGGAGGCATATTTGCTTTTCCTTTAATAAAAATATTACTTGACACACATATTACTTGAGATTATATAACTTATTATATAATTACATGATATGATAATACTTGACAGATATTTCCCTTCACTCAATTTAATGAACAGTAGTAATTTTAAAAATAGAAGTAAATTTTATGTAAACCATAGTTCTAATAAAAATGTTTAATTATAAAAATAGAAACAGAATAAAGTCTCTTACATAACTCCATGATCTTTGGAAGTTCATTTTTAAAGCTTACTTCTCAGTCATATGTTGGAAGTAGGTCTTCATGTGCTTTCATGTAAACTTAAGCCTGATTGCTTTTTCAGTGTTATTTTTTATGTGCTCTATTTGACCCACAGGAAGATTTTATACATAGTTCCAAATGCAAATTTGTGTTCCTTACCTGTAATCTATATTAACAAATAATTTTACCCGCCACTGTATATTTTATGTCCCCTGTCCTGGGTGAAGTATTTCCTGAAAAAAAGCACACAGAAAATAATTAAACATATTCTAAACATTTCCTAGGACTTTGTTTTATTATATAAACCAAGGATTAAAATAATTTGCTGGAATAAAGATGTTATAGTTACATTCAAATAATTCATAAGTGATTTCAGAAGGAGAAAAGTCCTTTTCCTCTGCATTTTTGCCTTTTGAGTAATATCTACATCTCCCCTGTTCTCCATGAGTAGGGAGGTTAGTTGAATAATTTCTTTATCAATAATAGGAACTATTATAAACATAACCTGTGATAACAGGCAGTAGCCAAAATACAAATCAAGCATCCCTAATCTGAAAATCTGAAATCCAAAATGTTTCCAAATCTGAAAGCCTGAAGCACTGTCTGCAAGTGAACCATTTCATAACACAAAACTCATACACAAAGTAATTTTTATAAAATTACTGTCATTCTTCAGCATGAGGTATATGAATCACAAATGAATTTCATGCTTATATTTGGATCCCATCCCCAAGATATATCCTTGCATAAAAGCAAATATTCCAAAAGGTATTCAAAATTCTAAAATACTTCCCATCTAGAACATTCCATATCAAGGCTATTTAATCTAATGTGTATTAATATCATGCTTAATTATCATGATCAATGGACTGGAGGCATGGCTCACATGGTAGAGCATCTGACTAGCAAGTGCAAGACCATGAGTTTAAACCCCAGTATCAAAAATAAATTATATGCCACACACACACACACACACACACACACACAGAGAACTACACAGCTTTAATCTACTAGAAAGTTCAAGAGTAAATAATATCTTGAATATATAAATATTTCCCTAAATATGCATACACAAAGTGAAATGGAATTTAGAGCTATTTTCTTCATGTAAAACCTCCCAGAATGGTTGATTCATTGATTGGAATACATCAGACAACTAAAATAAATACCATGCAGACATACTGAAGAAGACTGCAAACTACCTAGACAATTAAGTCCTAGTATGTAGCTTCTTGAAAAGTTAGTCTCCAGTTATGTCCTAAACACTATATAAAAACTTACAAAGAACTGAGTACCGGTGGCTCATGCCTGTGATCCTAGCTACTCAGGAGGCTGAGAGCTGAGGATCGTGGTTCAAAGCCAGCCATGGAACGTCCATGAGACTCTTATCTCCAATTATCCACTAGACAACTGGAAGTGGCACTATGGCTCAAGTGGTTTGGGGTCTTACATCTAATGTTTATCTTTCTGGATACATTCTAAATACTTTACTTGCATTAACTTAATTCTCCCAGCTCCCAGAGTCTCTAGTTACCATTTAAACTCATTCTGTGGGCTTGTGAGAGATACTTCATCTCACTAAGCTTGAATTTCCCATCCATAAAACAAAGAGTTTGTGTAGATTCAGCCTTCTGATTTTATGAAAATCAGAAAAAGATAAGAAGAAGGCAACTGGAGGTTGGTAAATATTATTTTTAGTGTCTCCATTGACTGGATTGTTAATCATAAGGCCATTTCATTGCAGCATTCCCGGTATAAACACTTCCGTACCAGTCAGCCCAAGTCAATCAATGTTGAGGTTAACTTTCTCTGACTTTATTGATCTGGTGAAATAGTTATCCCCAATACTGGAAGAAAGATAAATTCCTCCTCTCAGTTTAGATCACAGAGATGCCTGTCACAAGTTAACAGCATGTTTTGTCATTTGTCCTCCTGAAGTTGATATGATTTCAGGATTGAAAAGACACAAATTTAGTTTTAAGGAGGATGCTGAAGGTGAGAGGCAGGGAGGGGAAAAATCTCTAGGTCTGAAGTGTCATTCACTGAAACAGAAGCTAAAGATAACAGAGGTTAAAGAAAAGTTGAGTCTGTGACCTGCAATTGCCCATATTGCTAATAAAGGACTTTGAGACCCAAGCCATTTGAACAGACTTCAGGAGAAAAAGAAGAACTAAATAAGGTTATACAAATGAGGGAAAGTGGATTTGGTGTCTGGGAAGATAGTAGACATAACTTCAGGAGCTAGTGAAAAATGCTAGCACATATGAGGCCTTGACCAGATTGCTAAAATAACCCATTCATAACTTTTCAGAATGGAGACTCTATTTTCATGGTGATCTAGGAAAAGGAAAGCAAGGGAGTCTTATTAATCCATTCTTATGGATATCAGAGTATAGTAATAAATATTTTCCACTATTTCTCATGTGTTTATGAAAGAAAGGCATTTGGATCCATTATCAGTTAGACATGTTGAACTCTGCATTTTCTGTAACAATAAATCTTACAGCTAATGTTTATCTTCCTGGCTGCATTCTAAATACTTTGCTTGCATTAACTTAATTAATTTTCCCAGCCTGCAGAGACAACTAGTCTCCCTGCTTAATAGATGAAGTAGACTCATAGACAAGTCAAGTCTCCAAGTGTCATCTGTGAAACCTCTGACCCAAACAGGTTGTTCCAAAGATTGCTATGTATACGTTTTCTCCAGCTGTAGCTTCCTCAGTCCCCTTAGGATAACTTGTTCTTTTCCAGAAATTCTCAAATATTTGAGGCTTCCTTATTGATACATAATGATATCTTTATTAGTGTTTTGTCTAGTGAGTAGCTTATCTATAAATCATTATAAATTATATCTATCTATCTCTATGTATAAAACTAGAAGTGGTGGCTCCTCATTTTCCTATTGATTCTACTCTGTCATTTTAATCAATCCACTCAACAGGATATTCACATAATACAAATACTTAAATGTAAGTTATTTTACAAGCACATGATACATTCTACAATTTGTTATTCTTCACAAGACATGCTTGGCTTCTTGAACTAGTGTCTCAATGAGAACATGTGGAATTAGTTCTATGGGAAAATCTCTTTAGTTATCTACATGCTTAGAAATTCTGGGAGGACAGTCTAGTGGAAGCACACATTACAACCTCTGACAGATCTTACTCTGCTATAACACTTTAATGCTTTATGCTGTGGAAACACTTTCCCATTAAAAATATACAGTTTTATACTTTTGTGACACATTTACTATCTGTCCCCAAATTTTGACTTTGAACAAACAATTTTTGGCTGAACATTGGTGGCTTATCTCTGTAATCTTACCTAGTCAAGAGACTGAAATCTTAGGATTGATTCAAAAGTCTAAGAGAATTCTTGACTATAGCCATTCTAACTGTTGTGAGGTAGTATCTCAATGTTGTTTTGATTTGCATTTCTTTTATGGCTAGAGAACTTGAGCATTTCTTCATGTGTCTATTGTCCATCCTTCTTTCCTCTCCAGAGAAGTTTCTCTTTAAGTCTTTAGCCCACTTATTTGTTGGGCAGTTGTTGTTTCTTTGAGGATTTGTTGTTGGGGGATTTAATTTTTTGAATTACATTGCCCCATTTATTAAGAAATGGAAAGACTTGGAAAAAATTATATTAAGTGAAGTAAGCCAGGCCCAAAGAAATAGGTCCCATAGTTTCCCTTATTTGCAATAACTAGTATATGTCTGAGACAAGCAGAAAAGGTCAGATAAGTTGATGTTAGGTGACATGAATCCCAAGATAAGTATTCAAAAGTTTTTTCTTTCTTGCGATTGTTTCTAACATATTTATAAGATGATTTGTTGGTCTGGGAAGGTGGCTCAGTGGTAGAGCTCTTGCCTTGCATGCTTGAGAACCTGGGTTCACTTCCTCAGCACCACATAAGCAGAAAAAAAAAGCCGGAAGTGGCGCTGTGGCTCAATCTGGTAGAGTGCCTTGAGCTGAAGAGCTGAGGGACAGTGGCCAGGCCCAGAGTTCAGGCCCTTCGACCAGACCCCCCCCAAAAAAAAAAGATGATTTCTTTGTTGCTTTGTATGTCCCTCCCCCATGGTATAACCCCTGCTTTCATTGTATTTGAAGTTGGTATAATTTGTGGAGGGGAAAAAACAAACCATTTAAATAGGGATACAGGTGGACCCATTGCAACAATGAGATGTACAAGTCGTTATGTCAAAAAACGTACTTTACAACTTTGGTGGGGGAGGGAAGATCGGGTGGGGGGAGGGTGGGAGTATGGGAAGGGATGGGAAGGGGAAACAAAGAGGAGGCAACAATGCTTGATAAGAAATGTACTCGTTATCTTGCCCATGTAATTGTAACTCCTCTGTATAGTATTCTGACAATAAAAAAAAAAAAATCAGCCTTGCAATTCTAGTGGAAGTCTACAGAAGGACTCTACAGAAGTACTATTGTTTAAAAGAACACCTAAAATTCATTCTGCAAAGCAATGTATTAGTCCCCGTGTCTGACTAGGAAACTCAAGTAGGGAAGGTTTTTGGTTGAATCACTGCATAATTCATATGGCTTTACGTGTAGGCCGAGCACACAGAATATAGACTGCAAATGACCAGCAGGTATGAGCTGCTTGTCATTTTAGGAATCAGCAGTCCTGCCTTATGAGAAAGCTAAGGTCACATTCCATGAAGTAATTAAGGTATTATTTTGAAGCTCATAAGTTACCAGTCACTTTCAGAGCCTATTTGGGAAGCCTGAAAGTATAATATATCTTATGCCGTTAAGTGACAAACATTTCTATTGTGGGCACATAAAGATACTTGCAGCTAGTTCTCATTAAATCCTGTTGCTGTTATTCATTATATGTATGACTAGGTCTGTCTACACATTGTACTGTGTACATTTTGATACACAATATATTATTTATGTGTACATTTGTTATTTATTCATTTTTGGCAGTACTGGAATTTGAATTCAGGGCTTTTCACTTATCAGGCAGGTGCTCTACCACTTGAGCCATAACCCTAGTTCTTTTAGCTTTTATTAGTTTACAGATAGGATATTGCTTTCTGCTTGGGACAGCCTGGACCCCAAGCCTTCTATTTACAATTCCCATACACCTGAGAGGACAGATCATTGCCACTGTACCCAGCATTTATATTTATTGATTGGGATGAAGGGTCTTACAAATTTTACTTGGACTGGCCCCAAACCACAATCTGTCCAATTTCAGCTTCCTGGGAAGCTAGAATTACAGGTATAAAATCCACAGTGCCTGGATTTATTGTTTTTACTAAAAGGATTATTATCCCCTTTAAATGGATCGAGAGACTGAACCTCATAGATTCTAAAATGCAGACACAAATACCAAGATAAACACAGTGAAGGTCAGGATTTTAATCCAAACAGCTTGACTGTCTGTAACCCTCTTTCATGCTGCCTGTTTTTAAGATGAGGTACCAGGTGTCATATTTTTTCTTCTTTCTTACAACAACTTTTGAAAGGGCAGGATAGGCCTTGAAAAACTCAACCAGTTTAGGAAGGAGCTAAGATGTAATAGCATTCCTAGCATGTATCAATGAAGACACCAAAGTTCATTGCTATAGTAGGTCATCGCTGTGTGCTAATAGTTATGAAGTACTTGGAAGACTACTTTACCTCCAATAGCTCCCTTGTCAGTCTGATAATGTCTTAGTTCAAAATGTACATACTAAGTTCTTTTACCTTGGAGTTGTACTATATAATGAATCCTGATTTTAGCCTTATCAGTCATGAATACTGAAGTAAAATTAAGTTTATCTTGCTTTTTCATGAAAGCAGGTGTGAAGAAAAACCAAAAATATGAAGATTCCAGATACTGGACATTCTGTAGAGGAGGAAAAGTTACTAAGAAAGAAGACAGGAGGAATTTATCAAGATGGATATTAGAGATATGAAAAACACTTTCTGGAAGTTTTAAATTTGTTTTTTCTTTATCTTTTTATATATTTCCATAGACAACATTGTTTATCATCTAGGAACAGTAGGAAACATATACTCAGAAAGACACAATCTGTTCTGCTTTACATTTACCTTAAAAAGTCAGTTGTTCCAATACAATTTTTGATACATTAGAGGAAAATTTCAGCATAACGTGAATTTCTTGTTTTTTTTTAGTGCCTACTTTTGTCCTTAAAAAATTGCTAGGAACAGGCACCAATGGCTCACGTCTATAATCTTAGCTACACAGGAAGCTGCATCATGATACAAAGGCTGTCAGGACAGAAAAGTCTATGAAACTCTTATCTTTAAATAGCCACAAAAAAGGCAGAAATGGAGCTAGGGGTCAAGTAGTAGCATGATAGCTTTGAGCATGAAAGCTCAGGGACAGTACCCAGTTCCTGAGTGCAAACCCCAGATTGACACAAAACATAAACCAAAAAACTCAGTAGTCAATGCAAAAAACCTCACCCAGCTAAACGGAACTGTGTAGAAATGTGAGTGTGCACATGCATGTGCGTGCACATACATGCACATATGTGAACACACACACAATCCACAGTGAATAATCACCATGAATAATCACTGTTGTCAGCCACATCCATCTGCATCTGTTGTTGCACATTTCCTTCTGATTTCCCTCCTCCCCAGATGCTCTCATAAGCACACTTCAAGTCTTCTTCATGATTGTATGTAATATTGTTTTCTAGGATTCATATTACCTTTTTTGTTTTAAGCCTCATCTTAATTTATGTATATATTTTTATTGTAAAGATACTGTACAGAGGGGTTACAGTTACATGAGTAAGGTAATTAGTACATGTCCTATTCACCATTGTTACCTTCTCCTTTGTTTTTCCCCTACCATCCCTTCCCTCCCCACCTTCCCAACTCCTCCCTCCTCCTCCCAAGTTGTAAAGTTTGTTTTCAACATAGTGTCTTGATAGTGTCTTGTATTCCTCATTATTACAATGGGTCAACCTGTATCCTTGTTTCAGCATTTTGTTATTTCCCTTCCTCTCCCCAAATTAGAAAAATGTATATACAAGATGCAGGGCACCAGAATCAAATACAGTGACAACAGGGATTATACCATTGGGGAAGAACATACAAAAGAAACAAAAAAAAACCCATAGTACATTATAAATACATTAAAAACAATAGCAAGAAAGATAAAACCACTTGTGTCCCTATCTTGGGGTTCATTTTGCTTAGCATCATCTTATATGGTCATATGTACATAGCTTTTGACCTTTTACCATAGCTAAGATATGGAACCTACCTAGATGCCCCCCAGTAGATAAATGGATGAAGAAAATGTGAGATACACACACACACACACACACACACACACTGGACTTCTATACCTCCATCAGAAAAAATGACACTACCCCATTTGTTAGGAAATGGAAAGACATGGAAAAATCATATTAAGTCAAGTAAGCCAGGCCCAAAGAAGCATAGGTCCCATGGTTTCCCTTATTTGCAATAACTAGTATATGTCTAGGACAGCAGAAAAGGTTTACATCACTTTTTAAACAAATTGTATTTTATTGTAAAGATGGTGTATAGAGGGGTTACAGTTACATGAGTAAGGTAATGAGTACATTTCTTGTCGAGCATTGTTACCCCCTCCTTTGTTTTTTTCCTACTATCCCTTCCCTCTCCCTCTTCCCCCTACTGTCCCACCCCACCCCGACATTGTCAAGTTCATTTCCAACATAGTGTCTGTGAGTCTCACTGTTTCAATGGGTCAAGGACACATTACTTTTTAAACATTTAGCATTGTAATGCTGTTACCCTTTTATTCATTTTTTTTCAAATATTTCACTGCTTGAATGTTTGTGACCATTTTCTTAATTAGCCCTATGAGGTTTTGTTTTGTTTTGTTTGCCACTTTGCATGACATAGTGATCTTTAGGAATCTGTTGGTCCTGTTAGATAGAAACAATGCTTTAACCTTTATTGTGTAATTGTGACCTTTCTAGGGCATGTGTGTGTCATCTCATGTCCCCAAAGGCATGGCAGATAATTATTTGAAGATCTTCTTTTCACAGTGGTTTAGCAGGGTTAGCAGATTTCTCCCAAGGAAGAAGGGCTAACCAAGTATCAAATAATACTTTTTAGAAGGGTATATGAAGGATGGTCTAAAAGGAAGATGCTCACTTGACTCTGCAGATTGTTATCTCATGTCTTGTTCTAATAAATTTGTTTTTCCAGCATCCAGATAATGAGGATCTCAACTTGGCACGCACGCACACACACACACACACACACACACACACACACACACACACACAATGCTGTTTCATTATCATATATAGCAAATATCAGGAGGTAATGGAACTTACAGTTAACCTAACAGGCCTAGCCCTGAACATATGCTCCCTGAACATATGCTCCCTTAGTGTTTAATAACATCGTAATAGAGCCCCACTGTATATGAGACCTTGTCCTGATGAAAATACAGGTTCTTTTTTTTTACATTTATAAAGTTCTCTGTGTCTGTCTTCCAATAGTATTTATTCATTTATTTATTTATTATTGTCAAGGTGACGTACAGAGTAGTAGTGCTTTGTTAGCCCTACTCACCAGCACCAAGAGCTGTTTGTTAAACATTTACTAGCACTCCATTTGTTATCATAGTTACAGTTAATCTTCAATTACATATTGTCTTACTTAATCAAGTTTCCATAATATTAATACAGGTACAAAAGATGTGACAACATAAAAGGTAAGTAGGAAATGATGCTGTGGTTCCAGTGGTAGAATGCTTGTCTTATGCTGAAGAGCTGAGGGACAGCGCCCAGGCCCAGAGTTCAAGCTCCACAACCAAGCCCCCCACCCAAAAAACAAAAACATAACAAAAAAAACAAAAAAGTAAGTAAAGCATAGAAGTTCTGGATTTTTCCCCTATTCTAGTCCAAATCAAAAAGGTCTTCAATCTCACACTCTTAGGGAAATGTCTATTTCATTTATATAATTAGCAGCTGTTCATCAAACTGTCATTCCATAACAAAGTTCCATTAACAAAGTATCTTTAGTTAGTTGTATGAGTTCTAACCAGAGACTTGACTTTATTCATATTGATTTGACACACAAAAATAGAAAAGCTAGACTTTAGATCTGTTGTTACTAACTCCCCTATGTAAGTTTCTGCAGTTGTTAGATTCCTTACCAGCATGCCTTTACTTTAGTAAAAAGGACAATGATATAAAGAGACATCCCTTTATAAACCTTATTTTAAATGAAATGAAGGCATTCTGTTCTTTACTTTCCTGTAACAAAGCATCACAAATTGAATGATTTAAGCAATTGAAATTTGTCATCCCACAGTTGTGGAGCCTAGAAGTCTTAGGACAAAGTATCTTCAGTGTTAGCTCCTTCTGGAGGGAATGAAGGAGAATTTGCTATATGCCCTTCTCCTAGCATAGGTGGTTTGTTGACATGCTTAAAATTTCTTGCCTTCTGCTATATCACTGTGATTCTGTCTTCATGGTCACCTGACATTCTTTTATCTGTGTCTCTGTGTTCAAATTTCCTCTTTTTGTGAGGACATCAGTCTTTAGATGAGGGTTCACCCTAATGACTTCCATTTTAACTTATTGCATCTATAAAGACTCCATTTCCAAATAAAATCAAATTCTGAGATAATCAGTGTTCAGGACTTCTACCTATCTTTTTCGTAGAGGAGCATAATTCAACTTTTAACATTGTGATTAAATTATTAAAATATATATACAAATTGATTTTCAAACCAAATTAGTTTGACCAAGTATTGCATTCATTATGCCCACTAATTTGTATATTACTCCTAATATCTCATAGGATATTTCCATCCATCCTGTTTTTCAGGCTTGGGCCTGTATCTCCTTCATGGAAATACAACATTAGTTTTATAGCAAGTGGCAGCTACTTCAGCCCATTGCTTTTTATTTTCTTTTTATATTGTCTACAGGTCTACATCAATTTTTGCATTTTTAAGAGATTGAAAAAGACTCTAGACAAAAACATTTCATAGATTATGAAATTACATGAAATTCAAATTTCACTGTCAATAAATAAAGCTTTATTGGCAACCAGCCACACTTATTTGCATCTTATTTCTGTCTGCTTTCAACCTGCACAGGCACCAGTGAACAATTGGAAAAGAGCTCATTTAGTTTGCAGAAGCTGAAGTACTGACTCTGTCAAATAAAGTTTGCTGACCGATAGTTCAGAATGCTAGTTTTAATTTTGCAAACTACACCTCACTCACAAGTCACTGTGGCTACTCCTGAATGACAAAGCAACAGATAAGCATGCTGCTGCTAGTCTTCCTGCTGTGCGGGGCTGTCTTCATTCATAAATATTGGCATCCTCATAATTTGATCTAATCTGTTACTTTGAGAAGAATCAGGCAGCTAATTAGTAAGCATTTAATTAGAAAGCTGCACTAGAGCTGTTAATAGTCATGCTTAATAGTCCATTGACCCAATTAACTGCCGAGATCAAAGGTGTGTTCATGACCACCTGCAGCCTCCACCCATGGCAATATTTTATTTTCATTTGGTAAACACAACCTCCATCTGTCACTTTTATCTTGGAGTATTCTGTCTCACTTAAATGCAGTCGGTTTGCGTTTAGTCCTTTAAAAAAATAAGTTACGTTTTCTATAACTGCCAAAACCAATCACCACTTTACTATCTCAGAGAGTTATAGGTTGGGAGTGCAGTGGAATTGATGAGACCTAGGTCTTACAAGTAGAAGTCACAATGTTGACATGACCACATCACACTTCCTGGAAACTGTGGGGAGGAATTGATTTCATTGCTCTCTTGGACGTGGGCAGGAATCAGTTCCTTGTGCACATTGGGCTGAGGTTTCTGCTCTTGTGCTGGCCCTTCTCTGAAGCCTCTCTTAAAGCTTCCTGCTTTCCCTTTCCTCTTCCATCTTCAAATCACCAATAGCACATCAAATTCTTTACAAGCTTTGAATCGGTCTTACCTTTCCTCTGCCTCTAAATGGAGAAAATTGACTCCTTTTAAGAGCTCGTATGACCAGGTTGGTTCCTTTCTACTAATACAGGGTAGTCTCCTTATTTACAATTCAGATTCTACATCACAAAGTCCCATGTGCCATGTAATTTAACCTATTTAGAATCCCAGAAGGATGTGACTTCACTGCTCTGGCTGATGTACCTTCTGTGGATTCTGTCTTTCTACCCTGTGCAACGGTGTCTTTGTGTTCTCCTTGGAGTTCCTGGGAGATCAGCATTTGGCCTTGGAGACTGAGCTCTCTTTCCTACATTGGGAAGCCCATATTTGTAGGTAGTCTTTTTTTTTACTTCAGTCATAATTTAAAAGTTAGCCTTTCATCTGAACATCATATTATTCCTACAGGACAAAATGAAACAGCTTAAATGACTATAACATGGAATATTTGTACTTAGTCATTTCATAATGCTCAGTTACAAAGCCACAGCATACATAAACTTTGATCTGAATATGGTCTTCTGGGTTTGTAGAGTGCAGAACTTGCTTAGCCTAGTTTGTAGTCCTACCAAAAGTCCATATGCATTCTGGTTTCCCTTACTTTTTTCTCTCCTAAAGTCAAAAGCCAGAATATCAGATTAGAAAATGTTGTTATTCTTTGAAGTTTAGGATACACCCATTTATTCATGACTGCTCAGATTCTGTGTAAATTTTCTTACTGCACAATCTGATACTTCCGGTTACCCATCCAAGTCTGATTGGTGTCCAGGTTTGGAAAAAAAATTCTTGGACTTGATGCAAGTATGAGAAAATTTGGACCATTCTTGGGCTCAAGTATAATTGCATTTAGGAAATGTTAGATAACTAATGACTGAAAGAGATTTTCTAGCAATGTGGGAGAGGAAATAATAATGAAGAACTGTACCTTTCTGTTTGCAGACTGTGATCATAGCACAAAAGCCCTCAGAGAGCAAAACCGCGCTCCCTAAACTCCAACATGCTCCTGAACATCTAAGGCATTTTTTTTCCACGTTCTGCTTATTTGGGTCTGAGGTGAGGTCTATGGTCACACATTTCTAACCACCTCTCACAAAAAATCATCTTTATAAGTCTATGGGAGCACATTTTGAATGTAAGAGAATACACTATAAACCAATTGAATTAATTTTCTTCAGAGCCTTTTCATGTTAATAACAATTTCTAGGTTAAATATATTCATATTTCCAGGAAAATTTAAAAAAGTAAAATAGCTTAGCATCACTTTTGTTTCTTGGTATGGGGATTCAAGTGTACTTTTAACTTTGCTTCATTCCCTCAGGAGGGGATGGACAAGTATGAAGTATGCCATTAGCCCTAATCAACTCAAAATACAATTAAAAAGAATAATAAGTTTACAAGAGGATACATCAGATTAAACTTTGAATCCAAATACAATTTTGATGACAGGGTTAGCATAAAGAGCAGCATTTCTTTAAGATGTGTTAAGTATAATTGGAGAATGAGACAGTGTGGCTAATGAATTGTGTTGATAAGGAGACATTCAGAACAAGGACTAAGTATTACTTTCCTCTTTCCTGTCTCAACAGAGGCCACCTGGGAGCTTTTCTAGGCAGTGTGAATCTGAAATCTTATTTGTAGGTCTGGTCTGAATGTGCAAAGCATGATCTTCTTACAGCTTTGGGCAAAACTTAGGCACATGATAATGCTTTGTGATGCTTGAAGATTAGTAAGGGACTCCCCCTCCAAGGGTCAGTGCCTGTCAAAGCTGTGTGTGTGTGTGTGTGTGTGTGTGTGTGTGTTGGCAAGGCTGTACTCCAATAACTTCCTCTTCTCCCTTCAGCAGTAAGCTTCAAAGGTAGGGAGAAGCAACACCCAAATGGGAGCTTTCATGTCCTTCACCTGCAAAGATCAAAAGATTTGAAAGAGCTGTTAACGCAATACAGTCCAATTTATGGGAGATTCTGAATCACCAAGATTAGGCTTCATTGCTGTCAAAATGCAGGAAGTGTCTTCCCAGTGACTTTTCAATCTTGTCACTTAGCTGAGTTTGCCTGACAGGCAAGACCCCAAGGAATACCATGTGCTCCTCCTAAGGAATATGGAACTCAGAGTCAACTGATGAGTATTCCTGTCACTGCCACCCGCATCTGGTTATATGATAGTGGTCTTTTTATTCTTCAGGTTTTTATCCAGTCTTTACAGGTGGCCACCTGCTATTTTCACAGGATGGAGATATCGCACGAGTGCTGGTAAAGACATGGTAGAGTTTACCAATAAACAAGGATGCCCAAATGTCATCTAAAATATGAAATATAAAGGAGAAATGCTAATTTTGTGTCAACAAATAACTCCTTTATTTGGACCAGAATGTCTTTTCCGTAGCATGGTGGTCAACAGTATGAGATTTAGAGAGAAATGGTCAGTTTTCTGACACCAGACCTACTAAACCTAGTTGTGTGTTGCTTTGGGAAAACTTTGGTGCCTCAATTCCTTTATCTGAACGATGGTCATGGGTACATCTTGGAGTTTGCATAAGATCAAATAAGTTGACACATGTTCAGCGGTCATCACAGTGTCTAATATATAGTAATCATAGTATGACACATGATTATTTACTGACTATTGGCTCCCAAGTAGAAAGTATTTTGATGATCAGAGAACCTGGTGTTACATCAGGGAAATCATAAGATACAGGTTTCAATTTCTACTCTTGATATGGATTTTTACCAGTTTCATGGTATCTCTCCAACTGCTTCTCTATAAAGCAAGAGATATATAGCACCTTCCTTTCAAAATTATATTTAAGCTAAAAGAAAATTAGTGTAAAAGAGGTTGAAAATAAATTGTCACTCCAGAAGCAATGGTTACATCCAGATTATTGGCAAATATGTGCTGCTAAAAAGGTTACTAAATTAACTGATAGTGAGAAAAGTAGCTTTTTGTCTTAATTAGAAATCTGTTTGCAGGCAAGTATCCATTATTAACTATGGATAGGATACACTTTTCCTCTAGTTCTAATTTTTTTTATTAGGTTATAATCATGACAGCAGCATTTATTGAATGCTTTACTAACTTGATCTCATCAATCTTCATCACACTCACAATAGTATGGTAGAAAATATTAGGATCCCTGCATTTTCAAAATACATAGCTAATTAGAGATTCAGTAACTTTCCCAAGATCACATAGCTATTCAGAAGCAGAAACAAGGATGTAATCTAGTTCAATTAGTCACACAGACAGCATTGTTTACGTATCATGTTTTTCCTCCTAGAATTCAGCTCTCTTGATTGGTCAGAGCAATTTTCATCATGAGAAATTACAGAAGCTGAGATCTTAGTTTTAGTTCAATAGGAGAAACAAAATAGGCAATTGAAAAAAGAACAGGAGCCATAAACACTTAGGTATAAGATCATTTTTGCCTGTGACATAAGACTGAAGTACTGTTTTCAGATTCCAGTCTTGAAATATCTGCTCTGCACATCACTGGCAGCTCCATGCTTTCTTTTCCAGGGGAGGAAAAAGGAGTATGAAAATATGTCATCAGGAAAAAGTACCCTCAAATCTGGTCTGCCTTCTGGAAGACCAGATTTCTGGAAGGAAAGGAGGGAAGGAAAAAGGAAAGGAGGTGAAGAGGAAGAAAGGGAGAGAAGGAGTGCTTAGGAGAAAGAGAAAGGGAGAGAATGAACAAACTGCAATGAAGAAAAAGTATTAAAAATAGAAGAGCAAAACGAATAGGCTATATGATGCTGTTTCCTTTCTCTTCCTCTACAAACTCTGAGATTTGGCCAGCTTTACTTTCATGTTCTAATCTGCAAAATAGGAAAATACTAATAATGACAACCTCATATAATTGTAAAAACTGAGTGAGAAAATTAGTAAGTGCATGTCAACACTCATAGTTCATTCACTATGAGTTGAATTAGCCCTGTTTTCAGGATAAATATGATCACTGGACAATGTATGGCACAATAAAACTCATTAATCTTTACAATTAATGCATATTAACATAAAAAATTCTGCAAAATTCCTGCCACTGTCATCTTTGATATATGGTAGAACATATTCTGTTATCCTCTGTTCTTGCATTTCATACTAGACTTTTAAAAGAAGAGTGAAACACTTATAGTTTTTTTTTCTGTACATGGACGGAAACTTGCAAAAGATTGGTAAATTACCATGAAACTACTATGTAATTGGATCTTTTGTTCTTGAATCCCCAAAAGCCATTTCTTCCAGGGACACAGGCTGCTAAGCTTCATCGATGTTGCTGATTCTCTTTGACCTTGCTCCCAGATAACTCCATAGTCATTTGCTACACAGCTTGACAAAATCCCTCTTGTAGAAGCTGAGTTCTTCTGACTATTCATAATTGTGTAGTATTCTTGTATAATGCAAACATGCATATTTTCAAGCCAGACTTAAAATTATTACTGTCTAATATCTGCCTCTTAAAAAATACACAAGCTCTGACATGATTTCAATCATTTCATTAACTTTTATAGACAGAAAAAACTCAGGAGCCATGGAATGTTATTGTCTCCCTTTTATGGTTGAAAGAATTCTATTGGGGGGGGACAGATGACCTGCTAGGACACATAGTCTACAAGAAACTGAAACTTTTCTATTGACACTCCATCATTTCCCATCCCTAAATGGAAAACCTCCAAATAAAACCCCTTCTTGTCTACAAGAGGCTAACTGCATGTAGTGCCTTTCAGGAATACTTCAGAAAGTATTGAGTCCATCTCTCAACTTCATGTAGATTGTTGGGACCTTTGTAATTTTTGTTATTATCTCTGAGACATTTCTGCTGTGCTCAACTTATCACCTAGACAGATTTTTTTTCTCTTTAGCTCTAATGATGGCATGGGCGGAAAATATGAATTGATTTTTAACATTTTAGAAGTGTTTTTGTTCACAAATCCAATGTGATACTAAAAGAAGCTTCAGGAGAAGGTTGTGACCTTTGTGGCCAATTAATGCATCATATTCCAGCTTAGTCTTTCTTGAACTTGAGAGATTCCTGAGAGCTTTCCTGGGTCTGACCTAGGATGCCTGTTTATGAGCTTGCTCTTCCAGTCACAGCAAAGGCACTGAAGTATTGCATAAGTAGCACGACAGTTACAGTTAGACCAGCCAGCAGTGTTGTGACTGATTAGGACCTCCTAACCTTTGGACGGAGAAACACATTTTCAATCCTCAAGTACTCATTTATTTCCAAATTAATATTGCACATTTTCTTTCCTTGGCTTTTTGACTTTCCTACCTTTGGCAGTTATTGTTTGTATCAGAGTTCCTTTAATCTGTCTTCTTTCCTAGCTTAAGAGCAAGATAGACTGCTGAATGCTCCCCGAGGGGATCATGCACTTTTCTATAAAGACCTGTGCAGGGTACTAAGGGAGACCATGACTTCATCCAAGTTTAGCACCTCAGGCCTCACAATGACTGAGTCAAAAAGTTGTTTAGAATCTTTTCTACTGTTCTCTTTGGTTGCCTAGGGAGCTTTGAAAAATGCAGGTGCTGGAGTTGCACTGTAGACTGGTTAACAGAATTCCAAGAATGAGATGCTGGCATATGTTTATGGTTGAACCTCTCCAGTCTAATCTACTATGTAGTTTTCAATTATTAATAGATTTCCTATAACAAAGAAAATCAACTAAAGATAGAAGTGAGGGATGGAAACCCAAAAATCAAAACAGATAACACAATGTCACGGAAAGGAGGGCTAGAACTAGAGAAGGTAGATACACATGTGCATAATTACATCGTGAGTCTCTTTACTATGTTGTCAAGAACTATCCATCCATGCATCCTCACATATATCTATTATTATAGTCCTCAGATGATATGGTACTGGTCCTGACGCGTATGGGGACATTTTGGTTCCATTAAGATGTAAAGTTGAATTAATGCAGCAGTGATACATACTAGACTAGATACTATGTTGAAATGAACTATACAACTGATGCTGGAGGGGTAAAAACCAAGAGTAAATGAGGGGAGAGATGACACCATTCAAAAAGAAACCTATGTAACTATCGCCCCTCTGTATATCACCTTTACCATAAAAATAAATTAATTTAAAATATCATGGTTTGTTAAATGCACAGTGATCATTCACACTTCTTGTCACTTTTGCTTGCTAGTGTAATCTTATATTAGTCTCTCCTCATAAGACAAAAACTCCTCCAATCATAGGATCAAGCTATCACCAATGCCACACCCTCTTCAGGAGCTAATTATGAGTTTGGGATGGACGAGTGAATAGACAGAAGGATCCCACCTAGTGGGAACCCCTTTTTTGCTGTTTCTCATTATGCCTATTAGTAATCTTAGAGTAGGGCATGTAATAAAGACAAAATTACCCAACTCCAAAAAAAATCCAAAAAAATACATATAAAATTACCCAAATTCCATTTACCAAGTGATATCATTTAGAAAATTCTCCTTTCCATGTATAATGACAGTAGTACATAATTCAGGGATGTTGAAGAATGTTGATTTAAAATACAAAAGAAAAAATAACTTAAAATTCCTTTTAATATAATTTTCTTGGTATTATTAAGGTGCTGCACCGAAGGGTGACCGTTTTGCAAGTCAGGTAGCAAGTACCTTTCTTTTTGGGGGTTAAAGTTACCTCTTCTTCACTTTCTGACAGGTTCCCTCTCCCATCCCTGCCTAGAAGTTACATATATCATTTACTAAAAATTCATTTTAAGTTCTATAAAATCATATTTCAGGTGGAAAAACATAAGAAAGCCTATAAAATAACTCCTAAAATAAAAATATATTAGTAAATAAGAGTTTAATTATAGTTTATAAACTACTAATATTTATTAATGTATATAATATCATATATTATCAATTTCTCTTCATGATTTTAATGAAAAACTAAACCAAAGGGGTGTGTGGGGGGTGTATGGAGAGTGAGAGAGAGAGAAAGAGAGAGACAGAGGTGGAGAAAGGGAGAGGGAGAAAGAGAGTCAGAGTTCTGGGGCTTGAACTCAGGGCCTGAGTGCTGTCCATGAGCTAGTACTCTACTGTTTGTGCCACAGCTCCACTTCTGGCTTAGTTGGAGATAAAAATTTCACAGACTTTCCTAGCCAGGCTGGCTTTGAATCATGATCCTCAGATCTCAGTCTCCTGTGCAACTAGGATTACAGGTGTGAACCATCAGTGTCCAGGTGAACCAAAGATTTTTAAGTGATACAATTAATTCAAGTTTGTAAATGCTATAAGACTGGTCTTAAAAGGTATGAAAGTAGAAGAAACTGCACTTCAGTTCCCTCTCCAGCCTAATCCTGTGAAATAGAATAGCAAGTACTTACTCTGCACATGTCCCTATGTTAGGATGATAGGTGGGTATGGGTAGAGGAGTTTGGTATAGAGATAACAAGGATTTGTAAAGGGAAGTAGAAGTATAGGAGAGCAAGCCCCAACTAATTATAACTAATTATACCACTGCGACCTTCTCCTTAATTCCCTCTTCACTATGCAGTAAACATGCCTATTTAATAAGAGTTCCAATGAATCAAAGTGTCATATCTATGCTTTAATTCAGAGATGAATATTTTAGCAGTAATAGTTCTACTGGCAACAATAGACTTGATTACTCCTTACCCGTACATGTATTTATTTCCTTGAATCCATTTAACCTTCTAGTTTCTAGTATAAACTTATCTTGCTGTAGCTATCCAGGAGAGTTACATCAAGGTCATGTAACTGATTTTTTTCCTTTGTTTTTCTTTTTTAACTGTCCTAGGGAACAAACCCAGGGCTCTGCAGTGCTAGGCAAGGTTTCTCTTCCATCCCCAAATAGTTCATTCTTTGCTGTCTACTCCATACAGGAAGGGTATGATGTGTTTCTGTGTCAAACAAAAGGAATGGCCATTTTAGGTGGCCTAGCCTGTATTTTTTCCCGTGCTTAGTTACTCTCACATTGTTTTCAGTACTTTTAACCTTCATTTTTATATTATATATTAGGCACCAATAAAACTGGATAGCTTTGACTGTCCTTAAATGGTTTGAATACTCTGAGTATGTGACGACTGAGCAGCAGAGGTTGGTGAGCAGAATGATAGCCTTTATTTTAACATTGCTTCTGACTGGCAGCATGACCAGAGGCAGGCTACTCACTAAAGATGAAGTTTTCCCATCTGTAAAGTGAATATGATCATCTGACTTTCCTCATAGAATAACCATGTGTATAAACAAAGTAATGTCTGCAAGTGCTTGAGAAAGCAAGTAGCTAGATTAGGGTTAAATCGTATTAGAGATAGCAAGGAGCAAGATCAGGGTTAAGTGTTACCTGTAGCATTAGGTTTTTTTTTTATATGAAGTTATGGCAGCTCTAAGGCAGAAACAGTCATTCAGAATTCTTAATGACTTATTTACCATTTCCTGTGTTCAAGTCTGTGCTAAACTCAGGGTTTGAGTTGAAAGTTTAAGTTTGAGAAATTAAGGTTTAGATAAATAAGTGAGAATCTGTAATGTTCAATACAGTAGCCTCTACGTGGCTTTTGCATTCTTCAAATGTGGATAATCTGGGCTGGCAAAGTGGCTCAGTGGTAGAGTACTTGCCTTGCATGCATGAGGCCCTGGTTTCGATTCCTCAGCACTACATAAGCAGAAAAAGCTGGAAGTAGCACTGTGGCTCAAGTGGTAGAGTGCTAACCATTTGTTCAAGAGCTGAGGGACAGTGCTCAGAGCCAGAGTTCAGGTCCCACAACTGACAAAAAGAGAGAGAGAGAGAGAGATCAAATGTGGATAACCCAAATTGAGATGTGCTGTCATCTGATACTTGACACTGAATACATACAATTTTTTTAAAACCTCATTAACAGCTTTATCTTGATTATTTAACAGAAATATTTTGGAAGAAAAATGCTAAATGAAGTATATATTATAATTAATTTGATCTATTTCATTATACTTTTGGAAATTACATATATAACTCTCATTATATTTCTATTCAACAACATGCTTTAGATGGCACAGTTCATAACTCAAAACATTGAGGAGAAGAATAACCGTCATAACTTAGAGTCTAGTAATGGGAGACAAAAGTACTCAAAGATCCCAATACCTTATATGATTCATAACACCAAGAGCTTTAGGTTGCCTCTATCTTCTATATTTTGGAGCGGCAATTTAGGATGGCAGAGTTGCAATGAAAACTGTGATACACTGAAAATTCACCTAAACAACAGGGATTTTCCTATTCTGTTTTGAGAGTTTAGCAGAACACTGCTTATTTTCTGCAAAATCTTATATCAAAATAACAAAACATAAATAAAATAGCTTACTGCTGCTTGTGAAATTTAAGCACCTTCTTTGCTTAGAGAAAAAGTCTGTTGCAATGGTTTGTATAGTACAAATATTTTGTACTATATTTTGTAGATATATTTTGTACAGTGGTTTGTTGAAACAGTATTCAATGTGAAATAAACCTGAGTGTAGGTAACTTTCAACTAAAAATAAGACACATTTTAAAGCTTTTAGCTTATTCAAGAAGTAGCTATTTTAACTACACTGTTGGTGGGAGTGCAAACTTGTTCAACCACTCTGGAAAGCAGTATGGAGGTTCTTCAAAGACTAAATATAGAGCTCCCTCAAGTCCCAGCAATCCCGTCCTGGGCATTTACCCAAATGATCACAAGGCCATACTAAACCTACCAGCACAACCATGTTTATTGCAGCATTATATAGCATAGCTAAAATATGGAACCAACCCAGATGCCCCTCAGTAGATGAATGGATTAAGAAGATATGGTATATATACACAGTGGACTTCTATGCTTCCATCAGAAAGAATGATATTGCTCCATTCAGAAGGAAATAGAAAGACCTGGAAAAATTATATTAAGTGAAGTAAGCCAGACCCAAAAAAAGTAGGTTGTTTGGTTTTTTTCATTTGCAGTATCTAGAATATGTCTATGATATTCTTAACAGGGGATCTCAATAACCCAATTGTTAAGTGCCGTATAGAACGAAGCGTTATCAACATGAATTCCAAGAATGGAAATGAGGTTCTAATTATGTCCTATATGTAGTTATTTCTTTTTTTCTCTCTTAGTTTTGTATACCTTGTGCTTGTATATAAGTTTATTCCATCCGTAGAAAGGAAAGGGAATCACAGAAACAGCAGGACAAGGGATGAACTAATAACAATCACTTGACACTATGTTGGAAATGAACTTTACAACTTGGAGGGGAGGGATGTTAGGAGAGGTAGTCAGGAGAAAATGAGGGATGGGGCAATAGTGTTTAAAAATAATGTACTCATTACCTTACTTATGTAACTGTAAACTCCCTGCTCATCATCTTTTCAATAAAGATAAAAAAGAAAAAAAAAGAAGTAGCTATTGTAATTGGGTGCCAGTGGCTTAAGCCTAGCTGCTCAAGAGGCTGGAATCTGAAGACAGAAATTCAAAGACAGCCTGGGCAGGAAAGTCTGTGAGACTTTTGTCTCCAATTAACAACCAAAAAGCCAGAAATATGGCTGTGGCCCGAATGACAAAGCACTTCCCTTGGGTAATAAAGCTAAGGGACAGTGCCCAGGCCTTGAGTTCAAGCCTAACAGTGGTGACAAAAATAAAACTTTAAGACAGATGAATTTTCAGCTAGTTAAGTAAAGAAAATGAAATTTCAAGTAATATACCAGACCTTTCCTTTCATTTTCATATATGCCAACTATGAAGTAGCTTTCAGTCTTGTAGGTGGAGACCATGCTTCCATGGGGTTTTCAGTGTTACGCTGTATGTGATCCCTCCTGGTAACCTTTCCATAAGTAGCCAAAAATTACAAAATATCTAGTGCCTTCAAAGGGAAGGGTGGAAATGAGGAGAAGAGAAAAGAAATAGTCATTATTGAGCTTCTCCTAGAAGTGAAGCACTGTGCTAGGCAAAGCCCTGAAGAACTGTGGAGAGGGAAGACGGACCAAAGCTCTCAGGTATGCAATTTATGGTGTGCAGCTAACAGTTTTCTGATCATCCCTGATACTAGTGAGCATGTGGTACACCTCACTTCCCATATCAATATACAATTGATTGTTATCCACTTTACACCTGTGGTGCATTTTGTAGTCTGAAATATAATCTACTTCACAAAGAAGAACACTCCTCAGGGTAGAGCATGGCATTCAAGATGTCAAGTGGGATGCTCTGTCCTTCAGAATGCAGTGGCTCTTATCTGAGGCCTACTTAACTTTTTCTTCTGAAAAAGTTCAACAATCACCTCTTCTGATCATTACCAGATTTTTCCCCTTCTTTGAAGATGCTTTTTAATGCCATAAGTACCTAATGGGAAGTCCAAGACTTTTGCATATTCCACATTTATATTTGGTTTTGGGAGATTCGTGGATTTATTCATGGGCAACGGGAAATACAACTGATGGTCAGATTTGCCTTGTTCTAAACGAAGATTTATAGAGAAAATTAAGCACTGTAGCTATTCTTGATGGGAACTATAAGCCTGAAGAACTGTGCAGAAATATAATTTGAACAAACTTTTCTTAAAGGTTCCTAGCAATTTGAAATATGCTTAAGAAGGCCAAAGCAAGGGAAATATCTTTTTCCTGTTAGTAGATAGTATTGCTTTGTAATATCTGAGGAAAAGTTTTTCTTCATTTTTTGAATTGATTGTGCAGTGAATAAATAAAGATAACATTATGATCTGCAATCTAGATTTGTGCATAAATACTCTGTTCTTTGAAAGTGGATTTTGTGCTGTACACGAACCAATTGTTTTCATAATCTAAAAACAATAATTTATACCAGAAAAGTAATTACCCATGTGTATCGTAACTATGCCAACCACATTAAAATGCAATTATCAAAAACTCCTCTCATTCCCCCTCTTCAAATGAACACTGTCTGGAAATGAAGTCATGTTTTGTTGTTGCTGTTATTATTATTGTTCTGCTTTGAATTATGTTGCTTGATCATATTAACTAGTGACTTCTCTCCTATATTATTTAGTCCCTTTTTGGCCTGGAAAACAAGAGGTTGAAAATTCGTGCAATTTACAATGTAGTGTGGTGGCATGATATACTGGAACTTAATAATAATGCTGTTGCTCCTGAGGAATCAGGATATGTTTTACCAAATTATAGCTGCCTTATTAGAAAGTCTACAATACATTTTTCCATAGAATATTTATATACTGTCAGACAGATATCTTATTTACAGAACTCTAGTTACAAAGTAGATAACTATCATTTTAAATGCCATTTTAAATGTGTGTTGAGTGTTGTTGGCTTGAGTCTCAATTATATTACTCAAAACTCAATTATGATCTGTTGAGTACTTTTCCATACCAAATACTCATTGAATTATTCACATACATTATCTCATTTAAAACTTGCAGAATCAGGTGAGCTGATTTCTCTTGATTTACAAATTAAAAAGGAAAAGATGTTTAGGAAATTAAATGGCTTGACCAAAAGAAATGAAAATCAAAATTCAAACCTAGACTGGCTGGCTCCTAGGCCAGTGATCGGTTCATTGGTTTTTCTAATAAGCCAGGAGTCTACGCTGAATGATAGAATCTAGAATTAGATTCTATCTAGAGTGCAGTAGAGAAAAGCAAATAATGCTAGAGTTGCTGATATACATAGTTTGGGCATAAGAAAAATGACATTGGTCATCTCTGTGGAATGTAATTGTATTAAAGTTCCATGACACATGAGTTACTGAACACCCAGAAGAGCCCTAATGTCGATTGTGCCTTTGATGGCCACATTTCATTTGCAATGATCTAAAATAATAGAGCTCATCTCCTTTCTAACAGCTCTGTCCCATGGAGGCACAATTCAACCCCAGAACTTGGCATTTAAAATACTGAGCATGCACACTGGATCTTTGTCCCTTCACAGCAGTACAGACTCCTCATTATGGGCCATGTGACTTAAGATTGTGACATATGAATATCAGGACATTTGTGGACTCTACATATCACAAACTGTTAGTTAGAAGTTGAATATTTTATGCTCTCAGGAGCATCATTTACACATACACATGCAATGTTTAAATACATATGTGTATATATCACAGTTATCAGTTTAACATTAGCTAGTTGTAGTATCAAAGTTGATGTTTTCCTGCATATCTATTAATCTATCTATAGCCTGATATGCATATTCCAGAAATACTATGTATATGTACATAAATATATATTTAAGTAGAAAACTGTACTCATATATAATATTATATTCCTTAAATATGTTAAACACATATATTAAGATGGCTATCTGAATTATTGAATTATACATTGTATTTTTGACTGACATTTAATGTTTCATAATATTATTTGTATGTTATGAGAGGTCTAAGGTTTACATTTTTTTCTAAAACTTTTACTCTTTCAAACAACTGAAGGACTAACTTAAAAAAACAAATATTGCAACATTTTATTAGTTTTTTTGATGAAGTCCAAAAGATAATACTCAGCAGAGGTTGTACTTCCTCCAAAACTAAATAAAAGACTACTTCTGGGTTCATCTTTGAGTAGGAAGGAAATTGTGACACATGCTACCATGATGAACTTTGAGGTAATTGTGCTAAGGGAAATAAGCCAGACACAAAAGGACAAATACTGTGTAATTCCATTCTGTTAATATGGGATCCCTATAGGAGGCAAGATCATAGAGACAGAATGCAGAATGTAGGTTACAAAGAGCTGTAGAGAAGAAATGAAGAGATAGACTTGGGTTAAGAAAAGGGCATTTGGGGACATGAAATTTTCTGGAAATAGTGACAGTTGTACAGTAGTGAATGTGGTCAGTACCACTGAATTATACACTTAAAAATAGTGAAATTAATTAGTTAAAAATGTTTCAGGTGACATTGGTCTAGATATTTTGTACTCATAAACTGACTTGTTGAGTTGAAACTCCTTTGTACAACTAAAGGTAATCTAAAAAACAAATTATATATATATGAATATATATAATAAAAATAAGTATAGGAACCAAGAAATGCTTTTGTTTTAGTCAGGAGCTCGCCCCCAAATCCTAAAGCAGAAGAAAGGAAATTAAGGAGGGGACAAGACGTATGTAATAATCATTAATTGGGGGGAGGGGATTTTCTTACCTTTTAAAAGTAGGTTGCAGAATTTTTAAAAAGACATCTCCTATTTCCCATCACTTATCAGCAATTCCCTGCAGAGGTTCTACAATTCTGAGAAAGAATACAGAGATAGAAAATAAAAATAACACTTATGAGAAAGCAATTTTTACTGAAATCCTCTAAGGAAAATTCTAATGATTCTATTTTTCTGGCCCAAGTTCCAAAATAAAAAGAGGTTAAGTAACCTTAAGATCACTCAGTAAATAAATGGAAAAGCTAAAAATGGACTGAGGATTCCCCGATTCTGGCTCTGCATCTTGATAAACACACTCACATCCTTCCCCAAAGCAGTTAGGTTGGCAGGAGATACAGGGGGCTGGCAGACTGAAGAGAAGCTTCCAGTCCTTAAAATAGTCTCTGAGTTCTAAAAATCTCTCATGGCAAAGAAAATTCTGTTACAAATGCTGACTCTTCAATCCAGCCCAGCTCTAACTGGGAAGAAGGAGCTGGAGGAAATAGATTTGCTTTTGGTACCCATATTTTCATACCCTGATGAGTCCCTGCTAGTTGCATATTTAGTTGTTTACCTCATTTTTACCATTCTTATTTTAAAAAAAACAGTAATCAAGTTTGCCAGAACTTTTCAGTGCCAAGGAAATTAATGCAATTTTTCAAATCCTCTAGATTCTATTTATTTAGATTCATTTACAAGATTGTAACAGTTATGTGCATGCCCATTAATTGAAGTTCTTTGAACACAGGCACACATCAGATATACATATATATAAATAAAGTTTTATTTCAGTGACTTCTGACAGTGTTTTAAAGGGAAGGCTGAAGGAGCAAGATGGATGTTGGGGTACTCAAGCAGTCAAAGGAATATAAAATTACAATGACTTGGTCAGTGTGACTGCCAGCTTACCATTATCTGAGTTAGAATTCTGTCTTCCTACAGAGTGGAAGACCTAGTTCTTCCTGATGATTACATTGCAAAGGAATAACATTCAGGCCCTTGAGAGAGACACTCCTGAGTTGTAGGAGCTGATGGTACATCTCCAAGGAACAGAGAAGAATTCACAATTAAATATACCCCTACACCCCCAGAATATTCTACAAAGCCTCTACTTGCAGAGCTAAATCCTGATCCCTGTAAGTCCTATTTGCTGAAAATTCTAAGAAAAGGAAGCCAAGAGCTATTGTCACATATATAAAGTACAGTATTTTTTAGCTTTTCCACACAACTCGGAAGGGGGCTGGGTCACCCTGAAAAAGCAGTCATAAGGTACTAGAAGCCATGCTAAAATTTCGTCAGATTTCTTAATGGAAAAGTGTGAAGCAAGTGTTCATGAGAAAAGCTTTTGCAATTCTCAGTACTTGATGTTATTTCTCTATAGAAACAAAGAGGGTATCTGATTTTAGGGAATAGCAGCCACAAGCTTGGTCTTAAATTCTGCTTTGGTTCTTTTGTGGCACATACACCTAGATTTGATAAACATCTGATCCATGGTTGCTTGAATTTAAGAGAAAGTACTAGTGGTTTCCTTTAAGATAAAAGGAATGGTTTTAGGTTTTAACTATGAAATAATATTTTGCATCAGATATATAAGAAATTCCAATAAATTCTTGTTACTTTTTATTTTCTCAGAATAGAAATGCATAGACGGAATAAAGTATTAACAACAAATACATAGGTATTTGATTGTATATTAATGTCCACTTAGTCTGCATTGTGGACTGGTTCCTTTTAAAATGTCAAGGAACCTCTGAATATCATGATCTTATCATCCTTGTGGGGATGCTGAACAGTTCTAAATGTAGTATTAGCAAATGAGATGATTAAGAGTACCACCGCATGGAATGACTCCAGCAAGGACGTCATTAAATTGCAACTGAAGGGAGCACATGAGCATCTTATAAAACAGAGCCTTCGCACAGTGGCAGGACTCTTCATTGAGAAGGCAGCAAGCTTGAGAAGCTCACGGAAGGAGGGACCAGTAAGAATGGACCAGCACTGAGACTCCTCATGTTCATATAGATCAGAAAAGAGTAAAGAGTCCTTATTCTACTACAGGACAAGATAGTTTTAGGAAGCAGCCTTTAAACTAAAATAGTCATAGATATAGTTAGACTTTTGAGTGAAATGTAGTTTTGTGAAGTAAAGTGCAGCCAACCAATTCAAATTTCTTTGTCACTTTGAACACTTTCCTAAATTCCCAGCCTGGTGTTTTCAATCTCCCACATCCTGTAGCTCTCACTTAGTAGCTACCTTTTTTCTGATATCTCTGTTTCTGTATGCTTGCTCTTTGGTTTTTATTAATATGTTTTTGGTGAGAAATCCATAAAGAGGGGTTACAATTACATGAGCAAGGTAATGAGTACATTTCTTATCAAGCATTGTTGCCTCCTCCTTAGTTTCCCTTTCCTATCCCTGCCCTCCCAGCCCCCCCTCTGCAGCCAAAGTTATAAAGTTCATTTTTCCACATAATTTCTTGTACATCTCATTGTTGCAATGGGTCCACCTATATCCCTATTTAAACAATTTGGTTTTTTTTAGAACAATTGAACAGGAAATGATCTTAGAGGAGCTCTGGCTTTGTGTATAGCACCATTAGTACATGCTGCCCATGAATCTTCTCAACAATCTCTAATTTACTAATGAAATAGCTAAGTGTCAGAGAGAATAAGTTGTTCAAAAGCAAATAGATGGTGTTTATCAGACCACAGGTCCCACCAGCCTCCTTGAAAAGGTCTGTGCTCTTCTTACTCTGCTTCACACATTTCATGGTCTTGTCACTGATTTAACCATCCACTAGTGAGTGATCAGAGCTCTCAGAGGTACATGAAAAGGAATGAGATCAGAACTTAAAGAGAAAGTCAACATTTATCATGTCTTCAATGTCACTAAGTCTCTGAGAAAGATATAGACATAAATGCAAAGTTAGAGATTTGGGTAGACATTCCTCCTGTAGTAAAAATGCTTTTTGGCCTCCCCATAATGACTTTTCTATTTACTCTGTGACAGCCAAAAGCTATTTGGTAGACTGATACATTTGGGAACTTCAAGATAGCATTGAGTGTCAAAACTGACATTCTTTTTCTAAACCCTAGAATTACCATGTCACAAGGCTGTGGGAAGCTTTGGGAAAATGTCTCTTTCTGTACTAGGCAGCATTCATTGAGAAAACTTCATTGAAGAGAGCTTAACAAATAAGGTATAGACATAGCATTGCCTACTACATTCAAAATATGGATGAACATGTCTATATTTCATACATGAGGCAGAGTTATGTGTCATATTTCATTTTCTACAAACCTCATAAAATTATATTAAAAATTCCCTATTCTATTAATACTTAATTTGACCTACAGTTGATTAAAGCCATTATTCCCATAAGTAAATAATTTTCAGTGAGGGCCCAGAGAGGCTATTTGGGCAAAGAAATAATAAACAATTTTCTCTTGGGAGATCTTTATGAAGTTGCATTTCAATTAAGATGGTGTTAGATAACAAAAGCAGTTGAAGTAGAATTATGGATTTGAAGTACTTACTATCCAACACTAAAACAACTCATTAAACTCCTACTGTTAAAGACTACTTAACATTAACATCCATGGAGACTTTCTGCCCCCCAAAGTCAATGAAGGCAGCACTAAGCCACACAAACCAGTGATAAAAAGCTCAGCAGTGACTTGGCTAGAGGCCCAGATGTGTTTCATCCACTATAAATTGTACTAGATAATCACAGTCAATTCTGAGCACCTTTTGGAAAAAAGATTCTTCTTTTTCCTTTTGGTCTTTGATCACTAGATCTGTATCCAGTTTATGTCATCAGCCTGAGACTATTACAAACCTAATGACAATTTATTACATTATTTCTAGATATAATAGAGTTGGGGAAAACCTACCAGAAATTAACCCCTAATTTGGTATGTGCAATTATCTATTTGATCTCTTTACTTGGATGTTTAACAAGCATCTCAAAAGTAACAGAAAGAAAGGGAACCCTTAAGTCCCTCTTGACTTCCGTCCCTCCAACATACATTAAGTAATCATGACCCAACTCTTCCTATCTTTGTAAATGATACTACACAGTGGCTCAAGTCAAAAAGAGTAATGCACCATCTTGATCTTCCCTCTGTCTCATTCTCCATAGATACAAGCCCATTGATTTTACTTCCATGATCTATTTGGACCTTTACACCTTCCCTCAATACCTTCTCACTACCACTAGTCCAATGCCCAAGCATCATTAACCCATATAGGACCCTTATGCAATTTTTTCAAAAGGCATTTCTATGTCCAGACACAGCTATCCATTGGAATATCAATAATATTATTATATAATAATATAATATAGAAGAATTATAATTATACTATATAATCATATTAATATATAATAATAATAGTGTTTTTCTATTTGTTTTATTTCTTTTTTATGAAGTTTTTTTATTGTGAAAATGCCGTACAGAGGGGTTATATGAGCAAGGTAATGAGTACATTTCTTATCAAGCATTATTGCCTCTTTTGTTTCCCCTTAACATCCCTGCCTTCCCATCTCCTTCTTTCCCCACCACCCCCGCCAAAACTGTAAAGTTCGTTTTTCAACATAACATCTTGTATGTCTCGTTGTTGCAATGGGTCCTCCTGTATCCCTATTTAAACATTTTTTTTCTCTTCCCTTCCCCAAATTATACCAACATCAAATACAGTGAAAACAGGGGAGGAACCATAGGGGAGGAACATACAAAGCAACAAAGAAATCATCTTATAAAAATGTTAGAAACAATAGCAAGAAAGAAAAACCATTTGAGTCTTATCTTCAGGTTCATTTCACCTAACATCAACTTGTCTGACCATTTCTGCTTGTCTCAGACATATTTGTTATTTTTTGACAGTTTGATCTGGGGTTTGAACTCAGCCTGTGCTTGCTAGGTAAGCACCATTTGAGCCATGTTCCCAGCCCTTTTACTTTATTTTTTCTAATAAGGTCTGGATGTTTTTACCAGTTTTGACAGGGCTCTGATCCACCTATTTGTAGAAAGGATGATACACATAACCCACCAGGCCTAGCTATTGATTGAAGTAGCATCTTGCTAACTTTTTACCTGCATTGGCCTCAAATTGCAATCCTATCCATCTCTCCCTGCTGAGAAGCTGTGATTGCAGTCCTGAGCCAACTTTTCCAGCCTGCTATGATGTTTTTCCTGAGGACACACATATTTACATATCTACTGGAAAGCCATTGTAATTAATACACAAGTCCTGACATCCATCTGTGACTGGCACAGCTGAAATTGTGCCTAACCTTCAGTTAGGCTACCATCTTCTGATGTCTTAAATAAGGCAAAAGGTATTTAAATGCCCTACTTCCTCCTTTACTGTAACAATTGTTTTCCAAAGCAGTACTTGAATGGTCTTTTATTTAAAAAACAAAAACAGAAAAAAAACATTGTATATGTCCTCACTGGGTACCTTCCACTGGCATCTCTGCTAGGCTTACTTCTTTTCACAGTCACAAATACCAGTAAGATCTACCCCCTGCCCATCTCTTTACCCTTACATCTGACCCCTTAGGCTGATTTTTATCAGTTTGTATTGGCAAGGATAAAATGAGTGGTGTCTGGATTGTCAGTTTCGCGCCATAGCAGTCTTCATATATTCAAATGTCTACACAGACTAGTATTTTGGTTCTGCCACATGGCTCTTGCTTAGTTTTTCTTAGAAGCTACTGTGCTTTTTCTATCTATGTTCATTTTCTAGGGCTACCATAACAAATTTCCACAAGGTGAGGGGCTTAAAATAATCACTCTTGATGGATACTTTTTCTGAGAAAGTTTATTCTCCCATAATTGTGGTGAACAAAAGTCTGTAATCAAAGGAAATCTCAGAGGCAGAGAGGAGAATCCATTTCTAACATCTCTCTCCTAGTTCCTAGTGGCTGTCAGCAATTCCTGATGTTCCCCTGTTTGAACTTCATAACTCTAGTCCTTGTCTCTATCGTTGTATTACCCTCTCTCCTCCTCTTTCTGTTTCCCTTTCTTTTCTTATCTGAGGATTCTCACTAGATTTAGGACACATCTTAATTCAGGATGACCTCATCTCAGAATCCTCCATTTCATCAACAGAAGACTCTTTTTCCGAGTGGGATCATATTCTGAGGTTCCAGGTAAACCTATCCTTTGGATAGGTTCAAATTACCATAATAGCTTTTGCATAACAGTTTATCCCCTGGATCTTTTGCATCTGGCAGGCATAGCATTGCTTTTTCATTTAATCCCAGTTCTTCTCAAGTAATTCTTAAAAGAGGGTATAGGATTCTATCTCATCTAGAATAACTTCCCCTTCTCCTTCATCATTTAATTCTTTTCTTCTTGTTTTATTTTTCTTTGTGGTATTTGAGTCCCAAATGCAATTCCTTTTGACAATATTTTTGTTCATTGATTATTTTCTTCTCAAGAGTCTATGAGTTCTATGAAATCAGGGACTCTGTCTTTTTCAATTTAGTGTCCCATTGGACCCCACTGGACCAATCTGAATTACTACAAGTTTCTACAAATGAAGTTTTACTTTAGCACAGACAAGCACATATGTTTACATATTGTCGTTTACACCCTTTGTGCTTTCATAGCAGAAATGAATAGTTGTGACAGACCATAAAGCTGACAAATCTAAAATAGATACTGCTTGTCCCCTCGTACTAAACTACATGTTCTTAAAAATGTGTGTCTGACATATAGTATAATTTGTTGAATTTATACTGTAAGTAGCTATTTCTAAGCAAAGAAGTTTAATTTGGTCTTAGAATTGATGCTCTGAAGAGGAAAATATGTAAGTTTTTGGAAAAAAAAAACCTAATCTTTATTCCAAATTAGAGCAATTCAAAGTGTTAATTTGGGTAGCTAAAAAGGGAAGGGAAATTTATTTTTCTACATTTTTTATTGTAAAAATACTGTACAGAGGGATTACAGTTACATGAACAAGGTAATGAGTCCATTTCCTATGGAGCATTGATTGTTGCCTCCTCCTCTGTTTTCCCCTACCATCCCTTTCCTCCCACGTCCATAACTATCCTCCTCTCCCCCAGCTCCCCACCAAAGTTGTAAAGTTCATTTTCAAAATGGTGTCTTGTACATCTCATTGTTACAATGGGTCAATCTCTATCCTTATTTAAGCATTTTTTTGGGGGAAAAGAAATTTCTATTAAAACAAGATTATAGAATGCACTTAAAAATCTCTGATTTCTTTTGAAGAGTGATGCATTTTTTTCTATTTTAAAACACAATGCCATGGAATTTATGTGCAACTACAACTTCTAGAATAGTGTACAATAGCTATTGAGGGAGATAGCTAATACCTAGAAAATATAGTGGGATTCTGATACTTAATACAGGTTTTAAAAGAATGCTATCTATACATCTGACCAATTTAAAGTATTTTCTTACAATCTCAGATGGTCAGCAAGAGAATAAAAATGATAGATACATGAATTTGTTAATACATTGCTTTGTTTGTATCCATTAACTCTTTTTCACATTTCTAGCCATTTGCTCTATGGAATTCTAAGTAAAAAGCCAGTGAGGATGAACATGGATATTTTTTCAAAACAATTAAAAACTTAATGAATTCTTCTAGAGCATGGAGCAGAAATACTACATAGAAAACTATGAGGAAATAAACAAGATATCAAGACACAGAAGGAAAGATTTTATGTCTCTTTAAGAATTTCATAAAATAGCACATGACTGAGAGAAGAAGAGACATACCTATGTCAAACAACAAATTGAAGAGGAATTAACAAAAAAAGAAGACTGAAGGTTTCTCCTGGCATTTGTAAGATTATTCTAGGGGTAAAGAAGTATTACTATTATGGGAGGGTACAGAGTTGGATGAGTTGGTCAGTGGCTGAAACTTTGGGGCCAGAGATCAGAGGCAAAGATACCATAAGTAGAAGATCTGGCATGTGCCACAACACATAGTCAAAAGAGTCATAATTTAATTATTGTTGATATGATCTTTAGTCTGCTGTTTCACCTCTGTGCTTTTAATTTTGCAACAATGGAAACTTTGGATCAAGTTTTTTAAACTGAAAATTGACATATTTCTTCATTTTTCCCCAATGATCTCTAAGTAATGAACTATGCAAATTAAGGCAGAAAGTCAGGAAGGTAAAAGAAAGAAAAGAACAAATGTCTTCAAGACCAAGAACTTGCACCTTTGAAAAATGGTTGTCTTTAGAGTTGAGAGTGTTAATATGAAGCATTTGCCAATCTAATTCATCCAGAAAGCCTCAAAGCATAAATCATGCTTACTCCATGGCTTAGATGATACTGAATTGACTGTCAATGTTCAAATCATAAATAATAATAATGGCACACAAACTCTGGGAAAGGCAAAAATGAAGGGTTTCATTGTGATAGAAATGCATCCAATTGTAGTATATAATATCTGGATAAACTTTTTAGGGCTGTTTTATTGTATGAAAAATGTGCAATATCGTTATCATTTTAATGAGAACCTTAGATATTCATATGTGGAGCCTTTTCTAAAAATGATGTCTTCAAGCCTTCATATTGTATAAATGGTTAGTTTCATTTTAAAGAATACAAGATTATCTTGTGTATTGTAGATAACACTTTTCTCCCCTCTGGAAATGAGAACACATGCACCATGCAAGCAGATTTTTCAGTAGAAGTCATAAGTTTCCTTGATTACCTTCATGCTTTCTCATCAGGACCAGCAGTGCCTGGTACCAACTTAGGCTGCATTTCCCACAGCACAGAATGCCAACCATTGAAACAATGAGTTTTGCAAAAGACTTCATTCATTGGAAGACAATCATGGAGATGGGAAATTGAAGATTTGGATTTCCTTCCTTGAAGTTAGGGCTTGGGTATAATTATGGGCTTAAGAAGCAGGATGATAGGATGATTTAAAGTGTGGACAAAGGTGATGGACAGTGAAGTAATGGTCACGGCATGAGTCTTGAATAGCAGTATTTGCATGATCTAAGGGTTTGGTTTTGACCCTCCAATGTGAAGCAGTCACCCATCAGTCACCTGTGCCCAAGTGTAAAGTCCATGGTTTCAACAAAAATAACCATCAAGTCCCTGGAAAGTAACCTAGGCAACCATTATCATCATGGCCAGCCCCTCAAAGGCATTATCTACAACAGAGTTTGTGAAAGACAATTAATGTATAACTCAGCTGCATAAGCTCCAGAATTAGTGATGTTTAAAACCAACTAAAAGCAAACCAGCTAAAGAGAGCAGTAGCCCAGAGTCAGAAAAGTGGAAAATAAAAAGGACTTGTCAGTGTAAATGATTCTGGGCCACCAGTAAGTTGGCTGGAATGATTGAAGTTAGCATTCAGTCCTCCTACGGAGTCTTACAGACTAAGTCTTACTCTTTTGATTGTTATGTTCTTGAAAACGACTTTCAGGTCTTTGAGAGACACTTAGGAGCAAGAGACAGATATTTACAATTATAAGCCCTTCTTTTAGTAAATGCCCAGCAGTTGGTTGTGACCCATTGAACAAGAGCCAGGATTTATTCATCTAATTCTGGAGATGTGAGACAGGAAGTACCATTTCCTGAGATAGAAAACTGATGGTGCATTTTGTAAGGACATATACATTATAGAACCTTGTCTCTAACTTATCATTAGCTGTATATAACATTTAGTATATACTTTCATTCAACTAAAAATAAAGTATCTTTGCATCCATTAAATAAGTATTAATTACCACTTTCTGATACTTTTGTTTTTGTGCCAATATTGGGACTTGAACTCAGGACCTTGTGCTCTTTGTTGGCTTTCTCACTCAAGGCTGGTACTCTACCACTTGAGTCACACCTCCACTTCTAACGTTTTGCTGTTTAATTGGAAATAAGAATCCCACAGATGTTTTTTGCCCTAACTAGCTTTGAAATAGTATCATCAGATGTCACCCTCTTGCATTACTAGGATTACAGGCGTAAGTCACAAGCACCTCACCCATTAGTGATAGTCTTATCCATAAAACCTATTCCAGGAATAATAAAAATATACAGATGAAAATACAACCTACACACAAAAACACAAACATATAATCTATAGGAATCATAGTTATTTGGTGACTTACCAAGATAATGTACAACATTGAGAGTTAATAGGGAAAACTTGTATGAAAAAATCAAAAGCAACTTTCTAGTAAAGAAACCACTAAAGGTAAAGAAAGACAGGATTTTATAAATCAAAATTCATTTAGTTAAATATAGTTAAGTATATATATATATATATATATATATATATATATATATATTAATCATGAGTAAATTAAGTCCAGAAATAGACTTGGAGTTACAAATATCAATAAGTCTAAGAGTCCTTGTATAAAACTGTTACTGCAGTTGAGGCCTTACTAAATAGTACGATTGCAATATTTTCTTCAAAAGTCTATTAAGAGAAGGAAAATATTTACTCACTAAATTCCCTTTTGAACTATATTTACAAAACAATTCTAAGAATTACATTATAACTACCTTCTATGGAACAATTACATAATCACTTCAAGCAGTGAGAGAAAATGAGAAGAAATTCAAATTACTATGGAAAAGAAATACAAGTTTTCATTTCTCTTTGATTGGCAGCAACTCTTAAAAAGTTATGAGAATGGCAGAGTATCTGAAAAAGCTAAGTTTTAAACTAATAATTACTAAGGTTCACATTTATATAGCTACTAAACATTCTCTTAATAATAATCATCTCATTTTCATAGGAGCTTTTTATAGTCATTAGAAAATAAGAATAGATTCAAAAGGGAAATATTTTAAATTATTTTAGGAGAAAGAAAAAGGAAAAAATCTTGTATTTATGAATGATCTTAGTGGACTTGTAAAACAAGAAAAAGTACTATAATTATATTATCTACCAATAGAATTAAATAGATCCAGCTAACCTATGACATACACATTTTAATAATCTATAATTATAAAGCATTATCCTAAGTATTCTAATTGTATCAAGCCTATTTGAGCTATTATAGAATTACTTTATGGCAATATAACTAATAGAGGAAACATCAAAATTATTTTAGCCTCAGTGGGGAAAAATCATCTTGTATTTTTGGACATTTAAAAGAAGGAGTCTTTAAAGACTGTGTCCACTTTCTGTTTCCAAGTTATGTGGAGGAAACCTAAATCCTGAGCTTGGTGTAGACTTTTACTTGCTTCTAATAGAGGATGTGTAAGCCTAGGATAAAGAAAAAAAATGTGGTGGGGCTGGGAAGGTGGCTCAGTGGTAGAGCGCTTGCCTTGCATGCAAGAGGCCCTGGGTTCAATTCCTCAGCACCACATAAGCAAAAAGAAAAAAGCCGGAAGTGGCACTGTGGCTCAAGTGTAGAGCGCTAGCCTTGAGCTGAAGAGCTAAGGGACAGCGCCCAGGCCCAGAGTTCAGGCCCCACAACTGGAAAAAAAAAAAAAGTGTTTTTCCCCTTCACTAGGAAATGCTTCCTAGGAGCCTGTAGTCAGATCTGGTCTCTGGCAGGACCAGGACTTGGAGGTGGAAGGCTTATTGACAGAGGTACCCCCATTGAAGCAGGAGGGTTGAATCCAAAGAAAGTCCTCAATGTCTGCCAGGTTAAAATGCCCCAGGAGCATTCTCTGCAGATGGAGGAGCATTTTTACCCTTACAGATAGCATTTAGTTCACACAGGATGCTAGACCTGGATCCACCATCAGATGATCCTTCTTCCCTGGGAATGTCATCACCCAGAGATTCCTGTGGTCCTCACAGGCCTCTCATAAATACTCTGGAATATTAGGGACATAAGTGTGCTTTTCAAAGTGTTTCAATTTTTCCACAATATATTTTGCCTGATGGATCCTTTTTCTTAACGTTATTGAGATTTCTTTCAGCTACCAGAGCTCTCAAACAATTACCAAGAGCTTTTCTTTCATGGCAAATAAGCTAGCTTTGATAATAATCAGTGATTTATTGGACTTTTCCCTGCAAGAATTTTAGCTCTATGTTTTACATGCATGGCTGATCTTGCCATCAGCTCTGGATAGACTCGCCTCTATTTTTATGACTTAAACTAGTTCTAAATTGGTTGTTGGATGAAAATTTCTTTTTTTGCTTTTTTCCCATACAATTGAGAAAGGCCCTAAAGATTCTACTGAAGTTTTTTTCACCTCCCTTTCTTTATTTCTAGCTACAGAAAAGTTTTCTCCGCTTAGAGACTTCTGATATGATGCCTAAGTGCATCAATGATTTTATTTTCCTTAGATAATTTAGTGTATGTTTGGTTCTTTTGTACTCTTTTAAAATATGTGTTTGACACTGCCATACCACTTGGTTCTTCAAAATGCCTTTATATTCTTTTGACAGGTCTTTTGAAAGATTTTTTAAATCCAGTTCTATATTCCCACCAACAACACCATCTTTCTTCTAAAGAAAGCATCTCATCTTTGACAAGAGGTCATAGTTGTTCAGAGAGGTTTCAATTTAACATGGCAGTTTCTGTGTGCAATGTATCTTGATACATGTTACCCCTTTGATCCGTCTCCCCTGTGTCTCCCAATCCCACCCATCCCCTCAATTCACCTAGTTCTATTTTCAACTATGTTCATTTAATATGACTGCATAGATCCAGCCTTTCTCCACAAGAGGTTACATATCATTACTACTGTCTTATTCTGTTTACTCTTCTTTTTCACCCTTATACTCTTGTAAAGGCAGCTTCCTACTTTGTTGGAGAGTAGCATTTTCATCCACAGTCGCTTTTAGTACTGTCTAAAGTTGTTCTACATTTTTCTGATATGTTTTGAAAGCTGGTTTAGTTGCAGCTACTTGAAATTGGATGTGGGTTGATGTCTCTCCTAAATACTGAATCTTTCTTGTAATGTCATGCGTCAGCTCTACTTGTTCTAAATATTTAGATATCTCTTCTTTCCTAAAAATCTCTACTTTAAATTCAGCTAGAGACCCGGAGTCTTAAAGTGTTTTATGAAGGTCCTCCAGCATTGTGTTTTTGTTTGTTGTGTTTCTAGTAGTTTTTTCTAGTATCTAGCTTCCAGTAAAGTTGATTCAAGGACTCTAGTTTCAGTTTCAATGACTTGAAACCTCTGAAGGATTTCCTGTCTTTCCTATGAAGGACAAGAAATTCCAGTTACCTGTTCTTTGTTCTGTTTGCATAGATAGATTTTTGATTATTCTACAAACTCTTCCCTGATTACTACATGACACTACTACACACTACTTTTATGGCAATCTGTGTGCTCTCAGCCTGGTCTAAGGCCTCTGACCTCACTGCTTTTTCCTTGCACCAGTTCCTAAGACCAGTATAGTATAGATAATTATGACAATCTATGGGTCTTCCATGGGCTCTTGAACCACTCCTGGAACCAGCTTTCCAGGACCATGAGAGCCACACTAGGCTGCAGACAATACTGGTGAGCATGATACCCACAACCAAAACAATGCAAGGCAATCAGGAAAGACCTTAGGGGAGGCAGAGAGCAGAGGAGTGTTTTTTCCAACCTTCTTCACATCATCAGGTAGATGATTATATCATATGATACTGCAATTTGAAATGAGCCTGCTAGAGGTTATGGATGATGGGCTAGGGCTTCAGCTACCTCTGATGCTCCCTGACAGCTCCTAGAACTAAAGCACCAGTGTCACACCATGCCACATTCAGTGTTGTCAGTTAGCAAGTTCTGCAGTAGAGGATTTGCAGGCCCATGATCCTTGCCAGTGCACCTCATTTTTCTCATTCTCATTGCTCATGTTCTTGAATAAACAGTTTATTCTGCAGCCCTAAAAACCTCATTCTGCCTACAAAGGCTACAGAAAGCAACTAGAGTCCTGGTTTGGTCTGTGTCTGGCCTGCCTTGAAAACCACAGGGAGGTTGGATGAGGCCTCTTAGAAGTTCGAACTTTCTTCACTTAGCTTTAAACACTTAGGAAGAAGAAAAAAATCAGAGTTTTCACAGTGCACACATTTCAAGATCACACCGTTTCAGCTGTGAGCAAGGAAAGCATGATTATTAGATCTCTGGTACTCAGGGTAAAATGTTTGGTGAAATGAATGGAAGTCTTCAGAATTGTCATGTTGGAGGCAAGAGCTGGAGTCACCTGAGTTCCTCTCCATGGAGAAAGCTGTCCTTAAGCATGAAAGGAGAACAGCATTTATAGGACACGTCTGCATTCTAGTTGGGGTACCAGTTGTTCCACATGGGTTAGTGCATAACAGCATTGTGAATTAATTACATCTGTTTTAGTTCTTAATGCACATATACAAACCAAGGCTTCTAGAGGTGCTCTCGCCTGCCTAAGATTCACACAAGTAGTAGATACTATTCCTACCCAATTTTTATAATACAAAACATGCCAAAAGAGATAAAATTTTTCAGGTCGCAAGGCATAGAGGGCTAGAGTTGAATATGGAATATATACATTCAATGTAACATCAGAGAAGAGTTGACCCATCATTTGGGGGAAGATATTGCATGACAGAATTAAAAGAAAAAAAAACATACAAATCTACTTAATTCTTCAGAGCAGCATTTTTCCAACTGCCCCTGATAAGCCCTGATGTTTCTGAATATAAATAATTGTGCAGTGTTGGGAGTTTGGAGCATGTCTAGTCTATTGGACTCTATGTTTTCTACTCCTATATCACTTAAAACAGAGCGTTTCTACATTTACATCTACTACTACTACTACATCTCCTACATCTGCTACTACTACTAACACTTTTCTTTTTGGCCGGTCCTTAGTCTTGAACTCTGGGCCTAGATGCTTCTCTGAGCCTCTTTTTGTTCAAAGCTAGCACTCTAACATTTGAGCCACAGCACCACTTTCAGCTATTTTGAGTAGTTTATTGGAGATAAGAGTCTCACAGGGACTTTACTGCCTGGGCTGGCTTCGAATTGCAATCCTCAGATTTCAGCCTCCTGAGTAGCTAGGATTACAGGCATGAGCCTTTGGCACCTGGTTTAACACTTTTTAAGCAAAGATTCCTTTATTGATTTTAAAAAATTAACTAGAGTTTTAAACAATAAAAGTAAGCCGAGAGGGAAATACATGGACAAGAATGAACTGTACTTAGATGAAGATATTCATAGAAGATCAACTGGAATAGAGAGAAGATAGGAAGAAAAATCTAAAATATTAATTTTTATACTAATAAAATATTTTACATAACTGTATTCTAATTGTTCATTTTATAAACAAAGATCTTAAACATTTTGAAGTAGTACATGCTAAAAGCAACCGCAATTTTTGTGAATTTGCCAAGCCATGTTATTGCCCTCTTACAATTTTCTTTCCATAAATTAAAGGACCTTCTCCTTGGTGCCTCAAATGGATCCCTGCTTTAAGTGAAATTCTCTTTTGAATGCAGAAAATTAGGCCATTTCTGGCTTTGCAATATGCTCCCAATTTCTGATTTAAATTAGAGTAAAAGGAGAAATTTTGTTCTCACTGCAGGAATTAGGTGACTCACCTTACTTTGAGAGCTCTACATTCCCAAGAGTCAAGAGTCAAGAGTGAGACTCACTGCCTATCTCTATCCAATTTCTGCCTGTTGGTACCCAGTGTCATTACTGTTCCTGCTTCTGTTGCTCTGCAGCTTCTTCCACTGAAGTCTAAGTATAATATTCTGTGCAGGAGTTAACAAGAGATTAGGTAAAGTGTCCATGTCTAAATAATAAAGAGTTCCCCCATGTTCTGTGCAAGAGGTGAATTTGAGATTGAATTAGCATGCATTTGTTTCTGTACTTGAGGACAAAGTACTGCATTGTAGACATAGCCAGAGACAGCATCTGCCCTCACCTTGTCAGTTCCCCCACCTGCGGCTCTAACAGGTTCCATTATCTGTGGCTTTGTTGCCCAGGGTCAGCATAAAATGCCATCTGTTTCATTTAAGTCCATTTTTATTACTGGGACCTTCTCCACAGAATATTACTTGAAAGATTTACACTCTTATTTGAGATCTAGAAAGCATCTGTTTCATGACCACATCCACTCATATAGAAATTCTTTAGTGCATACCTACTATGTGCCCAACAGTGTGTTAGGTCCTGAGCATACAGTTTTCTTATCCACCTGTGATGTCGAGTTGATTGGTTTCAGAGATGCCTAGAAAATTAGTAGTGCACACTTCTCGGTGTGGCTATGATGTGCTTTTTCAGAGTCAGTTAAGTGAGACTGCAACTGAAGGGTGAAGATCACCTTAAATATGGGTGCTTCTCCACTAGGCTGGGGACTTAAAAGAGTAAAAGTGAAATGAGGAAAACAGCCAGCTACTATAAGCTTGGTTTTTCCTGAGCTACTATGTCTATTGTTGCTACAGCTCATGAACATCAGATTCTACCATGTTCATACTTTCAAGGAGACTCATACCAGTGACTTCCCAGGATGCATCATGGGTCCCTTTTATTCTTAAACTAAGCAGCTATTTTGTTCTCTAGCTCTCCCATGTGCAGATGGGCCATCATGTAAGCCAATCTAATAGGTCCCTTTTTATAAATATGTGTATGTTGTGTGTGTGTGTGTGTGTGTGTGTGTGTGTATGTGTGTGTGTGTTTAATTCTTCTTGAGAGTTCTGACTTCTGTATCACTTGGTACTACATTCCAATGGGGAGAACTAGACCAAATTAATAATTAAAATCACAATTTATTTGAAAAAATGATGATTTCCATGCAAAAAAAAACACCAAGAAAATAGAATTGTTGGAAACTGCAAGTTTACCTATGGTGGTCAGGGGCGCCTATGTATAAAAACCAGAATGACATAGGCTTAGGAAAGGCAAAAGCCAGAGGAAAGAGATTGGCTTTAGTGTTCAGGAGACAGAACAGCAGCTTAAGAGATTGAAATGCAGAGAGTTAAGGAAATAGAAAAAATCATGAGAGAAGACCTAGAGGAGCATATCTGGAAGCAACTCATAGAACATTTGATAGATGACATTCACATCATATATACTTAAAAGACCTGGAGGATATTGGCAAACAGGTGTGTTTGCTGAGATCTGACTTGTTTTTGAATACTGTGCTGAGAATAGGAGGAAGGGAGATGGTATGAACAGATTGATGAGTCATAAATGAAGCAATTATGATCCAAACACAAGGACCACAGTCATGGAAGGAGAGAGCTGGTAAGAAGTATTTGGATAAAGGCATGAGGCTTAATGTACAGGAGAAGACAAGAGAAGATAAGAATGTCACAGGACTTTGTGTTGGAAAGCTGGCATTAAGTTGGACAGGGCCAGGTCTGAAAATGAAAGAACAGAGAAACAATTCTTTCCGTTCTGTTGTTTCTTACTTCTGTTGCCTGTTGTTTGTCCTTCAGATCATCATAGAAATAGTGTGATTACTCGCATGAAACATAGTTATGAAAGGTATATTTGAAATTAGTAGATCAGCATTTTAAAACCAATGTTATATAATATTGTAGAGGCAGAACATAAGATTATTTGTGTGGGAAGGAGTCTTTTATTCACCATTATAATCTCAGAAACTGAGTATTCATTTGATTAAATTTGTCACTCAGGAGACTAACACATGTGAGTTTGTTCCTTCCTGTGTTTATAGGTATGTACAACTTAGAGGATTATATTTTCCTCAGCCCAAAATTAACTTCCATCCAGATGATTATATTTTACGGCTAAGAAAGCAATGGTAGAGTGAGCCCAAACCAAACTAATTGCATCCCATCAAGCTAATCATTAAACTCAGTAAATCCTTTTCTTCCTAACCAGCTGCCATATAGTATAAATAAACTGGTTACCACAGCAGATAAGGAGTAGAGGTAAACCCAACTAGACACAGGTTAGCCTGATCTTAATATGCAACTCTCTGTCTAGGGTTTGGAGATTTTCATTTTCAAAGTGCAATCCATTTCCCCCAAAAGAGAAGTATTCCTCTGTACGATGAAAAAAATAACTATTAAAATCCTCTTTCTAAATGTACGCATTATCCTGCCCATGTAATTGTAACCCCTCCGTACAGTAGCTTCACAAATAAAAAAAATGGTAAAAAAAAATCCTCTTTCTATATAAGCAAAAAGAAATCATGCCATACAATTAATACATAGACCTTGTAGATATTTCTGACCAATCTCATTATCTCAAGATAAGCATATCATTTATATGAATTAGAAAAATAGGTTTACACCTATTTTTCATACTTTTGATGCTTAAAAATGGAGGCAAAGCTCTCTTTCTTTAACTCATAGATTGTTCTCCTAGAGAAAGTGTGTTTGCCCATTCTCTAAACAGTTTAAGGAATAATAATGAGCACTATCTGTAACACTTTGTAAAACACTCTAGTGAACACTATTCAGTGCAATTTTCATGCCACTGTCTTGATGGTGTAGCTTGGAAAGCCAAAAGCTTAGAATGAATTGTGGATGAAAGGTTTAAAGAGCACTATTTTATGCTGTTATGTTTTATTCAGTAAGTTGTCTGAAATATAGGCACTTTTATGTTTTCTTTTATGACTTTCAAAGAAGAAATAGATTTTTACAGTTTGGTAATAATTATTTTTAACTTTTCTCCATCCTGAAAATTATAGCTGCTAGAAACTTCTACAATTCATCTCTGCTCTTGTTTGTTTTTGTTTTTGTTTCTATTTCTAACATTGAAGAACAAAAAATATGTTTAAAACCCATATGCTTGATTCTGAATCTTCCACCTAAGTGTGTATATTATGTGAATGTGTATGTGGTTTTTTTTCTGTGTGTGTGAGAGAGTTACAGAGACAGAGACAGACAGAAACTTTAGACAAGTTATCTAAATTCTACATGTTTTTGTCTGATGTCTTAAAAAGTAGGAATAATGATAATTAGCTCCTACAGTCTTTGTGAGCATTAGCTATGTTAGCTTATGGGAAGCATTAAATAATGAGCCTAATGCATAACAATCTTCCTCTTCGGCTTCTTCCAGACCTCGAAGAGTCAGAGGACCTTGGGGATTAATTTTGAGCCTTTGTTTTTATCTGTACATACGCTCTCTAAGTGGCCCTACTATTACTGTGGCTTTATACCTTCATCTACTCACTTCCTTTAATCTTGCAAACTTATCTTTGGACCATTTAGATGTTTCAGAGCATCTCAAACATAGTGTAAATTTGAATTTTCTTCTATATCCCATGAATATTTTTTTCTAATCTTCTTACTTTCAGTGTATGACATCACCATTAAGACAGAGACTTAGGAACTCTCAGTGACTGGTCTTTCCCTCCATTTTTCTCTTCTTCTGTCCCCAATGTATATCTGAAATCTCTAACATCCTTCTTAATTCATGTCCCCCATGAAAACTCTGTCCAAGTCACCATTTGCCCCCTACTGGACGGTGGCCTGAACTCCCTGTCCACCATTATTCCACTTCAAGCCCTCTCTTATAAAGCTATATTTCAGCAGCCATGCAGATTTAGGGAAAATATATGTCACCTCCTTACTTAAAATCTTTCAGTGGGGTTGTTTTTGCCATTCAAACCTAAACTCCATAATCTTTATAACCTTTATATTAAAAGTTCATCATGATCATGAACTTCTTTTTTTTAATTTTTTATTTCTTTTTGTAAATTAATTTATTTTTTAATTGTGAAAATACCATACAGAGGAGTTACAATTACACGGGGAAGATAACGAGTTTATTTCTTATCAAGCATTGTTTCCTTCTCTTTGTTTCCCCTTTCCATCCCTTCCCATCCCTTCCCATACCCCCCCCACATATTCCCCCACCCAAACCTCGCCCCCACCACCAAAATTGTAAAGTTCGTTTTTTGACATAATGACTTGTACATGTCATTGTTGCAATGGGTCTACCTGTATCCCTAGTTAAACGATTTGTTTTTGCCCTTCCCCTCCACAAATTATACCAACATCAAATACAGTGAAAGCAGGGGTTATACCGTGGGGAAGGGACATACAAAGCACATAGAAATCATCTTATAAATATGTTAGAAACAATTGCATGAAAGAAAAGAAACATTTGAATACTTATCTTGGGGTTCATACCCCTAACATCAACTTATCTGACCTTTTCTGCTTGATTTGGACATATACTAGGTATTGCAAATAAGGGAAACCATAGGACCTATGTTGTTTGGAGCTGGCTTACCTCACTTAATATAATTTTTTCCAAGTCTTTCCATTTCCTATGAAATGGAGCAATGTCATTCTTTCTGATGGAGGCATAGAGATTTCATTGTGTATATATATACCACATTTTCTTGATCCATTCATCTACTGAGGGGCATCAGGGTTGGTTCCATATCTTAGCTATGGTAAATAATGCTGCAATGAACATAGTTGTGCTGGTAGCTTTAATATGGTCTTGTTTGTGATCATTTGGGTAAATGGCCAAAAGTGGGATTGCTTGGTCATAAGGGAGCTCTATGTGGAGTCTTTTGAGGAACATTCATACTGCTTTCCACAGTGGTTGAACATGTTTACACTCCCACCAAAAATGTAGTGAAGTTCCCTTCTGTCCACATCCCTTCTAGCATCTGTTGTTATTAGAGTTCTTGATTGTAGCCATTCTAATTGGGGTGAGGTGGTATCTCATTATTGTTTTGATTTGCATTTCTTTTATGGCTAGAGAGGTTGAATATTTCTTCATCTGTTTATTGGCCATCCTTCTTTCCCCTTAAGAGAAATTTCTCTTTAATTCTTTAGCCTACTTATTTATTGGGCAGTTGTTTCTTTGAAGATTTGTTTTGGGGGGATTTAATTTTTTGAGTTCCAGGTTTATTTTAGATATGAGACCCTTGTCCATTGTATGGCTAGTGAAGATCTTCTCCCAATCAGTGGGCTTTCTATTGATCTTGCTAGCTATGTCCTTTGCCATGCAGAAACTCTGCAGCTTCATGCAATCCCATTTGTCCAACCTTTCTTTGATTTG